>NC_048219.1:61635636-61890260 GCF_002007445.2 Ailuropoda melanoleuca | reverse complement strand
TGGGGGGGGTTGGGGGGGTGCTTAGACCTGCTTCGAATCCCACCCTGCCCCCTACTGGTGGTGACCTTTGGCAAGTTACTTAGTCTCTAGGAGTCCCAGTTTCCACTACTTTAAAATCGGGTCTTTAACACTGTCTTTACAGCAGTGTTATGAGGATTAGAAACAATATGTGCACAGTGTGTGGCCCAGAGAAGGTGCATGAAGAATTAAACCCTGGCTTCTCACAGGAGGTGGCAGGCTAGGGTGTCACCAGATGCTCCACGGTGTTGCCCCAGGTGGCCCAGCTGCTAAACAGAGGGCCCTGCTTTGTGAAGGAGGCCACTTGGTCTGGGCCACCTGGAGAGTTTCCTCACCACACGGTTGACCTGAATCTGTGCTGTCTTCAGGTCAGTCAGTGTTTTTAGTCAATACAGATAGTGTCTTGCGGGCGAACTGGGGCCATGGGTCGGTCCTGGTGGCTGAGGAGAGTATACGGAGAAGGAGAAACAGAGTCTGACATCAGGGTAGGAAAGAGGACACTCAAACAAAACACAACGCCCAGCAGGATTTGGGGGAGATCGAATTGCGTGCGTAGCCAGCGGAGAAGGATAAACTCAGCTCACGCTTTCCAGCCAAGGGAAAGTTAGACTTTGGGAATTACCCCCAAAGAATCCTGGACAGGGCATGTGCTAGATGCTTAGAATAAACAGAAATATCCAGATGGGGAGGCTACCGTGAGAACTGTCTCTGGAGGTGAACCTGTAAGTGTGTTACTGTTGAGAAGCACTTTATCGAAATGGGCACCCAGCTCTGAGGCTGCAAACATTTTACTTATAGTGGAAATAATATCTGTTCTATCCACGTTACAGAGTTTCTGTGAGGCTTCAGATAAAGTATCTGTAAAATGCCTTTTTTTTTTTTTTTTTTTAAAATGCCTTTTTTTTTGCGGGCGAACTGGGGCCATGGGTCGGTCCTGGTGGCTGAGGAGAGTATACGGAGAAGGAGAAACAGAGTCTGACATCAGGGTAGGAAAGAGGACACTCAAACAAAACACAACGCCCAGCAGGATTTGGGGGAGATCGAATTGCGTGCGTAGCCAGCGGAGAAGGATAAACTCAGCTCACGCTTTCCAGCCAAGGGAAAGTTAGACTTTGGGAATTACCCCCAAAGAATCCTGGACAGGGCATGTGCTAGATGCTTAGAATAAACAGAAATATCCAGATGGGGAGGCTACCGTGAGAACTGTCTCTGGAGGTGAACCTGTAAGTGTGTTACTGTTGAGAAGCACTTTATCGAAATGGGCACCCAGCTCTGAGGCTGCAAACATTTTACTTATAGTGGAAATAATATCTGTTCTATCCACGTTACAGAGTTTCTGTGAGGCTTCAGATAAAGTATCTGTAAAATGCCTTTTTTTTTTTTTTTTTGTAAAATGCCTTTTAGTTGTAAAAAATGGTGCAAGGTGAACAGGAGTGTGTGTCTTTATGGCATTGTTGCCTTTGGCCAGCGCTCCTTTCCATATCATTTGTGCCCTGGTTGATCCTTCCTGTGGTCGGGTAGCTTTGCTATGCTGATTAGCGTCCTCACAGAGCTGCTTGCTGGCCTCTTGACTGTGGGGAAGGGATTGCTCAGGGAAGGGAGGGCTGTGGGTTTCCAGTGGTGGCCACAAAAGAAACTCCCAGCCTTCTGAGGCTGTCAGTGAGAACCTACATGAGCAGCTCCAGAGCTCACAGTTCACCACAGAAGTGAGCAGATGAGTCAGACAGGGTTTCGGAACATGTTTTCCTGGTTTCCAAGCCTTTGCGGCTCTGAGGCCTGCATCTGGGCCCTGTGGTGGCTGCCTTGCTAGCTTAGGATTGTGGTGGAGCCTGGGGGTGGGTCACCCTCTTCCCAGGTGGAGGCTTTGTTCATTGGATGTGGCGCTGGCATCGTGTGAGCAGCCTGCATTTGAAGCCACTGTGAGGCCAGTGGGGGGGCCGGGAGGCCAGTACGTAGAGATAGGCTGTGGCTTCAGGAGGGGGTCAACAAGGCCTGTGCTTAACCTGGAGGTGGCAGGAGGCTGGGGCCTTGCTAATGGCAGAGGGAAGTGTTGTGCCACCTGGAGGGAAGGGCCTTGCCAGCAGAGTGTTTGGGAGGCGAGGACAAAAACAAGTTTGTGGTTCCTGCCCTACTGTGACATTTGAGGGTGGGGAAGCCCCGCCTGGGACTTGATTCTTAGCAACCAAAAATGCCACCTCCCTCATCTCATGATTGATTCCCCCCCTTTAATACAAGATTGAACTTTGGGCTACTGGGTAAAGAGTAAAAGGAAGAACTCTGGGATAGAGTCTCCTATTTGTATGAAATCCTTTGAGCATGGAGCATCTCGTGGTTCTTTCCCTTTGCTCCCCGCCCCTTCCCTCATTAATATTTGAGTGTATACTGGGTGCTCGACATTATGCTGGGATGAGGGATACGGCAATAAACAGAATGATAGGGTTCCATTCTTCTGTGGTATTTGCAGTCTTTGGGTGTATGTAGACATTAAACAAATAATTATGTAAGTATAACCCCATGAAGTGCAATGAAGAGAAATGAAGAGTACCATGAGAGTATTATGAAGTGTATGTCTCATGTAAGAGAAATAAGAGAAGCTTTCTTGACAGATCTGAAGAATGAGTAGGGAGTTGCCACAGCAGGGCAGGGGAAGGCACAGCAGGAATGGTGGGGAAGTCTTCCTGGAGGACACCTTGTATGCGCAGTTTCTGGTGGGAAGACGGTTGGCATTTTTGATGAAGTAAAATAAAGGTAGATTAAGCTGCAAATGTCAGAAAACCCAAAACAACATTGGCTTGAATAAAAGTTACACGTGTTCCATATAAAAAGAAGCTATCCAGAGCTGATCCTGTGGCTCTGTGTTCATCAAGGACCCAGGCAACTTCTGTCTCACTGCTTTGCCCCAGTCAGCATGTTTCCATTTTATGGCCCAAGATGGCTGCTCTGGCCCTACCCAGCACATCTGTATTCCAGCCAACAGGAAGGAGGAAAGGGCAGAAGAACACAGCTCCTTCCCTTCATAGAAACCTCCCAGAAATTGCATGTATCACCTCTGGTTATAGCTTACTAACCAGAATTTGGTCACATGGCCATACCTAGCTGCAGACATCAGCTAGGACTTCCCGTACAGTGTTGAAAAGAAGTGGTGAGAGGGGACGTCCTTGCCTTATTCCTGATGTTGATGAAAAAGCTTCTAGTTTCTCACCATTAAGTATGATGTTAGCTATAGGGTTGTTATTTATTTTTTTTACATGTTCTTTATCCAGTTGAGGAAGTTCCTATCTGTTCTTAGTTTGCTTAGAGTTTTTATCATGAATGACTGTTAGATTTTGTCAAATGCTTTTTTTGCGTCTGTTGATATGATCGTGTGACTTTTTTCCTCTGATTTTTCTTCTTTAGCCGGTTGGTGAGAGGGATTACATCAGTTGGTTTTCTGATGTTATGTATCTGGGATAGATCCTACTTGGTTGTGGTGTACATTGTTGGATTCTGTTTGCTAATATTTTGTTGAGGATTTTTGCATCTGTGTTCATGAGAGATACTGGTCTATAGTTTACTTTTCTTGCAATATCTTTGTCTGGTTTTGGTATTAGGGTAATGCTGACCTCATACAATGAGTTAGGAAGTATTCCCTCTGCTTCTGTCTTCTAAGAGAGATTGTAGAGAATTGGTATACTTTCTTCCTTAAATGTCCATATGTTTTTATGAAAATTTCACCATACAGAGAAGTGAGCCCCAGAGGTGGGTGTGTCTCAGTCCTTGGGTGACTGGGCAACCTGAAAGCACTTATTCAAGTTAAGTGTCTTGAACTTACTTTCCTTTTCTTGAAACTAGGAGTAATACCACTTCCTTATAATGCTGTCCGAGGTTGTATAGGACCTAGCACTGCCTAGCCTATAGTGAGCACGTAATAAATAGCAATTTATTTTAATTTTTTACTACACTAGACTGGCATTGTGTGTTAAATTGTTGAAGGCACCATTTCTTATATACCCTTGAAGGATAAGGGTGGATAATTCCTCATTTCTTTTCTTTTCTTTTCTTTTTTTTTAAAGATTTTATTTATTTATGTGACACAGAGACAGCCAGCGAGAGAGGGAACACAGCAGGGGGAGTGGGAGAGGAAGAAGCAGGCTCCCAATGGAGGAGCCCGATGTGGGACTCGATCCTGGAACGCCGGGATCACGCCCTGAGCCAAAGGCAGACGCTCAACGACTGCGCTACCCAGGCACCCCCATTTCTTTTCTTTCTTGCTTTTTTGGCTTTAAGGATAGCTTAATCATATTTTGTAGCTTTTTTTTTTAATTTTGTGGCAAAAAATTCACTAAGAAACCTCAAAAACTACTACTCTGGTGTGTGTGATGGTTGGAGATACACTATATGGAGTGTGTTTAAACTTTGACCCCAGTGGGTCTCTGTAAAGTGCAGTTTTCCAGTCACGATCAGAGTATGCCCTGTGCATTGCTTCCTTTTTTCTTTGACTTTGGGCTGACTTGTACAGCACATGGCTGGAACTGCAGCCCATTAAGTGGGGTTTGCCCTGCCCTGGACTCTGGCAGGACAGAAACCATAGATTCTAAGGTGAGGGTTGCTAGTTCTCAGTACTGGGGTGTCCCCTCTCTGATTCCCTCCCACTTTGGGAAAGACCTTATCCTCTGATTTGTTGTCAGTGAGTTTTTGCTCTAACCCCAGTGTGGAGATGAGCAGTGTGGTGATTTAAGGAAGATCCTGATGGGTGATGGTGGCGTTGCAAGGAGGTGGCGAGTCGGGCAGATTGCGGTTGTGTTCTGGATGAAACCACAAGCCAGTTGGAGCTTTGCACATGCATACAAAAATGGAGCTGAAAAGTTTTTTTTGTTTTAAATTTTTTTGTATAGTCTCAACACCCAATATGGGGCTCAAACTCATGACCCTAGGGGCACCTGGGTGGTTCAGTCAGTTAAGTGTCTGCCTTTGGCTGAGCTCATGATCCCAGGATTCTGGGGTCAAGCTGAGTCAGGCTCCCTGTCTGCTTCTCCTTTTCTCTCTGCCCCTCTCATGCTCTCTCTTGTGCTTGCTCTCTCTCTCTCTCTCTCAAATAAATAAATAAAAATCTTAAAAAAAAAAACAAAACAAAACCCAAACTCAGGACCCCAAGGTCAAGAGTCAGATGTTCTACTGACTGAGCCAGCCAGGTGCCCCCTTTTAAATTTTATTAAATTCCAGTTAGTTAACATACAGTGTAATATTAGTTTCAGGTGTACTGTATAGTGATTCAGCACTTCCATACATCACCAGGCGCTCATGACAAGTGCTCTCCTTAATCCCCATCATCTATTTCACCCATCCCCCCCCCGAAAAGCATTTTTATTTGTGACAATGGCAAATTCATGGCAGGAAGCTGTGAAACCAGGTCCCCAGGGTGGAGTGTGTCCCCAAAGTTGAGTAGGAGCAGGAGACTCTGGAGCTCTGGGGTGTGAAACACACCAGGCATCCCACTGCGGTTGGGGAGGGCCGGAGGGGAAACGGTAGGGGAGCACCTGCTCATACTGTTTGCCCTACACGGGGACTTCAGGGAATCATATGTCCAGCACCTCCTGCCTTCTGCCACTGTGACATCTTCCTTCACCACCTCTGTTTCTCGGAAAGCAGCTGGGCACAGTACAGCAATACAGAGAGCGGCAGTGATTATTTGAGAAGGTACATACTTCATTTCAGACCAGATAACTTTTATCAGCCTCGATAATTTCCATGAGTTCTGAAATAGACTTGGCACACCAGGCAGGGTGTCTGCTTATAGTCTAGCAGTGGGGGTGCAGGATTGCCAGTTCTGAACTGCATTTCTGAATTTGCATTTTACGCTGGGGCTGTAATCCTGGAGAGTACTTTTAATATGTAGAAGCCAGGAAGAACCAACTGGAGTGCGTTCAGGTCTTTCTTTGGGTTCCACTTAGAAGGCTGTGGTTTAGTAGACGTTGTATGTTCAAGTCCCAGTCTCCCCAGGTAGCAAAGGGAGACATCACCAAGCTTGCAGAGGCGTGTTGTGGTTCCTCCTTCTTCTTGGATGTCCCTCTCTATCAATGCAGCCAGTGTGCAGTGAGGCCCAAGTGGGGTTGTACCTCCCATCGTTGTAGCAGTCTCTCTTCCCTGTAGCTCCCTATAGCCAAATCCAAGTCCCCAGAATGGTGCCCTAATCACCAGTTAGGGAGGGGACAATTTATTTTAAAGCTCAGTGATTGATTTCACAAATATTTGTTGAGCATCTCCTACATGCCAGGTGCTGTGATGGGTGCTGAGGATACAAAGATGAGTAACCCACTGTCTGGGAGGTCACATTGGACTAGCAGAGACAGATGTACATACATTGGTGGTTACAGTGTAGGAATTGCAGAGATGGGCAGGGATATTATGTGAGGACGGTGGAAGAGTACCTCTCTTGGCTTAGGGTGTTTGTTGTGGGGCATAGTTAGAGTGGAAGAGGAATTTGGGCAAAGGAAACACTTGAATAAAGACGTGGAGTTAAGACTCATCATGGTATCTTTGGAGAAGCCACTTGGGCTTGCTGGAATAGGGTGGGGTGAGGCTGGAGAGAGAGGAAGGGACTGGTCAAGAAAGGCCTTGTGTGCCTGGTTGGGGAGCTTGGGCTTTATTCACAGTCCACCAGTCCTTAAGGGACAGGACATGCTGGCAGAGATGGGAGGGGCAGGCGTTCCCATTGGGAGTCACCATCACATTGAGCACCCTGGGTGACATGGATGTTGCTTGCATGGAAGGTGGCTTGGAGAGCTGGACACCAAAGTCTCCTTTTAGGAAGATCTGCAGTTGTCTAGAGGCAGAGGCAGTGAGGACCACAGGAGGTAGAGATGGGCAGGAATGGATGTTAGAATTTAAGTTCTGATTATTAGAGAAAGGGAGAATGAGGAAGCGGGAGCCAAGTGTGACCAGGGTTCTTTTCTGTTTGAGGCTCTATTCATATGCTTCTCCCTTTCTTGGGAGGGTTTTTTTTTCTGATCTCTGCCCCAAACTTTGCTATACAGCTCTGGCCCCAATTGCCCCTGCTCGTTATATCTTGTTTTGTATTGTTCTTTAATTTGTTTTGCTCTAAGAAAGGCGGCAGTGCTTAAAGGTTAGGGACTGTATCTTATACTTTTTTGGTGCAATTTTAGTTGTTTAATATTACTTATGCATACTATCATTGGGCTCTAAGGCAATTTATTCCATTTATTTCTGGTTTTCTTCTAAGACAGGAAGGAAGAATTGAACACAGATGTCAAACGGGAGGTTTCCTCCATTCGGAGGAATACATTCGTGACTTTTGTGTCTAAAAGGGAATTTAAATAATCCAATACACATCAAAATCATCTAAAAGGAATTTAGAGATTGGGGTTTTAGAATAGCTAAGCTTTTTTGCCATTGAGTTCTGGAAACAACTTACCTGGAAATGTTCCTCTGGTGGATTGGCAGTGGCTTGATCGTTTAGAATAATTAATTTAACCGTAGCACAATTCTTTGCTGTTTCTGAGGGGTTTGTGTTTGTGATTCCCTCTGCAGGTCCAGAGCCCAGTACCCAGTGTGAGTTGTCGCCCGTCAATGCCTCCCATCCGGTCCAGGCCTTAATGGAGAGCTTCACCGTCTTGTCGGGGTGTGCCAGCAGGGGCACAATAGGGCTGCCGCAGGAGGTGCACGTCCTGAACCTCCGTGCTGCCGACCCTGGGCTCGGCCAGCCCCAGAGAGAGGTAGGTGCAGGTGCTGGCTTTCTGCTGACTGTCCCTGAGCTTGTAAAGACAGTTCTCTGAACAAAGAGTCCTTCCCTGCCCCACCCCCCAAATCTGGGTTAAACAAGGATGGTCACGTATGAATATAAGTGGGGAGGAGGACATAATGTACACTCAAGAGAAGGATTTCAAATAACAGATTGCTCTCTGGACTGGGCAACTCTAGGACTTCTTTTTAGAGAGATTTTTCAGCTTCGTAACTTTCCTGGCTTCCCCTGTTGGAAAGAATGTTCTTAAGAATTTCATCTTTGAAGCATGGCTGTGAAAAAACAAAATAAGGTGCCGTTTTTCTGTAATTGTAAAGTGTCTTTCTCATCCTCTCCTGTGACCTGTCTTTCTTCTTTCTTTGCTTTGTCTTATGAACCTGTTGCTCCTGCGGGATGAGTTAGTGGAAATGGGAACATTCAAGTAAAGATGGCAGTACTCTGTACTCGCCTGAAAAGGGTTAGCTCCTTGTGTCATCTAGGCAGGTTCTTGAAGATAGCGGTGGTCTAGGTGGTGCTGATGGTGGTGAGCCAAGCTCATAGTGCCATGGTACTTCCCCTGTCCTCAGCACTCCTTGAAGCACTCACACACTTACCCCACGAAGTCCTGTTACTATCCTCATTTTACAGGTGACAGGTGCAGAAATAACTCACTTGCACAAGTTCATCACCTGAAGAGAAAAATGGCCTCCTCTTTCCTGTGGCTCAGAAGTGACCTAGATTGTGGGTAACGGTCACCATACTTCTTTTACGGTTACACGCAGTTGTCATTCTTTCTGTTTTTAAGCTTCTGTGTGTCAGAAGTGTTATCAATCTGGTATTATCTCTCCAGGGAGAGAGAAACCACAATAAATCCCGATCACAGCGAAGCATAGGAAAACGAACGCAGAATGGAATTTTATCTTTGAGTTTTCTTCTGGTCAGGGAAGTTAATTTCCAGAACTGTTTATGTGTCTTAACCACTCTGCCTTTTTTGGGGGGGGGTAGGAATAGGAGAGGTGAGGGGTCCAGAAGGAAAAGCAAACTGATTTTAATCTCGTGAAAGTGTGCAGAGTTGGCTCATTTCAAAGACAAATCGTCTGACCTTTTCAGCTACATTGGAAATTATTGTTCATACTTTTGGTTGCTTGCCACGGTTGCTGCAACGCCTCTTTCAGGGCAGATTTCTTTATCCTGGTAATGTGTCTTTAATTCTTAACTTATGGGGGAGACTTTGTGGTGGGAGGGAGAGGAGGAGGAGGAAATGCAGTTCCTATGAAGCGTTGCTGACTCCAGCAATTCCGCAGCAGCAGTAATTACTCATTTTATATGTGTTCCCTCAGAGGAACTAAGAAGGAAAAGAAAAGTTCACGCTATTACAGACGCAGCAACAGCAGAGATTCTGGCTGTTAAATTGTGCATTACTGTTGTTGACTGTGAAAATAGATTCAAATAAGACTGTTGAAGCAAAAGAAAAATACCTCTAGGAATGACCACAGAGTTCTCCCACACTTGCATTTCGGTGTGAGATTAAAACGTTCTCGGCAGTACTGAGGATACAGCAAACTAGCTGGCATCTGGGGACATAGTACGTTCCGTGAGGGAGTAAAGAGATAGGGCCTAGAGGGGATAGTCTCTAAAATTTGCTTAAAAACCTATTCTTCTTCTTTCTTCAGTATTCATATAGTCTAGGTATGATTTGGGGTTAGTGATTTGAAGACATTTCCGAGACTGGGCACCTGAGGGAAATTGACTTCTTTCCTTCTTTGGGGGACTTTCTAAGAATTAGATGTTTGTGGTTCAGTTCCGTTGGAAAACAAGATGTTGGGATACCTGATCTTCAGAAATTCCATCTGGCTCTGAGCTGCTCTCATATAGTAGACCTTGGACTATCTTATGTATAGAGAGTGAGTGTAGAGGACAACACAAGCAGTTGGGCCATGAAAGAATGAAAAGAGAAGCAAAGAGAGATTGTTTATGGATGGTAAAATGGGGGGGGGGGAGAAATACTAAATCTCTCTCACCTTCTTCCTGTATGACTGTGCAGCCGTGCAGACAGTTTTGAAAATCATTTGGGGGACGCCTGGGAGGCTTAGTCGTTAAGCGTCTGCCTTCGGCTCAGGTCATGATCCTGGAGTCCTGGGATCGAGCCCCGCATCAGGCTCCCTGCTCAGCCGGAAGCCTGCTTCTCCTTCTCCCATTCCCCCTGCTTGTGTTCCCTCTCTCACTGTCTCTCTGTCAAGTACATAAATAAAATCTTTAAAAAAATAAAATAAAAAATGAAATCATTTGAACTCCGTGACTCAACAATTCAATTTCTCTAAGTATATACCCAAGGGAAGTGATAACATATGTCTGCACAAAAACTTGTCCACAGATGCTCATGGCAGTGTTACTCATATTAGTTAAAAAGTGGAAACAACCTGAATGTCCATCTGCTGATGAATGGGTAAATAAGATGTGGTCTGTTCACACAATGCAATGTTACTTAGCAATAAGAATGCCCGAAGTACCGACAAGTGCTGCTGTGTGGAGGAACGTCGAAGACGTGATGCTCAGTGAAAGAAGACAGATGCAAAAGACCACATATTATATGAATCCGTTTGTATGAAATGTCCAGAATAGACAGATTTATAAAGATAGAAAGTGAGTTAGTGGTTGCTTAGGGCTGAAGGGCAAAAGAGAGAAGTGGGGGTTGACTGCTAATGAGTACAGGGTCTCTTTGGGAGGGGCAGAAACGTTCTAAAATTATATTGTGGTGATGGTTCCCCCATTGAATATGAATATATACTACACACCATTGATAAATGTGAATATACTAAAAACCACTGGATTGCATTTTAAATGGCTGGATTTTATGGTATGTGAATTTTATCTCCATAAAGCTGTTTAAAAAGCAATAATTCAACCTGCTAATATTCTAATTAGCTAATGAAGTTTACCTTGACTGTATTCACTTTTTTTTTTTAAACCAAGATTGCTTCCTCTTCCAACCTAAAGTCACCTACTTTTTTCTGTTGTTCTCAGTGGATAACTTGGTTTTTATAGATATGCTGTTACGTGTGGTCTGTGCTAAAAATCACAGCTGATCTGTTTTGGGGGTGATAGTGGGAGGACCAGAGGTAGCCTTTCTGTATGTCTCTACTGAATATTAAAGGCAAATATTTTTCAAAATGAAATGAGGTCATTGCTTATAATTTAGCAAAAAGAATGCCGTATCGGCTCCCAGGTGTAGACTTTGACTCTGATGACCAAGGTAGTTGTTTTTTGCCACATCCTCCTTAGCTGGGAGGGAGTTACTAATCAGCCCTCTTTCCCCCAGCTTGTTACTGGTGCAGGACCAGCAGGAAGATCTATTGTAAATCAGCCCTTCTCTAACATTGTACTGAATTCCTACCTCCCAGGAGTCTTAAGGTTCTCCAGCTGAGGAGAGGCTGCTGCTTTTCCTGTGTGGAGGAGGTGACAGATCCTACCCCTGGAAGTCATAAACGCAGGAGGTTGACAAGATTTGGGGAGACAGTTGCACTTAAGTTAGATAAACAATTTTATAGGCCAGCAGAGAATTTGTATCAGAAACTCGCCTGTTAGGGTAACGTATACAAAGCCTTCTGGAGCACAGCACTGTTTGGCCATCGGCCTCCCTGCTGGGTTCTCCTCAGGACAGCACGGAGACTATAATTGTATTTTTCATCTGAGACCACACCTCTCATTTGTAATCATTGGTTTTGGAAACAACAGGCCTGGAAGTGAACAGGAAACTTGAAAAAGACTCTCTGGCGACAGAGAAGGGCAGAAGACAGTAAACAGCCCGGAGAGATCAGTTTTGTCTTTTGGAATAAGCGGGCACTGGTGTCCTCATTTTCATCCTATAAAAACTAGCTCCTCTTGCTCTTTGACTTCAAAGTAAAATGCACCCCTCACCTCCCCCCCCCATCAAAGTTTGGGCCCACAGGGTGTTTCCTGATTCCTGAGAGGGGTTATAGCACCACCAGCGGCTTGTTTACGGTAGCATACTTTCATTAGTTGCTGGAATGGCAACAGTTTTGTTTCCTACCTAATTCTTACTGCGACCTGCTTTTATGTGGTGATGTGTCTTTCCTATTTCCGACTTATCTAATTGCCTGTTTACTATGAAAAGCTGCTGAGGGTAACCCCCTCGTTAGCATTACCTATGTGTATAAAGGACATGATGTTTAAATTTATGGATTTGTCCTGACGTTAAAGCAGCAACTGTTAAAGGGTGTGCCAGTAACTGGCTGTATGGAGGAAAGAACTGGAAGGCTCCATTGTCATGGGAAAGGGACCAGGTTTAATAACTTTCTCAGAAAGTTCAGAACCCTTCCTAACTTCCGCGTATTTGCTTATTCTCTGCCTCATTCCAAAGCAAGGATTTGGGATGGGCTTATAACAAGACATCTCAACAGTAGAAGCAGAAATGCAGAAGGAGGACAAAGAAAAAAGAAAAGCGTAGTTGTTAGCTGTATGGGTTAATGTGGTTGGTTGGTATGACTGACTATGAAATTTGGATCCACGCTTCTTGGCAGGCAGGGCCGAATGGGATGTGTGGTTAATCACACATGTGGCTCCAAGTCACTTTTACTTTGTACCTACTCGAGGACTGTGGCATAAAGTTGTTCCTTTCCTGCTTCTTTTGAGGGCAGGAAAGACCACAATTGGGAGAAAGAGGAGGAAGTAAACACATCTATCTGAAATGCTCGCTGTTCTGCTTGCCTCGTAATAATTCCCTTACCCACTAGGTTACAGGAACAGCAGCAGTGGCGGTGATGCGGCCTGCTGGGGGCTGGCCACCTCACTGGCCGTTGTATTATCTCTGCCAGTCCTCGTTGTCCCCCAGCAAAGGAGGGAAGCTTTGGGAGGCAGTGGATGCCGGGTGCAAGCTGTCCCTGCTCTTCCAGTCCGCTTCCCTTCTACCATTAGCTCTTGCCTTGTTCCAGGCGCTGAAACCGGCTAACCAGTCTTGTTAGGTGAGCCAGCTGATCTCGCAGAGGCTTTGGGTTTCCTGCATAGGCTTGTGACAGCTCATTCCAGTGCTCCCAGTCCTTTTTCATTCCCTCCCTTGTGGCTTTGGGGCCAGTATTGAAGTTGGTCTCTTGTTGTCTTTTTTCCTTTCTCGTTTAGAAGATTATCACATCAAGTGTTAGTAATTACAGTATGCAGGGAGCGGAGGAGCCCTTGTACTCTCCGTGGCTGCTAATGGCCACACTGAATGCCACCTCCCGTCTGTCCTTCATAGTCGATTATTTCCTCCCCTCTCTACCCCCATGAGGCTTTCAGCTGCCTTCACAAAAGTAACCCACCTGTTCTCTGCTTGCAATCGTTGACTTGTTGTAACCAGACTTGCTTGAACCATGTGATAAGGGAGAATGAACACATTAAGGGACTCTTCCTCCTCTGAATGAAACACGGGAGCTTTAGTATGTGGGCTTTGACATCTGAATTAACATCTTTTTTGCTTACTTGGAGGTAGCTGGAAGTTCAGAGATTAAACATTTTGGAGATTGCTACTACCTGCCTACTTAACTATCTATACACAGTCTTCCCTCTGTTTCCGCAATATTAGGAGGTGGTCAACTTCTCTCTTCCCTCTTACTTATTAAAATATAGACAGCACAGTGCCGGGGTTGGGGGAATGGGCTGTTGTCTTAACTTTACTCATCACCGCTGAAGGAACTGATAAGACTGGCTTTTTTTGGAGACTACCTATGTGAGAGTAAAAGTATCCTGTGAACCCTGAACCAGTAGCACACTAGCTACATTCCTTCTCTGTCTGGGGCATTTTTCCCTCTGCAGTTTTTCGTGAGTGACTTTCTTATGCTAGCCCAAATAAACTCAAGGCTATTAATGTTTCAGAGGTCTTATGTGTAGTATATGCTTAGCAGGTGTCAGAGTAAACCGCTCACACACAGACACTGTATATTGGTGAAATTTAGTTCCTAAACAAATACCTTCCATGTATAAACGCTTTCTGGTGTTTGTTTAAATGAGGTTGTTTGGAAATCACTCTAGCCTTTTAGGTGACATTGCCTCTGAGCTGACCATTTTGTTGGAGACCTACAGCAGATGTATCAAGAAGTTAAACTGATGCCAAGGGTCACATTTCTCAGTTCATTTGAGTGTTGCTGTGGAAGTTATTTCATTAACTTGAAAGACAACTGAATCTGACTATCACATAGGATTGGAGGCCCTAAATAAATAGGCCAATCACATCATTTGAAGGGAGCTGCCCCTTCGCTCAAAGATACTCAGTGCAGTTTAAACGATGACACCCCGCTGGGCAGAATGCAGGTGGCAGGCCAGGACTGGGTAGAGGAGCAGGGTTGGGGACAGCAAGGCAGCCAGGCCTGACTGCTGGCTCAGCAGAGGACCATGCAGGCCTGTTTAGAACTTGGGCTAAAGATAGTTTCTGACATGTTGGGGCAGGGTGTTTAATCAGAAACTGCAGCTAACTCTCAAGTAAGAACTCTCCAAAAACCCGGTTTTGGAATCCTAGAAAAAGTGAAAGCAGAAATTAGAGTGATAATGGTAAACATGAGGGCTTAGCAGACAAATGAGGACACAAACTAAGCAAAGAAGTTACGACATTCCTACCAAGATGCTGGCTGGCCACGTCGCTTAAACCCTGTCATTTATCACAGTAATGTCCAGATGCTGTAAAAAATTGCCCTTAGAAAGCACTGCTCCTTGCCCCACCAGAGGGATGGAGCCCGGTGGGACTCTGCCATTTTGTCATGAGGTAATGCCGGGTTCTGTCTTTGCTGCCTGGGAGGTCACAGGTTGAAAAAGCCTCTCATTATTGCCTCTTCCCCAGTCTGGAAAAGAGACTGCCTTGACCCCTTCTAAAATTTGTTCAGCAGCAGCGTTTTCCAGCCAGTGTGGTGTTTGTCTTTATGGAGGTTAGGGCTACAACCCTGACCCATACTGTTGTTGCCATGGTAACTCCTCGACATCTAAAAAATTGTAATTTCCTAAAAATGTTGTTAGGAAATGTTTTTACAGGGGCACCCTCCACATTTGAAAATGTGACTTTTTGCCTGAAGGACATTTTGGAGAGCATTTTAAAAGGCAGTAGACCAAAGTAAGGAGCAGGTCTACAAGTCTGAGACCCAGATGTGTTAACTGGGCAAATGCCCAGCTTGTGTGCACAGAGTATCCAAATCTCCAACTTGTCCTCTCTTGTTTTCATTGCTTATCAGTTATGTTGACATTTTGTTTGAGAATAAAAATAAATTTACTGCTAATATCTCTGATTTAAATACTCATATTCTGCAGAAATGTTTGTCACTTAAATCATTTCCCCATTGTGTTCTCCGAATATTTCTGTGAAAATGGGCATGTTAATTATTTTACTTTTCTTTCTTCCACAGTGAAGAGGCCGTGTGTGAACTTGGCCCCGCTGATCATCTCTCGCACCATTGTCTTTCTCTTACCCTTGCCTCTCCAGCTTCTTGAATGAGTGAACATCTATGTGTCCTGCCTCTCCCTTCTTTCCTCCCTGCAGCCTGACTTCTCTTCTCCTGAGCTGCTCTCTGATGATGCCCTTCTGACCAATTAATGGGATGCTAGGACTGGAGGCGATCTAGTTTTAACCACCTGACAGAGGAGACCAGGGCTAGGGAGTGAAGTGACGACTTATTCACTGTTAAACAAGAGGTTGGTGCCAGTGTTGGACTGGGACCCAGGGGCCCTGTTCCTATGGCAGAGCTCTTTCTCCCGTAGCACCTTTACCCACTTTTTTCCTCCTCAGCTCCTTTTTCTGTACTCCCTTTTCTGGCCTCTCCTTCTGGATGATACCTTAGTCTGGTTCTCCTTCTACCTTTCCATCTGTTCTTCTGTTTCTTTCCCAGCTCTTTGTTCCTTCTTGGGGTTTCTTGCCTGGAGTGTCGTCTTTGGCCTTTGTTTCCCCATCTCTTGTCCCTGAGGCAGCTTGTCTGTTTTCCGCCTTCGGGTTGTCACCTCTATGCGAAAGCCTCCCAACACCCTCTCCAGGCTTCTGCAGGGGAGCTCCAGTCAGGGTTCCACAGAACCCTACCTCTCAGGTCTTACCTCAAGCTCCCAGGTCCCAGAGATGTGCTGTGGAGGAGGAGCTGTCCGTAGGGTCCCGTGTGGTATTAATCTCTGTCACTTGCCAAGCTTGTGTCTCTGGGTGAGTTACTTCATTCTTTAAGCCGCTTTCCTCATCTGTAAAATGGAGATGATAGTAGCAGTTCTCTACACAGAGTTTACTGAGGATTGAGAGATGTCCGTAGGGCATGGAGGGCTGCCCTGTGTGCCTGGCACACAGTACACAATCAAATGCTAGCTCTTTTTATTACCTCTAAAACTGAACATAAGCTAGTCTTCTCCTTCCCCCAGTGCTGGTTACCAGCCCAACTTCCCTGCCCCATCAGTGTCACTGCTACCATCTGTCTTGGGACTTCTGAACATCTTGGATTTACTCATCCCTTTCAAACCCTATATTGGGCAGTCACCAAATTTTATTGACGTTTCCTCTGAAATTTCTCTTGAATTTCTGTGTTCTTCTGCACTTACCCTGGAGCGTTTTAATCCAGTTTCCTGGGACTGATTGTTTCAGTCTAGCTTGTGGACCACTTCTTAAAACAATTTCTCTACGTAATACCTCATAATTCTTTCATTTACAGATGCATTCAGTGAGTTATACATTGAGGGCCTACTGTGTGCTAGGTAGACATCCTGCTACATTCTTACTCATGTTTATATCTTCAGCACTATTGAGGATTAAGGGCAAACAAATTTAATGCAGTGTGACAAATAATGTGATCATTGTTTGTTCTAAAATTAACAAAATTTTGCAAGAGTCCAACAGAGGGAGCAGTAATTCTATCTGCAGGTGAGGGGAGGATTTCCAGAAGAGAGCATTTAATAAAGGGCTTGAAAGTCAAGTAGAAATTTCTGGGTAGAGGAAGAGAGAGGCCTCAGTATACACAGAGGGAAAAGCAGAAACCACGTGTGGAGGAAAGTTAGTCCATGTACATGGTGTGGCTGGGGTACAGTTCAAGGAGTAAAAAACTATGGCCTTTGGGCCAGATTCTGCCTGGTGCCTGTTTTTTATGTACAAAATTTACATATCGTAAAGTTTACTTTTCCAAAAAGAAACTTTGTACCCTCTAGCAGTCACTCCCATTGCCTGTGGTCCTACTTCTCGGTCTAGACAACCAGCAGTTGACTTTATTTCTTGATAGATTGACCTACTTTGGACATTTTCTGTAGATGGAATCATACAGTATATGTGACTTTTATGACTGGCTTCTTTCAGTTAACAGAATGCATTTGAGATTCACCCATGTTGTAGCATGTGTTAGTTATTTCATTCCTTTTTATTCTTGAATAGTATTCCATCGGATGGCTGTACCATATTTTGCTTATTCATCCACCAGTCGGATGCCTGTTTTTGTAAACAATGTTGTTTTTTTGGTTTTTTGGGGGGGGGTTAAATAAATATTAAATAAATATTGGAATATAGCCATGTCCATTCCTTTATATATCATCTGTGGCTGCTTTCTTACTACAATGGCAGAGCTGAGTAGTGTGACAAAGCCTGAAAGATTTATGATCTGGCCATTTACAGAGAAAGCTTGCCAACCACTGGGCTAGAGGATGGGTACAGTGGGAGGTGGGGTGGGCTGGAGTTTGAAAGTGAAATATGAGGGGCAGCTGGGTGGCTCAGTCGGTTAAGCATCTGCCTTTAGCTCAGGTCATGATCCCAGGGTCCTGGGACTGAACTCCATGTCGTGCTCCCTGCTTAGTGGAGAGTTTGCTTCTCCTTCTGCTCCTGCTCTCTCTCTGGCTGTCTCTCTCAAATAAATAAATAAAAATCTAAAAAAAAAAAAAAGTGGAAGATGAGTGGAAAGGCTGCAGGAGCGAGGGTTTGGGCTAACCTTGTGGATCCGTGTCTCTCCGACTGTATGTGGTATGTGAACCCTCTGCTTCGGAATCCCTTAGAGATGCTTAAGTGCAGATCCCCGAACCTCACCCGTGACCTTTCAGGTGAATCCATTGCCGCACACCTTTTTTTCCCTAATTCTACCTGAACTTCTCTCTGAACTCAGTCTGTGTCAAACGCTTCTGTGATCCTTTACCCTCCTCCCTCTCCTCTTCTAAAGATTGCTCTGAATCCCCTCCTCTTCCTCCTTTTCCCCCCACGAGTCTGTACCTCATCAGAGTATGGAATTGTGCATTTTCTTATATTATTTGGGGCTGAATCATGTGTGTTAATCTTGCACACCCAGCTGGTAAGTGGACTCCTTAGGGGCAGGAACCAAGTCTTGGACCTTTTGCATTATGCGTGTTGGGTTCTTGAATGAGACTAAGGATGTTATTTAAAGTGTCACTCTAAGTCTTCTTAAGCTACTCCCCTTTTCTTTTTAAAGATTTATTTATTTTAGAGAGAGATTGAGAGAAACAGAGGGGGGAGGGCAGAGGGAGAGAGAGAGGGTCTCCAGCAGACTCCCTGCCGAGCAACGAGCTGGACACAGGGCTGGATCCCACAACCCTGTGATCCTGACCTGAGCTGAAATCAAGAGTCCCACGCTTAACGCCGGAGCCACCCAGGCGCCCCAGGCTACTTACTGCCCTTTTCCACGGTAAACCTTTATTTGATTTGCGTTACATCGGTGGACTTGGTGTTTGTCCTCAGGTCCCTCTTACCCACTACAGCTAAGCAGGTGTTCTTCGTTTTGCCTTGAGGCTTTGATTTATTTTTCCCAATTGAGCCTCATACTCCTGCAGTTTACCCTCAAATGTCCAGAGCTCTGTGTCAGTCTTTGCCCACTCCGTTTCTGAGTTTTTGTTACATTTTTCTTTACTCTTAGAGATTTTAGTCATCTGCTAGTAAACTAGTTAGTCCTTGCCCTCAGCTGAGTAAAAAGCTATAAATGGTTTTTGACTCCATGCTGCTCCCTTGGGTAGCTCGTATGATCTGAGCCAGGTTTGAAGTTAGACCATTAAGAGTGATATGTCCTCATGATGTAGGAGGATGATTCCTAGCCAGTTCTTAGTATTGCTGGAATTAATTAACCTTGATTCCGCCGATTGAGAGAGGGCATTTTACTCTACCCTGTATTAAATACCTAATAATATGATTTTTTTTTAATTTTGTTTTTTTGCTCAGTGAGCACTTAAAATATCCCTGCCTGTATAGTAATTTGTTCCCTGTTTAATGTGGCTTTTTCCTTTGTTTACTCTGGACTCCAGTCTTTGTAGCTTGTTTTCTAAGTCAGCTCAAAAGCTGCTGGTCATTGGATTTGGCAGCCTTTTCAAGCTTTACCCACCAGAACCCTACAGGAAGTTGTGTGTCGGCCAGAAGAGTCTGTTTATTTAGAGCATGGTGTCCAGCAGAAGCAATCCATTTATGAGGGTCTGTTCTTAAAGACACAGGAATCCAAATTCGTGTTTGGAAGACCTGCTGCTTTGACTTCATTGCAAATGTATGCTCTGTCCTGTCCTTTCCAGACTGCCAGTGCACCTCAGCTAGACTGGCGGTTAATTGAAATAGTCCTTTGAGCTCCTTGGCCTTGTCTGAAATGCTGAAGTATCAATGCCCAGAAACTAGATATAGCTCTTTTAACCTCCTCAGAATGGGATTGAAAAAGATTTTTTTAATGAATTGGCTTTTACAAGTTTATTGATCACCATTTTTAAATATTCTGATAGGATTTTGCTCTGAGTGCCCTCCTGATTTAGAGTGCTAAAACTAAGTTGAACTGGCTATGCTTTTGACTCCTGGGAATGGTTCCTTGCCCACAGTCTTCTGGTGTTGTCTAGGTTCTAGTCCAAGACATCCTGCAATACCGTTTTACATTAAATGGCATTTTTCACCTAAACTACAGAGTCCGTTGGCTGAATCTAGAATTTTGACATCTTTTGGGGGAAGAGAGGCCCATTGCAGGTATGATTTGGCTTCTTCTGAAGATAAAAAGACTAGATTAGATGTTACTGGGTCTGATTGTGAGCCAAAGAGAGTTAGCCATAGGATCCGGGATCACTGCAATCACCTAATTCTTACCTGGAGCCCAGATGCCACATGTGCGCATGAAAGTTTAATTTCTCTTTGTTGATATATGTGTACGCTCATCGGATTCTTTCTGAATCTGCTACAGCAAATTGGTGATGTGGCTGTAGGTTTTATGTGCCTAGCACTGGGCTTGCCACAGGGTAGATACTCAATACCTATGCACTGATTTAAGTGTGAAACAGCATCCATTATCTTAAGAAGTGAGCCCTTGGCAAGTGATGGGGGCACATGTGCAGGTGCCTTGGGAGAGAGGGAAAAAAAAGCTATGGCCAATGCTGAGAGGACCGAGAAGTGGCAGGTGGACAGAAAATGGGAGATGACATTTCTTAGCACTAGCCATGTGTGGGGTGGGTGGGTGGTCTTTTAGTGATCTTAGTGGCCCACAGTTGGCTCATTCTGTGAGGTGGAAGTTGTATTGAGATTTTTACCTCCAAATAGCTACTTAAAGTGCATTGGCTTGCTTGAAGTCTTAGGTAAATGTAACTCTTAAGAAGTTAAAACCAGTTCTTTATTCATTCCTCTCCTACTCCTCTCAGCCTCAAGTAGAAAGACATGCAGGTCGTGCTTTCCTTGGTAATCAGTAGTTTCTGAAGATACAGGAGAAAGCTCAAGTCCAAGGCAGCGAAAGGTCCATCTGGACATGCACATGCATGCTTTGGTGTGAGATTTATGGGCATTTAGGGTGTCTCCTTGGCTTGCCACTTTGAGTATCAAATTTGAGGGCCTTTCAAAATCAAAGGCAATTGAAGAGTTTAATTTCTAATGATGAGTCATGCTTGGGCATTTTGCCTTTGTCATCTGGCCCTGGAGCACTTATGGGGGCCATTTGCTCTCCCTTATATTCTGAGCCCCCCCCCCCATTTGTATCTTTTGCTGTTAGCCAGAGGACTCTGCCTGTTCCCCACCATTAGTTCTTTTTGTGGAGCCCAGCACCCCTTAGAGACTTTAATGCTGGCCCTTTATTGGTTCTTGTATGTTAGTGCATGTGGTGGTGTTTTTTTTTCCTGCTTTCACAGTGGCTGAAGATTCCACTCTTTTTTCTCCCCTTATCATTGCTGGTTGTTAAGATAGTGAGAATGTAAATGAAATGGTAATACTGCCATTGTGAACAAGTCTTTCTCTGAAAAGATTTTTTTGTTCGCTTTTAATGCTGTAAATATCTAATTCCCAGTGTTTTAGTTGGAAGCTGATCAAATTTCCCAAATCATAAAATCTTTCAAAGCCTACTCCAAGTTACTTTTTCTTGATTCCATTCTCCTCCTCTTTTCATTAAAAAAGGGAAAAAAAGAAAAAAAAGCCCAGCCTATTTTCAAATAGGGAAATGACCTCTGTTTATTAGAGACCAGAGTGATATGGACCCCTGACTTGCTGTGAGTTTTTTTGATGTGTTTTGGAGCTGTGTACAGGGGTAATATTTAGTCCTGTTTTTGCCGTGTGTTTTTATATACATTTCCTAAACACTTTCTCTGGCACGGTCCTATGACTGTGTATATGTCCTACATGTGTTTCCTATTTTTTATGACTCATACTTACGGTACTCATAAAGATTTATCCTTTATCTTGGCTCTGAGTAATGAGTCCACTTGCACATTTCCAGCAGAGATGTGGGTTGGGACTTTTGTATTTAATCTCGCAGGGGAGGCCTCTTGAAGGCCTAGTGCAGGAAGCATGACCTATTCATCTGAAGGTACTACTCACTTCTCCTCCTCGAGGGAGCAGTCAGCTCAGTTTTTGTGGATTTATTACTTTGTATTTTCCAAGTTTTCCTTTCTCTTTGCCCCCTTTTAACCATTCTGCTTATAGTGAGACCACCAGAAGGCGACTAATGGAACAAAGGCTCTGCTCCTTTTCCTTGCTGGTAACTGTGTTAAAGGGTTTGGTGGAGAAAGAAATGGAAATAATGAAGCTGAAATGATACCTGTATTACATGCGGTAACAAACACCCAGGGGGTCTTCTTGGGTTCAAATAAACATTCAGACTCAAGAGACTATCACAGGGCATAGGTGGCCGTAGCCAACTTAAAGGGATACAGGATAGGGACCTTAGCTTGTATCAGGCAGCATGGCATTCCTCTTTTTTGGATGCCTTGTGGCTAGCTACACATCAGTTCATGCAGCCATCCAGAGCTTTCCAGTTGATGGCTCAAATGCCAGGAGATCTACATGGTGTGTGTGTGTAAATCTTGCCCTGGTTTAGAAACTTTATACCTCCCAGGAGCTGGTAGGCAACTAATGCTCATAGGAATAGTTTCCATGGTGCCCATGAAGGAAATGCTCGATTTATAAGAGTCACTGCTCTCAGAGAAGCCCCCAGATCTCTCTTCCTAGCAGGTATTTTTAGTCTTTCTAATCCTAGTACAATTTTCCAGTTAAGGATAATTTTTTACTGTAAGGAACTTGCCTTTTATTTTCGTTGACATATTGTTTTAGATTACTAGGGTTACAGAGTTAAGAGAATTAACAGAAGACCAAATTCTCATGTAAAGGTGGGATACATTTTGCTAACTGTTTGTCCACACCTGTGATAAGCTAAGTAATGGTTCCCAAAGATGTGCCCATGTCCCCAAGATGTTACTCTGTGAATGTTTTATAGAACAAATCTTTGCAGATGTGGCTAATGGAAGGATTTTGAGGTGAGAAGATTCTCCTGGATTATCCGGGTGGCCTCTCAATGCAATCACATGTGTCCTTGTAAGACAGATTTGATGTAGACAGAGGGGAGACGGCCATGTGACTGTGGAGGCAGCGATGGGAGCTACAGGGCCACAAGCCAAGAACGAACAACAGCTGTGAGAGCCTGGAAGAGGCCAGGAATGAATGCTCTCCTCGAGCCTCTGGAGGAAGCACAGCTCTGCCGACACCTTGATTTTGGCTCCGTAATCTGATTTGGCTCAGACTGATCTTGGATGTCTGGCCTCCAGAGCTATGAGAGAATAACTTTCTGTTGTTTTTAATCCATCGAGCTTTTAGTAATTTGTTACAGCAGCCACAAACTGCTGATACACTCCCTGTGTCTCATTAGCTTGGGAGATTATCTTGAATTCCATGTAGTTCTCCTGTGCCCGTGTTGTTCACTGCTTGTGTTTTTCGTTTCTGTAAAGGACACTGTCACTCAGTTGCCAAGGCCAAAAGCGTTGGCGTTATCCGTGACCTCCTATGTTTTCTCAGATGTCGCATCCATCATGTTTAGTCTATCATAAAAATAGATTATGAATCTGCCTCTGTTTGACATCCCTCCACCACCAACCCCACCACCACCTTCAGTAGACAGTAGAGCCACCATCACATCTTTATTAGGTGCAGCGAACTCCTAGCCCAGATCCCTTCAGAGGGCAAGATCTGGAGCTAGAGTGCCCACGCTGGAAGCTTGACTCCACTGTTTATGAGCTATGTGACTCTAGGCAGGTTTTTTAATAATAGTATCTGCTTCATAGATACTGTGACAATAAAATAGTTAAAATGTGACAAGTGCTTTGAACAGTGCTTGGGCTTTAATAAGCACTCAGTGAGTGTTAGCTTCTTTCATTATCAACTAATAAGATCTGTTCTCCACACAGCAGCCTCAATCATCCTTTTACAAGTTAAGTCCAGTAACAAAACCCACTAGCTGAGCTCCCTGCAGTGGCTTGCCATTATACTTAGAATAAAATCCCCCGCCCCCAGCACAGTGGTCACACCCTCTTCCACCTTCACTCACTGTACTGTGCTCATTGGCCCTGATGTCCTCCAGAGGCACAGAGCACACTCCTGCCTCCCGTCCTCTGCCTGGAGCACTTCCTCCTCCTTTCATCCAGTCCCTGCCCAGCTGTTAACCTCTGCAGAGAGGCCTTCATTGAAAATCTGGTTATTGATATTGGTATGTTTGGTTCAGTCATAAAGTAATGTTTCCTAATTCAGGTTTCAAGGTGTGGAAACAAAATATTGAATTGTAGTAGATCAAAATCTTTTTTGTTTAAACTTGAGCAAATCTGAAAAACCATATGAGTCTCAGTTTCCTCATTTGTCAATAAAAAGAGGCTGGGAAGATTGAGAACTAATACTTCTTTCACTGCAGTATTTTGAGTTTCTTTCTTTTTTTTTTAAGTCTACATTGAGAGTTAAGGTTACATTTTTAAGTATAGTTAGTCCATTCCTCCAGTTTGAAAAACAGCCTAACTTGCATTTAGTACAAAATACTGATTGAAATGTAGAATTAAAAGTGTTTCTCGAATTGTTAAACTAGAAAATATCTTTAAAGAAACCCTCAGCATCCAGTGGGAACTACCTAATAACTAAAATGTAAACTAAGGGTATTTGATGTCTTCTTATGTGTGTGGTTTTTTTCCTTTTTTTTTTTTTTTTAAGAAAACCTGGATTAAGTAGGATTTATGGATCTGGGACAAATCTGGCCTCAAAATACTTGGGAAAAGGCTTTTGAGTTTCACTGCTTAATCTTATTGCCTCGTATAATAGAAATTTCATGATTTTCTAAACAGTTCTGTGTTATCAGGACAGAGCACACACAAAGAATCTTCCCCTCTTTTATTTAACGAAATACCGAAGTTTAGAGGAACTAATCATTTCAATTTGCCCGAGCAAAGGCCCCTCCTCACGTAATTAGACCCAGGCAGCTGGACTGTCACCAGCAGCAGCCTTCCTAGCCGATGTGCCAGTGCAAAGCATTGTGGGAGCGAGGAAGGCAGGAGCTCGTGGAGCTCGTGCTTGGATGTGCAGACTAGAGCAAAGAACAACACCTGTAAACAGAAAGCACAGAGACATAGAACGTATTATTGCCCTAAACACATATGATAAAAACTTAACAAAATAGACTTGATCAAGTACAGCTGGGCCAAGATAAACAGGTAAGCGCTAACGAATCAGGCATGTTGGAAGGATATGGGGCTGGGGGAGGCTTGTTGCTGGAGTAATTGGGTCCAGGTGTGTTAGCCTGGCGATGCTTTTTGGAGGTGAGAATTTGGAGAGGTTTGAAATAGAGATGTGGTTTGGCTGAGGGCTAGAGGGAGAATTTTCCATGACTAGGGGAGGAGGCTGGTAAATAAAATAGAGCCGAGTTGAGGAGTCTGAAATACGTTGAGGACAGCAAGTACCTTGGCAGCAGTGAAAGCTTGTGCCTGATCGCCTTGCCTCTTGGTGTTTATAGTGGGAGAATGGGTTCAACCCGTACTCAGGTCTTCAGAGCTACGTGAATTGGTGTCATCTTTAACACTGAAAGAGGCAATTTAGATTGACTTCTAAAGATAAAATGTTTGTGCCCAAACCTCCCAGCCACAGGTTGGGGAAAACCTCTAGCTTTACCTCATAATCTGGTAACTTCCACTGCCTGCGAAGGACTTCATGGCTTCAGCACTTCCTGGATGCCTGTTTCTCTGGGGGCGTATTCCAGATGGAAAGGCAGGTGACTGAGCTTCTGTTTTGAAATTTGGGAACTCACCTCAGAGTAGATGAGGTGTTGGGGTTAGGTGTGGAATGAATGTGGTATTCCCAGGACCATTCTTGGTTGGATTCTGAAGTCCCCAGAATTGCGGTGAAATGTGGGGAGTAAGCTGGGCCTGCCCAGCTTAGCCTTACGTGAACAGGAAGATGGTAAAGAAACCTGTGATGATGTTTGAATTTGTGCTGCCCGAGCTCTGCTTTTTTTGGGCCTGGTCTTTAATGAGACCCAAATCCCAAAGGTTGAGGGAAAGGCTGGGAAATGAAGCCAGGTGGCCGAGGATCAGGTATGCAGGGATCATTGTTTGTCACCCTGCTTCACAGTCCACGGACCTATAGGCAGGCGGTAATGGTACCGCTCTGATCAGGGCCAAAGCCAAGCACTGGGAAGCTGCTTCCTCAGAGGATTATGAAAACTGGCATTTTGGTCAGCCTTTTGAACACCCCTGTGAAGGACTTGTTGTTAGTTCTAGTTTACAGGTGTGGAAATCAAGGCTGAGAGGTTAAATCCTCTGCCCTCGGGAGCTAGGAAGTAGTTGGCTAACCCAAGCTTGAATCTGCAGCACATACTTCCTATAGATGGGGTCAGTGTGCAGTGAGTCGCTGTGGGCAAGGTGGGTTTTCCCAAGGTTTAGACATTTATTCAGTCATTACATCAATATTTATTAAACACCTGTTACTGACAGGCACAGTGCCAGGCATCGGCAGTCCCGACACTCCTCATCTTGAGAATTTGCCAAAGGTAGCAAAGATACAGTGGATAGTGAGTTCTCCCCCTGCCCTTGCTCCCGCTTAGATGATCTCAGCCTCTGCTCTCCATAACCATGAGCTTACATACTGCTCCTGGTGTCGTTTGTTGACTCAGTCATATTGGAGGTGAGTCTTTGAACTACAATGAAGTAGCCACCTGGTAAGTATTACATATAAATAGCTGGGTTGTCATCCATAGGTTAAGAGCTTAGAGAGAGGGGCAGGTTGGGGCATCCTGTTGCTAACGATAGTTCTGTTCTATACAAACAACTCTCTCTACTGGATTATCTCTGCCAAAATATTACCAAAGAGCTTGGAAACAGGTTAGTGTTTTGCCCTTTAGGGATAAAAAGACCATGGAGTTGAATTTGGAAAGGAATCGTGGAAAATGTTTCAATAAAACAATATATCATTCACATGCCCAAAAATTCAGCACTGCAGGGCTCTTGCTGGCAGAATCAGGTGAACTTTGAAATATATTATGACTTGATCTTGAATTCTTGCATATTTCTAGTAGGCTGAAAGTTATTTTTGTTTTATTGGCAATGACCTTTTATTGGAAATACCTAGCAGATATGCTTTAGATAGAAGCCAGCAGACTTTCTTTAACTTTCTGTATCTATTATATATAAAAACATAAATGGAGGGATTTCTCAACATCATGTTGTGGAGTCTGCCCCATATGTTGGTTCATCTGTCCTTTGTCTTTCATACATTGATTCAGTTATTCATTCTAAAAATGTTTGAGTGTTTACCATGTGCAGGCATTGTTCCAGGACTAGAGAGATACAGTGGGGAATAAGGCAGAGTTTCAGCCTTGTCAATACTTGCGTGGTTTTGAACACAGAGTACCCATTCAGGTGATAAGAAGGGGTTGTTGCTAGGGTGGTTAGGAAAGGCTTCTTGGAGGAGATGCACTTGAACAGAGACTTTAATGATGGAAAGGAGCCATGCACAGATCCAAGGGAAGAATGGGCCAGATAGAGGGCCTGCTGAGGTCAAGCTTGAAAGGAGCCTGTTGGAGGTAAGTAAGAAGGCTGGGGTGGCTGGAGTAGAGTGAGTAAGGAGGAAAGCGATAGGAGATGGGGTTAGTTAGTTAAGGGTCAGATCATGTGGTGCTTTGCAGAGGGTGAAGTTGTTTCTTCGCATTTCTTATGTTTCTGTGTTCTTTTATCCAGTGGTGAAAAAGGCTGGCCCTGAATTCTGAAGCCTGGGGGGAGCCCTTCTTTCCTAATAGCAGAGAATTAGTTCTATAAAGAGAGACATAGGCAGTTCCATTAGCAGGATAAGTAGAAGCTAGATTACTGGAATGGTTATTTGGGTACTAGTCCCAGTGATGCCATAACCAGCTCTAGAACTTGGGCATGCCATTCTCTGTTTGGGCTTCAATTTACTTATTTACAACAAATATTTGGAGTAGAGTATCTCTAAAATCTCTATCACTAAAAATCAGTGGTTTTATTATACACGAATTTGATTTTGTGTCTTACCCTTCCACTTCTTGCATAATTTTATCAGCCCTGCTTGCAGTAACCAAGTCCACTGATTGTAATTTCACCCCTTTCCCTTTTCTTTTGCTTCTGGAATAGCCAGTAAAATATTTGGGAAAAACGAGTGGCAGGAAGAAGTAAAAAAAAAAGTGGAGGAAAAATGAGAGAACTTCGTAACTCTGCACCTTGGATCCAGAGCTGGCCAGTGTGCCTAACAGTTACCATTTAGCACGTTGCCCATTGGCCTGAAAGAATTCCCAGTCACCAAATGAGTTGATTATAATGACTGAGACTTGTTCTCAGCCTAATGATTTATGGTTTAACCAAGAGCAGCCATTGTCTTTATTAAGGAGGATTATCCCAACAAAATAGTGTTTTAGAACCTGACAGTGTAGTAATGCTGTTTGCATTGACTCTTTTGTTTTAAATAATATTTTTATATATTGGAAGATCTGTATTTCAATGGAAAATAGAAAAATCTGCCAGTCTTCCTGAAATACAGTATAAATCATGAAGCTCTCTCATTGAAAAGTATGTCTAGACGAAATTAACAAAACCAGATTTAAAAAAACAAAACAAAAACAACAAAACCAGATAAATTAACTTGTCTTAGACTATTATCTTGTCAACACTACCTATTTTAGAAGACCCCTGTAACTCTTGACTTGCCCTTAGGATTAGATTTGAGTACTGCGTGATTTGTTTTGTTTCTGCCAAGCATAAAGGGCTACAGGGCATACACTGACCCAGAGTTAAAGTAAAAATTAAAAAAAAAAAAGGAAGGAAAGAAATTCTCTAAAGCATGTTCACACTGGTCTGAGAAGTTCAATAAATTCATTTTGGAATATTTTCAGTTCTTGAAGAAAAATACTGTTTTGTTCTTTTGTATTCACTTTGGCAGATTAACCTAAACTTTTGTCAGTCTTTTAATTGAGTACACAAATCATTTAGTGTGACCTGGCATTTCTGAATAGATGGTTTAGTCACATCAGGCCATTTTTTCTTGTCAGCTGCATCCATTCCTAGGCACCTGTCTTAAAGACTGTTATTGACCATTAGTTGCTCAAATAACTATAGGCTTTGGTCTAGCCCCTCCATTTATGGGGAAACTGAATCCCAAAGTAAGATACTTCAGCAGAACTTTCTTTTCCCCCCAAATGAATGAGTCTTACACTGAAAGGAATACAAGCTTGAGAAGCATTAGTGTTTGTAGTTTACAGCGAAAGTTACTTTTCTCCATTTCTCAGGCAAGGATAATTAGTTACCTCTCCCTGATGGCAAACAATAAACCATTTTTTTGTAAATCAGACAGTCCATTTTCATTCCAAAATTACTTACCAACAGCTTACTTGCTTTCTTTTTCAAAAAGATCATAGAGGTCATGACCCCAAATTGTTTAAGGTATGTACTAGAAACTTATTGATAGTTCTTGCCAAGACTTAGGTGGGCATCTCAAGAAGATATTCCTAGGGCGGAGAATGTCCAAGTTGTTTTCCTTTAGGGATGATAAAGGAGAGAGAGAGAGAAGACCTTATTTCATGTACTGTAGAGAAGTAAGGGTTGGAGATAAGGATTTTTCCAAATAACCAGGATCAGAATTATTTCAGACTTATTTCATGTACTGTAGAGAACTAAGGGTTGGAAATAAGGATTTTTGCATATAACCAGCACCAGAATTACCAGGCCCTATGAGTTGGTCCTTGTAAAAGTGCTGAAGGCCAGTAACTCACAGTAGTGTCCTGACTCACTGATTATGGTTAAAATAGACCCCAAACTCAGCAAATGTTTAATGAGGGCTTGTGAGCTGGGAACAAACCCAGGGAGCAAATTCCTTAGATCTGGGAGAATTGGGTTTGAGGACTAAAGTTTAATTTCCTTACCTTGTGAGATACTCCTTGGTAATTCAGTAACAACACCATATAAAACTTGGAATGGGATCCAAAAATGGGATTTTTTTTTTTAGCTTGATTATGATATATATTCTTTTGGGCAGGTAAGGCAGTTGAGGTAGATTTAATAAATTAATGATTAATGTGATTTAAGTGATACTTGATATGCCAGAAATTGATGTACCTGTTATTTATCAGGAAGCAAGCCATGGTCACATCTCGGTGACTTACATTACATGCAATTTTTTTCAGTTGCCTTCACTGATTAGTTAAGCTTGGCTTTCACGACCCATTGAGATCTGGCCCCAGTCTACCTTTCCAATTTTATTTCTCTATATTCTTTTATACATTTCCTCAGCTCCATCTGAATTAAATGTTCCCCACACCGCTCCGTGTTACTTCCCCTGCTTGGACATTTTCTCTTGAGGCTCTCCCTGCCCTTGTCTCCTTAGTTCTGCCTGTTCCGCCCTGTTTACCCTCGGGGCCCAGCCGAAGCGCTCCCTTGCTCCTCCCACAGACCTTTACATCTGTTATCTTTTTGTACCTATTAAACTGTGACCTTCTTGAGGACAAATTTTGTATCAAGTTTGCATTTGAAGTCTTTTCATTACCTAGTGGCACTTCCTGAATAAACATTTATGTGTTCTGGGGCGCCTGGGTGGCACAGTGCTTAAGCGCCTGCCTTCGGCTCAGGGCGTGATCCTGGCGTTGTGGGATCGAGCCCCACATCAGGCTCCTCAGCTATGAGCCTGCTTCTTCCTCTCCCACTCCCCCTGCTTGTGTTCCCTCTCTCACTGGCTGTCTCTATCTCTGTCGAATAAATAAATAAAATCTTAAAAAAAAAAAACAACCACATTTATGTGTTCTGTTTTCACAATTTTTGCAGTGTTGTTACATTACCTGTATGAACTATTTATCTAATTATTTTTCTCTAAATCCAAAAAAAAAAAAAAAAAACCCAAACTGGCTTCACCCTAACATCCTCAACATGAAATTATGTTGTTAATACTCATGAAAATGAACACCAACTATAAGTAAAAATTTCTTATTTCTGAACACTTCTTAGGTATCCCCATATTTTGGGGAAGATGGGTCTACTAAAGTGCCTTACACATACTGGCCATTTAGAATCTGCTTTTCTCCCTGTTTGCTTAGTAACTTCAGGGCTGTTCACCTGGAGATTGAACAAGGAGAAGCTAGAAAAGACTGACCACAGCCTTTAAGTGGAGCCATTCATTCCTGTCTGTGAAGCAGTTAGTGTTAGATAATACTAATGACTTCCTGATGTACTGCAAACTGCTGGGCCAGTTTGACTCCCTACTGACTGAGCATCTTGCTGAAACCCCGGAAGTTGTACAGGTGGACCCCGTCTCCACAGTAGGTTCAGGAAGCATCGCTATAGATGGGGTGCATCTAGAGAAGAGGAGTGTGATAAGTGTGTGTACACATCACGTTGTTCTAATCAAATTTCTAAATGTTCTGTTCAGGGTAATTTAAGTTAGAGATTCTCCCTAACAATTTTTTTTTTTTTAAATACATTGTGTACTCCCAATATAATTGAGGTTCTGAGGATTTTTTCAATAAATTCTGTCTAATGGGAATTTTTCCTACCTTTTGAGGTTATTATAAGACTACTCACCTGTACCACTTTGAGCTCCTTAAAATAAAATAAAAATGTTCTGCGTATTCAGGCTATAATTAACATAGTTAATAATGAACTGCAATCATGCTCATAAAACTTGGAGGCTTTTACAGATCCGTGAGGAAATTTGCTTCTAAGTTGCTACACTTTGTAGTTGGTGCTTCTATATAGCATAGAATATACTAAAATATCATATTTGTTATTTAAACTATGGCATAGATAGATTAGAGTCTCTAGGACAGGTTGTTTTCTCATTTAGTATTAAATTTTTTTTCCCTAAATTTATAGGAATTAGTCCATGTAAGGTCAGTATGGCATAAAGTCTGTTTAGGTTTTTATCAGAAAAATCACCTCTCTCCCTCTCTCGTTAAATCCGGGGTTGGGATCAACAGCTGTCGTAGCATGGGTAGGGTAACTCGATATAATGGTATATGTTTTTACCCTGGTCTGCTCTTAGAGCACATTTGAAATGGTTGTTTTGGAAAATGTGCTATGAATTTATCTCTAGACCTTCACACCAGACCAGTTAGTTCAGCCCAGCAAATCCCTGGCATTGATGCGCATCTTTCATAACAGAACTTTGATGCTGTGACTTGATGCCTTGAAATCAGCACAACAAAATGGTCCTTGAAGAGCACTGTTTACTTTGATCATTTTTCAACTTCTGTGCCCCAGCCTTTTCACGGAGTACAAATTGCTTTACCAGAGTTATGGGGCTGAAGCTCATGGACTGTTTTTGTAGTCTGGTTGCTGTGGTGATTCTTAGCCTTCCATGAAACTCCTTCTCCAGGGAAACAGAAACCTTTGCAGCTGTCTCAACCTTTTTGGTATTGTATCTGGTAGAGGTCTTCACCGAGCTGGTAGCAAGCTGGAGAGTGGTCGATAAACAAATAACGTGCAAACAGGGCATCTCATTCAGGACATGTTGTATTATTTCCAAACAAACAACTCCCTTATCCTTCTCACAAATCATAGGAGACTTTGAAGTATCTCCAAGTCTGGCTGAAGCCAGAGTTTAGTGAGCCATGGAGATGTGTTGGTCATGATAATGATATGAGTAAGAACTTTGGGAGAATGGCTGATGACATTTATAGAGTTGCCAGGTGGGGAAGAAAGAGTGGTGGCGAAGGGGAAGCTTAATGGGACTTGTGTGTGCCCAGAGAGGAGAAGTTGGTGTAGGAAGAGGGTTCGGGGGGTGCCTGGGTGTCTCAGTCATTACGTGTCTGCCTTCGGCTCAGGGCGTGATCCCGGCATTCTGGGATCGAGCCCCGCATGAGGCTCCCCTGCTGGGAGCCTGCTTCTTCCTCTCCCACTCCCCCTGCTTTTGTTCCCTCTCTTGCTGGCTGTCTCTCTCTCTGTCAAATAAATAAATAAAAAATCTTTAAAAAAAAAAAAAAAGGAAGAGGGTTCGGGCTCAGTCCAAGGCTGCTAGCAGTTTGGTGTTTGCAGGACTGTGAGGAAAGCTATTTTGATCTTAAGTCTCAGTGGAGGACAATATAGACAAGACCTTCCTTCCATAGGAACCAAGGGAATGGGAAAAAAAATAGCCATGGTTTTAGAGGGTGGAAGTAATAATAGTTAACATTTATTTATTTATTTATTTTAAATATTTTATTTATTCATTTGAGAAAGAGAGAGACAGAGCACAAGCAGGGAGAGAGGCAGAGGGAGAAGCAGACTCCCCACTGAGCTGGGAGCCTGACATGGGGCTCGATTCCAGGACCTGGAGATCGTGACCTGAGCCGAAGGCAGACACTCAACCGTCTAAGCCACCCGGGTGCCCCAATTGCTGACATTTAAAAGAGCACTTATTGTGTGCCAGTTACTGTTTTGAGAGGTTTCCACATATGACATGTTTAATCCATTGACATCTAATGAAATAGGCGTAAGTGTTGCCCCCATGCTACGGTTAAGAAACTGATGCCCATGAAGTCTTAACATTTTCAAGGCCCCAAAGCTGGTAAGTGGAAAACTGAGATTCTAAACAGCTCTGAGTCACTTCTATTAACCACTAGGTCAAACTGCCTGTAATTTAGGAAGGAAAGCAGAGTGACCCAGAGGATCAGGTTCCAGGGGACGCTGGCCAGCTTGGAAGAAAATGTAGATCTTGGAAGAGATTAAATTATGCTTTAAAATGTGGTTATTGATTGATTGATTCATTCATTCATCATTAAATACTTCTGTAGGACCTACTAAGAGCCAGGTATTAGACTAGACTCTAATGAATGAAATGATAAGTCCCAACCCCTCCTCTTAGACAGTTTATATGTACAAGGTTGATTTAATACAGGGCAGCAGGTGCTCAGTACTGTAAGAGGAAGGTCATTTGGACATAGGTCAGAAGCATTCATGGGGAAGAGCTTCCTTCTTGTTCTGGGGACACTAATGACAAGACGACTTCTTAAAGGGCATGGTAGTTTTTCTGAGAGGTGAACAAAATTGATCCTGTGTGAAAATACGCAACTGTAATTAAATTAAGTATATTAATACATACCTCTGCGACTTTCTCAACAGAACCGAGAGGTCTTATTTGCTGAGTTTGCATACAGCTTGTCCTTGAGAATTTCCTGACCACAGTTGAGCAGTGTGCCCACTTTATAAACAGCTCTGGTGGGAGTAGGTTCCAGAGCAAGTGGAGAGCACTTCACAGGAAGAAAAAGGGTTTGAGACGATGAGGGAATCCATCTTTGTAGGAGAAACTTTCTGTGATGCCTCAGGTGATGACTGCACTGCAGTTCCTAAAATCTGTTGAGGGCCTTTGTATAGCTAATACCTAAAATTTTAACTATGGGCAAGCATATTAGGAGTGCTTCGTATGTTTTAACTTATTTCTTCCTTATAATAATTCTAAGAGGTAGGTACTATGATCCTGGTTTTTAGATAAACAAGGTCACACAGGTAAGGAATGGAGCTGGGATTCCTCACAAGGAATTGGCTGTAAGTGTCCATGCCCTCAATTATGATGCTATGCTGATTAGTCATATTTCACTTTATGGGTCCCATTTTAAGCCAAAAAGTAATTAATCAAAAGGTAGTCTCTTAGATGCTGTGACATTCTTAGAATAGCTTGAGGCTGTTAGAAGATTCCCCCCTCCCCATGAAATATCGGGTCATTCACTGTCCTGAAGGGACAATATCCATTTTACACATCATCCATATTTTGTTTCTCCGTGGTGACTGGAAACCTTCCATGGTGAGTGGAAAATTAATAGAAGAAGAAATGCAAATTATATAGTTTTGCTACTTGTTAACTCTGGTTAAAAAGTTTGCTTAAGGATGTGATATCTGATGATGACTTTATCGGGCTTCTCTATTCTAAAAACAAGGATATTTTAGACTATTATCCATGTGGAATGGTCTGAAAAATTTGAGTTTTCATCATCTTTCTTTGAGAGAACAATAAAATTTTCCTCAGATTCAGAGTTAATGATAAATTATATTTAAAATAAATACAGATTATCTAACTTCAGCAATTCTTTGTGATTGTCCTGATCGCTTTTAAGGTTAGGGGAGATTTAATTTAATATTTTTTTAAGAATAATGGCTTTTTCAAATGGTCTAATTTTAGAGTCTGGGCTCATAAGCAAGAGACAACAGGCTGCCACAGACTCGCATAGACCGAGACACAGACAGATGTGACCTGAACCTACCCCCAGTAGTATTCTGAACCCTTTATGAGATACTGAAGAACTGTCCTCACTTCCTGACAGATCTGCTCTATCCTTGTATCGTTTTCTTTTGAGATAATTACTGTTGAGAAACACTCTCGAGGACTTGACTTTATTGTTTATTAAATAAAAGGATTTTTAAAAACAAATTTAGCAAACTTCTTTAGAGAAGAAATGAAATAGGACATGGATAAAGTGATTCCAAAAGTCTTAGGAAAAGTATTCACTAATGAAATCACAGAATCCCTAGATCCTAGGGTCAGAAGGGGTCATGGGGCTCATCCAGTCCAACTTACACTTAGTTTGTGGATTTTGTTTTTAAAATATCTCTGACAAGGGGTCATGCAGCCAGTCCAGTAGTTCAGAAAATTGGAAAGGAGTGGGAGAAACCAGAAAATTTATCATGTTGACAGGTTTTGCCTGTTTCTTACACAGAGGATTGGGTTCAGTTTGTCCTGCCTGCTTGTTGAGCCTCCTGACCCTTGACATCCTGTCCTCTCCTCACACGGCCTGGATATATCTCAGTCTTGGTGTAATATACTACAGTCATCTCTTCATGTGTCTCTCTTTCCTCTGGACTGTGAGCAAATTGGTGAAAGATAGGTTGTGTCTTCCTCATCTTTCTTTTGTCAATATTAATAGAAATAATTGTCATGGTGCCTGGCACATCATGGGTACCTAACTCATGCTGTTCGACTGAATAAGAAAAATGTATAGAGATCACATTACCATCTGAAGCTAACTTCGTGTGTGACTTAGCTTTGACTATCTTAGATGGATGAAGTCCTGAGGACTGATGGGACCTTTCAGGCCTTCTAAGATAAACTGATTTCCTTGTATTGTCTATCACAAGAAGGTCTTGCCAGGTGGGATTTGAAACTCAAGAATTGGTCTGGTCCAACCCATGTGGAAGTTCAGTCCACATTTTTTTTGGTGTGTGGTAAAGAACATATACAGTGTACCAGTTTAGCCATTTTTAAGTGTGCAGTTCAGTAGCATTTATACATTCACAGTGTAGTGCAAGTGTCACCACTATCTCATTCCAGAACATTTTCTTTACCCCCAAAAGACATGCCCTATCAGTTAGCAGTCACTTTCATTCTCCCTTACCCTAGGTCACGGCAATGACTAATCTGCTTTCCGTCTCTGGATTTGCCTGTTCTGGGCCTCTCATGTAAATCTAATCATACAGCATGTGATCTTTTGTGTCTGGCTTTTTGACATCACGTTATGCTTTCAAGGTTCATCCATGTTGTAGCATGTGTCAGTACTTCGTTTTTGTTTTGTTTGTTTTTTTGTTTTTTGGGGTTTTTTTTTAGATTTTATTCTAGAGAGAAAGGGGAGACAGAGAGCGTGAGTGGGATAAGGGGCAGAGGGAGAAGTAGGCTCTCCACTGAGCAGGGAGTCTGATGTGGGGCTCAATCCTGGGACTCCAGGACCATGACCTGAGCAGAAGACAGACACTTAACTGACTGAGCTACCCAGGCACCCCAGTACTTTCTTTTTATGCTAAATAATGTTTCATTGTATGAGGGCATCTGGGTGGCTCAGTTGGTTAAGCATCTGCCTTCAGCTCAGGTCATGATGCCAGGATCCTGGGATCAAGAAGCCCCACGTTGGGCTCCCTGCTCAGCGTGGAGCCTGCTTCTCCCTCTGCCTCTGCCTGCTGCTCTGCCCACTTGTGATCCGCCCCCTCTGTGAAATAAATAAATAAATAAAATCTTTTAAAAAATAATATTATATGGATAGCTCAGATTTGCTTATTTCAAATCACATTTTTATGGCTGTGTAATATCCCAGTGTGTGTGTGTGTGTGTATGTCTGTGTGTCTGTGTATCACATCTTCTTTAGCCATAAAAAAGGATAAGATTTTGCCATTTCAAAAACATGGGTGGATCTAGAGGGTATTATGCTAAATGAAATAAGTCAAATTGAGAAAGACAAATACCATATGATTTCACTCATGTGGCATCTAAAAGCAAAACAAATGAGTAAACAAAAAGCAGAACAAAGTGATGGATAGGCAAAATGGGTGAAGGAGAGTGGGAGATACAGGTTCCCATTTATGGAATAAAATCCTGGAGATGAAAGGCACAGTATAGGGAATACAGTCGGTGGTATTGTAATAGTGTTGTCTGGTGTCAGATGGGAGCTACCCTTGGGGCGAGCACAGCGTAGCTACAGTGCTGTTGAATCACTATGTTGCACACGTGAAACTAATGTAACATTGTGTGTCAGGTATAATAAAAATTTAATCACATTTTTGTAGAGCGATTTGTCATTATGATGAGTCAAATTTCCCATTTCTACCTGAAAATCATGAATGGCAAAGAATCTTAATTATTTCCACAAGATCCTGGTAATTTTGGAGTATTTAAATTTATAATCTAATCCTGAATATTTTGTGATGCACCCCGCTCCGCACACTTCTACTTTTCCTATTTTGGCTTATTAGAGGAGGAGTCAGGGACAGAGTGGGAGACTGACAGTTTTGCTGAAAGTGAGAAGTAGAACACTAGCGGCTATTGATGGAAGAGGCATTTGGGACTTGATTGAATTATGAGACAGAGCTTAAGCTGTTTGATCTTAGTATCTGTTAGGACCTTCCCGACTTTGGTCAGAATTAGAAAATTTCTTTAGAGATGCATTATGAAAGAGTAGCTTGTACCTTCTACATTTACGTGAGAAACAAAGCCATTGTAATACTTCCAGACTCTCTTTAAATACAGGTGTTCCAGCTCTGCTTTACATATTTAATACACTGAGTAAAGTTCCAGAGAGTAGACTCTTCTTTTCCTTTAAGTATAAGAAATGGCGATCGTATATAAAAAGTTAAGACATCATTAGTATTTCCAAATGTTAAGGCAGAACCTTGTATTTCCCAGTGTCAAATAGAGGAAGCAATTTTAATTATTCACTTGGAAATAAATTGATGTGATCCCTTTCTCTTTCTGTTTTTCTGTACATTCACTAGTTTCCAGTTATAGAACTTGATTTATCGGGGCTTAAATTTGCTGACTACACATATGGGTTTGACAGGATTACAGGATCTTCATTATTGGGAAATGAATGACTGGATAGTATTAGCTATATAACCTGAAAACCAAATGGTTTGTGTTAGAATTTGCTCTTGTTTCATTCTGAGCTAAAATCCATTCCTAGTTTCTGCTGCGGCGCTCAGTGTTGATTTACCTGTAAATAAATGTCAACAGGGCCATTTTTGATCTAAATAAGAAACGTTGTTCAGACTTCCTATATCTTAGGTCTTTTCCCTCTTTCTTTTAGTTTTTATTTTCCTTTTTCCTTTAGTTTATTAATTAAGTGCTTAAAGCACTTTTAAAGGTATAGAGTAACTTTAATAAATTTGTTACCAGGTATCCTGCTCTTTTTGTAGCTTAGAACTTTATTTCCAGTTAGAACAAATGTACTGAACTACTTTCAATGCTGTCTCAAGAAAATAGGAAATTTAAACCTTGCAACACTGGCTTTAGGAAGATACTCCATCTTAGACACTTATCAACTGCAACATGCCAAATTCTTTTTGCATATTTTGGCAACTTCCTGTTCACTCTGTGTGCTCACTGGTCTTACTCTGAAAACTTATCGCAGGGCTCAAGGCAGATTGATTCTGCAGAGGAAAATAGGCAAAAGTACTAGACTCTCATGTAAATATTGCAAACTGCATTTGCTCTGTTGTCAGTTAGGCTGTTCTGACACAGTTCATTGCCTGAATTAAAAGCATTTAAAGTTCCATGCCTCTGAAAGAGAGTGGAACATTCATTCAAAGAAAATAATGTTTTTTCAGGAAAAATACTCCAAAAATACAAAATGATAACATGTTCTCCCGCTTTGGCTTCTGGGTTATTTCTCCCTTTCTCAAGATAAGCCCTGTAACATTGAAACTAAAGTTCCTTTAAAAACATTTCCACTTAAAATCATAACCTGGCTGGATGAGACCAGAATACCCTTAGGGGGCCAGGACTGTGAACTTCAGGAGTTGTTTTTGTTAGAGCTTTCAAAGGAAACCAGACTTCACAAAATTCCCAAGGTTTTTCTACCCTGACCAGAATTTAGTTTCCTTAGAGAGTGACTTGGTCTAATCCACATATGAACTGGGAGCCCCCGGCGTTCAAGGGGTGATTGAGTTGCACCTTTGCTAATTCAGTGACTTGTAGAAATACAGAGGTATATTTTTGCAGATTGCCAGAGCTGTAAAGTTCTCAGGCCCTCTCCACTTCCCAGTTTTGTAATTCTGCGTGTACTGTGTTTGAGATACAACCGATTGACTTGGACATGAAATGCAACCAACACCATTTTGAGTCCGTAGCGCATTCGTTCGTGAGAACGGTGAGCCTTACTAAAGCTTTCATAGAGAGATAGAGGAGAATTGACATCAAAGCAACTCGACCAACTTTAGCTGGCAATGTAGACATCAGAGTTCATAAAAATGCTCATTGCCCCATCTCTGCGAGTCTCACCTACCTCCCACCTGGTGCTAGCCTCCCATCGTCTTGCTCACAGCTCAGTCCCCTGCCTTTCTTCCTTATCTTTTCTTTTCCAGAAGCAAAATAGTTCTTGCCTCTTTTTCCTGTAGAATAGGTCGCTGTCCTCTTCTTTGCCTCAAAGCCAACACCTAAGGTCAAGGTGGAGTGGGTGGTAGGGTGGGAAAAAAGAGGACACCAGAGACATTGACTCTACTCCTAGTATTGCCACTCTCTGGCCATATGACTCTGGAAAAATTATTTACCTCTAAGCATCAATTTCTTCATCTTTAAAATGGGAATAATTAGACAATTAGGCAGAACAACTTCCGATGAGAGCAGCAAATCTTAACCCAGTGGAAAGACCCATGGACCTGCCTGTTGTCTTTCACTGGAATACGATAATGATGCTTGTCACTGCTATTTCCACTGCTACTCCCATGAACAACAGAAACACAAATGCAGTGTTGGTGAAGTCCATGCCTTAATAGTTACTCCTCTCCAGGTTCCTCTTCCGTGCCAGAAAGGTGACACTGTCTGCCCATTCACAATCCCTTGCCAACTTCAGGTTAGTATACTAGGCCAGGGGAATCCAGATGCCATCCTTTTATAAAGCTTAAAGCATCTTAAATCACTACCTGAACACCAGAGCATTGTGTTTTTTGCTGTTACAAATTTGCTAACTTTAAGATGGTGCTTAAGCAGCAATCTTTATTGAGATCTTTGACTACAGTTGGTAGGTGGAAATGATTAATTCAGTACTCAGATCATGTGAGAATTGGGTTTTTGCTATGCCTGCTTTTTAAATCAGCTCCCATTGGTCACCTCAGTGATTCTCTTTATTATGCAGTTCTGTTCACCACAGTATTGACAAGCCAACCATTCTGATATCCTATTATAGACATAATACATGCCAAGATACAGGTTTATTAAACAGTTAAGTAGCAAAAACAATTTCAAGCCCATTATAAAAAGTAGAAGTTGAGAAGAAATAAATTTATATGAGTCGGCTCAGTCGATTAAGTGTCCAACTTGATTTCTGCTCAGGTCGTGATCTCAGGGTGGTGAGATGGAGCCCCATATCGGGCTCCGTGCTGGATGTGGAGCCTGCGTAAGATTCTCTCTCTCCCTCTGCCCCCCACCACGTGCATGTGTGTGCTCTCTCTTAAAAAATAAATAAAACCCCCTGTCTCTATTTAAAAAAACTTTTTTACATAGTCCTTAGTTATATGGCTCTTTGGTTATATAGTAGTGTTAAAGACAATAATAAAGTATTTGGAATGGGTCTGTTTATTAAGTGTGACAGGGAATATAAAAAAATAAAAGCAAACCTTTTTCGCATTAATCAATGTGCAACTATTGAATTCCTTCAATTTGTGTAGAATTTTAATTTCTATCTGTTCTAGCACACTTTGTTGCCCAAATGAAAAGTATTTTTTTATTTTTTTTACAGATTTTATTTATTTATTTATTTATTTGACACAGGAGAGAGAGAGAAAGCACAAGCAGGGGGAGAGGCAGAGGGAGAAGCAGATTCCCCGCTGAGCTGGGAACCTGACATGGGGCTCGATTTCAGGACCCTGGGATCATGACCTGAGCTGAAGGCAGACACTTAACCAACTGAGCCACCCAGGCGCCCCAATGAAAAGTATTTCGTTCTATGCTCTAAGATATAGTAGAATGTTTGGTCAATTTTTTTTATCTTTGTTATTTATCCCTGAGAAGGAAAACCTGCTCCAGAGGCTTTTTCACATTTTATCTATTTGTATATTTGTAACTGTTAAAGATAACAAAACACTTTCTGTGTGTGTGTGTGTTTGCCTAGTGTGGTCCCCAAACATGGCTTAAGTACTGCTCTGCCTTGTCCTATACACGCAGCAGAGGAGGATATCAGGGCCCCAAAGCTTGGGTGTGGCGTCGGAGTCCTCTCCCACATACATTTCCAATCATTTTGGTAGCATGACTTTGGAATCTGCTTTTCTTAACTGTGTTTTAAAGTTCAAGTCAAATTTCATAGTGAAAGTTAACGTTGTCTTTGCTAGATGCACTCTCACCCCTTTTGGCCAGAAGAACATGACAATATGACTCTGTAACCATTATTCGAATCATATTTCATGAGTAACTTCTATTGATTCTTCCTTTTATTTACTCTTCCAGAAAAGTTGTTGACTGCTTGCTAGAGGTTCAGCTCTGCACTAGGCCCGAGGATGCAGAAATGATTGTGACTCAGTTTCTGCCCTTGAAGAATGCCTTGAGAATTTCACAGTATAAGGGGTGGGGTGTGTGTGTGTGTAAATGACAAACGCCTAAACAGATTATTGCAGTGCGATGTAATATCTTACCCCGTGGGTGGGCTGGGTTGTGTGATGCATAGTAGAAACAAGCATGGTCTGTGGGAGCACTGTCGAGCTCCGGCCCTGCCTGCGGCTAGGGAAGGATTCCACTGATGTTGAGCTGGACATACATGTCTGTCCAGGCGCTGGCAGGAGAGTGCTGCAGGTTGGAATCCTGAAAGGCCCTGGTGTGTTGGCAACCTCCAGTACGATATTCAGATGGTGGATACTTAATACTAACAGATGATGGCACAGTGGATGTCGCTGTTAGACTTGCCATCAGCAGTGGCCTGCTGAGGGCTCCCAGGGTGTTTCTACCCCAGAGCATGCCCACATCCAGGGTCTCCCCTTTCCCTTCTTCTCTTCCCCATAGCGACTGAGCTGTAGGCTACTCTGGGAAGGAAGGGCCAGGGTCTCTGAAATCCCCTTGCAACTCTCCCAGGACCCCTTTAGAGGGCCATGACCTGTAGTTTCAGAAATATTCTTCTGTTTATATGAGCTCTTGCCCCTCAACCCCCAACCCAAATTTAGTTCCAAGTATTTTTCCAGGGCATTCAAAATATAGAGCAGAGAGGGCCGGTTTATTTCTGCATCAAATTTCAGACTTTCATTTTAGGTCCCCCCTCCCTGTTTTGTGGTCATAGTAGATTATTTTCAGAAGCTCCCAGGGAATCCTGAATCCTGTCCTTGTTTGGGGGAGGAGGAATGAGTTTTGGAATTGAGTGGCTGTATCCCTCTCATCATGTTAAATGGTTTCAAGACAAAACCATTGGGGAAAAGAGCTCAATCTCATTTGCTGTAGCAATGTGAAGTCTTTGACCCTAGCACTGCTGAGACCAGAGAGAATGGTTGGACTCTCTGGGTGAATGTGGAGTCACTTAGGGGGTGGAGATTCCTTGAATTCAGTACCAACTGATTGATGTTTTTCTAGAAATTCAGAGAAATGTAAAAATAATATAACAAGGAAAAATTTTAAAAGCTCCACATCCACCCCTCCAAGAATATTTTAAGGGAATCTTTTTATACTAATTCCCAAATGGCGAAAGACAAACGATGGCAAATAAAATGTCAGCTATAGGGGTTCCTCAAACTGGGTTACACTTTCAAACGCTGTGGCAGCATCTAGCTATTGTTTCCCACTCACAGCAATTAGTTGCACATTTCAGATGCATCTGGGGTCAGATTTGAGCTCCTAAAAGTCATATTGCCCAAAAAGAAGAGAAATTTTGAGTTCAGCCGTGGTCCCCCAGCATCCCGAAATAGGCACATGTCTTATTGTCTATCTGTGTAAATTATGGGTACCATGAGACCTTGATTCAGGATGTTTTCAGTTAATACCAACACTGTTGCTAAGTGAATGTCCCCTTACCTCTGGATAGGGCGTAGATGATGGCTATATCCAGACCGGGGTGTGATTTTACGGGTCCTGGTTATAGACACACTGCTAGAGTTCTTTTCTTATCTATCTTCTTGTAAACTGATTATTGGATCATCCATTTCAGAGCATTTTGTCTGGTTTTAGAGGACAGGAGTCTCTGGTCATGTTTTGGATGACTTCATTGTTTCATGGGTCCATAGGGACTGTTACGAGAATCAGAAATGTTGAAATGGAACTTCACTGACACGTTAGCAAAATCAGACAGCTGTTCGACTCATATCAGTTGTTTTGCTCGTTTTGCTTATGTTTGTCTTAAACCCCAGGAGTAGGGGGGTCTAACTAATAGGAAATTTTTGAAATCACTATGGTAGAAATATCTTGCAGCTCTACTATGAGCCCTTTAGAAATTCAAAACAATTTTCATATAGCATCTTTCCATAAAGAGAGGGTTTTTTTTCTTTCCTGTAAGTTCATAATTCATTTTCATAAAATGATTTACAGAGTTTGAGACAATATGTAGTTTTTGCTTATCAAAGATAATTTTTGGAAAAGTGAGAGGTCTTCACCCTAACAAGGTCCAGAGAAAATTGTCCTTGTTGTTTTCTGGTGATAACGTGGGCAAGGACATGCTTCCTAAATGGGGGATAGGAAGTTTGTCTTTCCACTCAGAGGCTTTATGCTCCTTGGAGTTGGCATTGATTTGGGTCAGAATTGTATTCAGATTCCCCAGGAAAGTATTCAGAAAAGATTTACTTTGAATTTCTTTATAAAATAGAAGAAATACATTAATTACATCTGGTAGTTTGTTGAAGTACACAGATAACCTCAGAAGACCTAGTATAAATAGTTGTCCTAGAACAGATTAGCTTTCCATTAGCTCAGAACCAAGGGGAAGGATCAGCAGAGTGTATGAAGGACAGTGTCTACATATGGGATGTGACAGATTAGATTTACTTGCGTTTTCTCACGCCATTAGGAAGACTGAATTGCAGGACTGTTCGGGACAAACAAGATTAGAGCAGAACTCTTAGGCTGGGCTTCGTGGACCACATTGTAGTCAAAGTGTGGTTTTAAGAGGTCACTAAAACCTCAGAAACTGCATGGACAAGTGTCTTATTTCTGAGTTGCGATCCATTAAGTTCTTTCTCTGAGAGGATGATATGTTAAAACCAGAGGTATAAGCTTTAGTTTAATTACATGGAGTCATTTTGTTTCTGTTTCTGCTGTTAGAGTGGTCCTGCTCCTCTGCAATGGACTTCTTGACCTGGGTTAGTGGGTACTTAACCTGGAGTGCCAGAGCCCTGCAGTGCATGCATCTTCTCCGACATTGCCTGCAAAATGTAGTGTGCGAATGGGGTTTTGTGTGTGTGGTGAGAAGGTTCATCTGTTGCATTAAGTTCTCAAATGCTTTGTTACTGCCAAAGATGAACACAGAATCTGCTAATTTAGAGATTGGTCATTGTTTCCTCGTTTGGGGTGCATCCCCTTTAGTTTCATCAGCCTTCCCAGTCAACGTGGCCCATAGGTTTAGTTTGTTACTGCTTATGAAGACTGTGGACTAAATGGTGACTTTTACTTTTGTTTTTGTTTTTTTTTTGGCGCCAATTTTTTTAAATTTTATTTATTTTTATTATTAACATAATGTATTATTTGTTTCAGGTGTACAGGTCTGTGATTCATCAGTCTTAGACAATACACAGCATTCACCACAACACATACCCTCCCCAATGTCCATCACCCAGCCACCCCAACCTTCCCACTTCCCTCCACTCCAGCAACCCTCAGTTTGTTTTCGAGATTAAGAGTCTCTTATGGTTTGTCTCCTTCTCTGGTTTCATCTTGTTTCATTTTTTCGTGTCTTTCCCTATGATCCTCCACCTTGTTTCTCAAATTCTACATATCAGTGAGATCATATGATAATTGTCTTTCTCTGATTGACTTATTTCACTTAATATAATACCCTCCAGTTCCATCCACGTCATTATGAATGGCAAGATTTCATTTTTTGATGGCTGCATAATATTGCATTGTATGTATGTGTGTGTGTGTATAGACACCCCACATCTTCTGTATCCATTCATCTGTCGATGGACGTCTGGGCTCTTTCCATAGTTTGGCTATTGTGGACATTGCTGCTATAAACATTGGGGTTCAGGTGCCCCTTCGGATCACTACATTTGTATCCTTTGGGTAAATACCCAGTAGTGCAATTGCTGGGTCATAAGGTAGCTCTATTTTCAACCTTTTGAGGAACCTCCATACTGTTTTCCAGAGTGGCTGCACCAAGTGACTCTGACTTTTATGTAAATTTAGCATAGGCTTGAGCTGTCTGGATTGCCAGACTGGAAGTCATCGGATACCACGTGCATCATTTCTCTGGCAGTTTCTTTGCCGCAGCCTGCCTCAGCTCTGGTCTTCAGACCATGGTCGTGGGGCAGTAATCTACCTGTGAAAATCACCAGCAGTATGTTCTTATCTTTGTAACTACAGTCTGTCCTCAGCTACAGTTGGTTCTAAAGAGGATTTTCTTTTTCTTTCCTTTCCTTTCAGTCTGAAAGAACGTTAAGCACCTTAGCCAGGAATTCTTTCAGAGATATTCCGGGTATGTTCTCCCCATGGTTGGGGGAGCTTTTATACCTTCATTCTTTTGTTGGTTGTTTTTGGTTGTCCTCTGTCTTCCCTTCAGCAAGATTTATTCCAATAGAGGAAAGCTGCTGAGGGATTGGGTGAGTGGGTGCTTGGGGGACTCTCTGTTCCTGCCAAATGATCTTTTAAAAAAAGTATTGAGTATTTTTCTTTTAATTTCCCAATCATAGTGTGAATTCTTCTTCGCCAGATGGTTTTTGGGGCTTTGCCTGGGCCCTATGTGCCAGAGTCGGGGATTCATCTTGGCCAGACGCTGCCACATATTGAAGAGGGAGCCGTTTCCAGGAAAGCTCAGAGCTGTGGCTCCTAGAAATCTTTCCTTGATTGTGTGAGCCAGGCCTTGACACTTTTGACCATCTGGAAAATTTTGGACCCCAGCACCAATATCTGTCTCATACACATTTTTCTTTTCATTTCCTAAGTTGTGGCTTTTTTTTTTTAATTCTTCTTCATTTGAGATATATACTTATTGCTATTTTATCTACACACTTCAAGAGTGGTATGCCTGAGGCTGCAAAGAAAACCATTGGAAAAAGAGTTGACGTACCCTCGGTTGGATACGTGTGGCTGTTCTTTGTGCCATGATGGTGCTCGCTAAACAGTTTTGGAATGAAGAACTCTGGAAACTTTTTAGGGACACATACTGTTCGTGACAGTGTTTTTTAGCAATTTTCAGGTACTCTTGAACAAGTAATGACTCCATCTCTCCTTCTTCACTCTCCGCTGGGTGTGCTTTCGGTGGTATGCATCTCTCTGTTCATGCCACACTCAGTTTGACTCTCTGCCCCTGTTCTGGTTCTGCAGCCTCTCTCGTGTACAGTGGCCATCAGTCTGTTTCTTTCTAGATGCACAGCTGTGCAGAATGCTGTGAGGAAGAGTTTGTACAACCAAGAAATGTGTTATTATGCTGTAGCCGTACTTGACATCACTGTTCATTAGTACTCTACGTTTAGCACTTTGCATATGCCGAATGGTAAGCATGAGCCTAGCTGTGTTGCAGAAATAGCTCATGATAGTATTGCTCACACTTTAAAATTTTTCTGTAAATTAGCTAGCTGTGTCCCTTGGAACCTATTAATATATTCAGCCTTTTTAACCTTTTAGATAACATAAATTTATGAATCTGCTGTGATAAGTCAATCCTTTAAACAACTGTCTACTCTGAGCACAATATTAAAGTAAGACATATCTTTGCATACTGAGTATTTACAATTTATTTCAGAGATTAAGACATGCACACTCAACAGTTAATGAATGGACATGGTATTATATACCATAGTGCAAATTATTAATAGAACAAAGTACTTTTGTGGCATTGGAAATTAGAAAATTAAATTTCTATTTGGCACTTACTGAGTGCCTACCATGTGCTAAGGCATGGGTATTGAAAGTAAAGTTTGTTGCCTTATTATCAGTGACCTGAGAGGCTACTGTGATAGGTGACATTGGTGTCCTAGGCCGTCCCTACAATAAAAGGCAGAGACACATTGAGATCAGAGTGGGCCAGCAGCCACTGGGAGATGTAAGATAGTCCAGCTTTGAGTGCTCTATCCCTGATGGCTGTACAGACGCAGATCATAGATCTGGGCCATTTAATCCTCATAAGGATTAGGCCTGAGATGTTCTGTTATTCCCAGTGTATTACTCGGTGTCTGTCTTGCCAACTAAAGTCATTTTTTGTGCTTTCCCTCTCATCACTTTCTGGTGCTCTTGGGTGAGTTCAACTTTTTAAAATATGTGCTTCTTGGGTCTTGCCTCACGCCTCTGTCCAGAAAGCCAGTACGAGACATGCTTCTATGAAAGCATCTGCTCCATATTTCTTTATGCACCCTTTTGCTTTTCTGTGTTCACGTTGACCTACCTTGGCTGGTGTGCTCCAGGAAGATGTTGTTGGACCTGCTGTTTCCAGCTGTCCTCATAGGTGCTTTCCGATGATGTTAATGACGACAGTGGTCACCTGCAATAGTCCTTGATCCGCTATCAAAACTGGTCACAGTTTTCTTATCCAGGCTCGTGGTTTTCTTCCCTGTTTTTTTTTTTTTTTTTTGGACCAGGTTTATATACAATCAGTTTTTATTCTTTGTGTTCTCTGTGCTTCATTTTTTGGAAAACCCCTTCAAGCTAATAGCTGGGATGATGAAAGCATTGGCAGCCCCTTTCCCTTAGCTTTCGGCACTTTTCTTTGGCAGAACTCACTTAACTTTTTAGAGGTTGGAGCTCACCTGGAAAGAAGAAAGTCCTTTCTCTGGTGATCCAGGGGGATGGCCCGCCACCAGGGGATTCTGTACTCTGACTTTTCAGCTCCATCATTTGCCTTATTTGCCTTGAAGGAGAAGACAATTCTGAGGGAAGGTCACTTTTGTTCTGCCTTTGCTAACTTGGAAAAAAAAAAAAGTATCCTGTTTATTTGTGTTCCGTTATTACTGGGAGCTGAATCATGTTTTGGTTGAGATTAGTGTGGGTTGAATTACACGAGGTAGCCATTTTTGTAGTTTAAAAAAAAAAAAAAGACCAAATATTGGCAGTATCATCAAGTTCAACCTAATATATCTTATCCATAGACTCTGAACTAAATTAAAGCTTCTCTTAACAGTGAGCTGTGAAAAAGTACTCCAAATGCTGTGCTGAGTGATTTTAATGGAAAGCCTGTGTTAAGATTCCTATTTCTGTTGCTTCCTAGGTCACTCTGCACCTAAATCCCATCTCCTCAGTGCACATTCACCACAAGCCTGTCGTGTTCCTGCTCAACTCCCCACAGCCCCTGGTCTGGCATCTGAAGACAGAGAGGCTTGCAGTTGGGGTCTCCAGACTTTTCTTGGTAAGTATTTGAAACCCTCCCAAAGTATCCTTAGCACAAGGATATAATGGCCCTAAAACTTCGCAGGTCTTTTTAAAATTAAGGCTTATTTCATTGAAATAATACCTGAGTTGACAGTGTGTTAAATTTGAAGAATGCTCTTAGTGGGGTTTGGACGGTGGGGATAAGCAGTCACAGAAAACAGACACTGCACATGTGTGTCTGACTGTGGGTGGAGGGTCCAGTGCAGTTTGCACTGCAGGACCTGCAGTCATACTCTGTGTGGCCTGGGCTTTGGTCTCAGCTCTGAAACTCCTCTGGTGACATCAAGAGCAATGTAAACATTGTAAATAGCCACTAGGTGTGTGGTCTCTGACCACAAAATAAATACACACAAGCCCGTTCTATTTGTATATAACACAGGCCTACTTTCTGATACGAGGATCTGTTTGTTGAGAAAGTGACACAGCGAGTTCCAAAATGAAAACATTTGTATTTTATAAAAAAGCTGGAACCCAGCTCTTGTGGAAAGATCCAGATATTACCTACTATTTGTAAATCATGTCCTTCTGAGTTTGCCAGAACATTCAAGTTTGCTAGTTGTGGAGAAATTGATGGGTTGTTTGGATGGAATTTTTGGGGTATGATATCATGTCTGATGACGAGCAGCACTGCCCTGTGCAGGGATAACTCGTGTTGTCTGTTGCTGGAGATCCGTGCTAATGTCCTTAACTGCAGAGCCTTAGGCTTTTAAACTTCTTTGCCCCAAAGCATCCAGAACGAGAAGAGGCCTCAGTTAATAGTCTTTCTCTTGCAGAATGAGCGGACTTTGCCTAACTAATGACTCTTAATCCAGAACTATATTTTCTTGTCATTTGTATTTGAAGAATACTTTTAAAAACTCAAAGGTACCTATTAAATAAAGTAGGAGTCCACGATCAAGACAGCTAATAAGTAGATAAATAAATTAGTAAAAAGGAATAAGGGACAGCTCTTCTTTTTATGGTCAAATGCTAATCAATAATGTAGAAGGAATGGTGGAGTTAAAAATTACTGATTTTGCAATTATTATAGTAAAAGTTTATTGGGCAAGAATCATCAATAGAAGCTAAATGTATGAGTGCCTAGGTAGCTCAGTTGGTTAAGCAATTCTTGATTTCAGCTCAAGTTATGATCTCAGGGTCATGAGATCAAGCCCCACATCAGGCTCTGTGCTCAGCGGGGAATCTGTTTGGGATTCACTCTCTCCCTCCTCCTGCTCGTGTGTTCTCTTTCTCTCTCTCTCTAAAATAAATAAATCTGTTAAAAAAAAAAAAAGGAAGCTAAATATAGCAAAGGTGGAGGGAGTTTGTGGAATAGTATATTTACATAGTCTCAAATTACTTATTAATAGCAAAAGAAAAAAACAGTAACTATATACATTGGAGATACCCAACAGTACCTCAACCAAGTGATCAAAGTTAACATCACCATTGTGGTGCACGTGGACGTTGTGTGCCTTTAAATCTGATAACCCGAGAGAGGACACAGCATCATTTATGTTGTATTCTAGCCAAACATGCACATAACCTGAATCTGGTCATGAGGAAGCATTGGACAAAACCAAATTGAGTGACATTCTTTCAAACCCAGATAGGACTTATTCTGTGTGCTCTTACCCCATACTGCTTCTTTCGTACTCATAATCATTGTCAGTCTCCTGTAATTGAAGATATTTGTGATAGTAAGTTTAATGGCTGTGAGCATAGTCTTATGTACATTTAGCCCTTAGCGTACTGATCTGTATTGTCCAATACTGTAAGCACTAGCTATGGGTGAGCTGTTTAAATTTAAATTAACTAAAATTACAAATATATTGGGGTGCCTGGTTAAGTGTCCGTCTCTTAGTTTTGGCTCAGGTCATGATCTCAGGGTCCTGAGATTAAGCCCCGCATCTGGTTCTGCACTCAGCATGGAGTCTGCTTAATATTCTTTTCTCCCTCTGCCTCTCTTCCCCCATGCTTGGTCTCACTCTCAAATAAATAAAATCTTTAAAAATAAATAAGTAAAATTACAAATCTAGTTCCTCAGTCATAGCAGCCATATTGCAGGTACTCAGTAGCTATATGAGGCCACCACTCTGGGCAGGTTATGGGAGAGGTTATGAGCAAAGGCTTGCTCACCCTCCTTTGAATGCAAGTAGTAACTCAAGACAAGTTATTTTATTTCTCTGAGCCTGATTTTCCTCACTTGTAATATGGGAAAAGTAACAGTCCCTGCATCATGGGGTTGTTATCTTGATTAGAAGAGATGACATGTAACACGTTTAGGACAGTGCCTGACCCCATTACCTGCTGTTGTTGTAACTGTTTATTATTAATCATAGTAAAAACCACTTGGGAAGGATGTTAAATTTGTATTTCTAATTATAAATGTCTGGCTTGTCCTGTCCAAGATTGAAAGGAGCTCCTATTTCTCTGGGCTACAGGTCCAGATGTAAAGTGGGGGCCACATGTATCATAGATGTACTGGTCACTTTGGGGATACTTCATGAACCTACCACTCCATGGGTTTTAATGGAAAGTATCTTAGTTCTAGTTATTATTTATTTGCTTTAGTTTTGTTTAAGATCTATAAGAGCTGTTTCTGGGTCATCAGTTTAAAATGCACTAACAATGAGAAAAGGAGATGGCTTTAATTAACAATTTAACATCATCCCTGTTTGAAGTTAATCCCATGGAAGGAGATTGCAGTTCAAGTGATGAACCTAAAATTACCAACACAGCAGAGACAGCTTTGAGAGAAGCCAAGGATTTAAATTGAGGGACGCTTGCGCTCCACTTTGTTGTCCAGCAGGCTTTCTGCAGGGAGAATGGTTTTCTCCCATCCGTACGTTCCTTCAGGGTAGAGCATCTGTTGCGCCTTCGGGTTCTCAGGTCAGTGGAGCAGGCTCGCTCACAAGCTGGGTAGCTCTCCCTAAGAGAGTGTGTGAAGTGAAGAAGGGAAGGCAAGCTCTTCCCTTGCTCTGTGCATCTGGAAAGGAATTACAGGGTCTTCTCATCCACTGGACAGCTGTGGCAGCAGAGGGGTCTACTGCTGGCTAGAGAACCAGTGGTGAATTCCGTTTATCCAGTTACTGTAGTTAAGAGTTAAAGTTTGGAGATAAGATAATTACAATATTTTACAAACGTTTCAGAAGGCCCATGGAATTTTCAGAAACTAGGGCTTAGCCATTTCCATCACAGTCTTCTCCCAAGTTACCCAGCGAGCTCAGAGTAGCAGAGGAGAGAGGCAGTCATTCGGGGGAGGGAGGCAGAGGAAGAGGGGGAGAGAGAATCTCCAGCAGACTTCCCACTGAGCACGGAGCCCCAAGGCAAGGCTCAATCTCACAACCCTGTCAAGAGTTGGACGCAGAGCCATCCAGGCGCCCTAAGAGGCAGTCTCCTGATTCCTTTTTTTTTTTTTTTTAAGATTTATTTATTTGACAGGGAGAGAGACAGCGAAAGAGAGCACAAGCAGGGGGAGCTCCGGCAGAGGGAGAGGGAGAAGCAGGCTTCCCACCAATCAGGGAGCCTGATGTGGGGCTCTATCCCAGGACCCTGGGATCATGACCTGAGCCGAAGGCAGACGTTTAACGACTGAGCCACCCAGGTGCCCCAGTGTCTTGATTCTTAGTCTAAGATGTGTGTGTCTGCATAACTGTCTTAAAGCTGTCTTTACTTTCTAGGTAATGTTACAATACTAAACAGTTTTGTTGTTTTTTTTTTCTTTTAAGTAGGGTGGTGAGAAAAGTTGAAACAATGGTATTACTTCTCTGTTCAGGATGACCTTTTAATTTAACTTGACTGCCCAGATTTAAAAAGGGGACCTTTCGTAGTTAGTTAGCAGGGACTTTTGTTGCTCTAATATCTAATATCTATTATCACCCATGAGAGTGACTAAAAATCCTCATACTTTAATAGTGTCTAATAAAGGTATCTGGCTTTTTCTGTCCAATCATTCTAGGCCTTCTTATGATTTCACAGAGTGGACAAGAAGGAATGTGTCAGGCAGTGAGAGAGTGGGACTGAGTTTCCTTTGAGAGTGCACTTCCTTTATCTGGTTGTTCTGGTTATGTAGGAAATGGGAGTGGGATGAAGAGTGATTGTTTCATTGTCAAGTAGTGAGTCTTTGAGTATGAGTCTCACACACACGCACACACACACATGCACGTGCTTGTGCGCATGCACGATGGAGTTGTCACAGCTGTATAGATTTTTTGTAGGGTGTATGGATGGCCCAGAGAATATTGAGTCAGTTAGAGTTGTCCCTCAATGCAATTAGAAATAAGAATAACCCTACTCTCTCAGTCTTTCATGTTGAACTACAAAGAAAAATCTCTTAGAAAGGTCACAAAAACTTTATTTATGCTGCAATTATTTCCACACTGAAGAAAAAGCATAACTCAACTGGGCAATAAATTTCTGAACTGTCAACCTTAAAAAAAACAAAAAGGTTGGGACAATACTAGATTGTCTTTAGAAATATGCTACAATTTGAATAGACATTTCACCGAAGAAAAAACACAAATGGCCAATAAACACACGAAGAGATGTTCAATATCATTAGTCCTTAGGAAAATGCAAACTTAAAACCACAGCGAGATGCCACCCCATACCCACTAGGATGGCTCTAATAAAAAAGGCAGATAATAACAAGTGTTGTTGAGGATGTAGGAAAATTGGAACCCTCATAAATGGCTGACAGGAATGTAAAATGGTGCCTTAGAAGACAGTTGGGCAAAACATATGTCTACAGAAAAACTTGCCCACAAATGTTCATAGCAACATTATTCTTAACAACCAAAAAGTGGAAACACCCCAGATATGCATCAGCTGATGAAAGGGGCGCCTGGGTGGCTCAGATGGTTAAGCATCTGCTTTAGGCTTGGGTCATGATCTCCACGTCCTGGAATCGAGCCCTGCATCGGACTCCTGGCTCAGTGGGGAGTCTGCTTCTCCCTCTGCCCCTCCCCTTCTCCCCCTCTTATGCTCTCTCTCTGTATCTCTCTGTCTCAAATGAATAAATAAAAAAGAAATCTTAAAATATATCCGTCACCTGATGGATCGGTTAAAAAAAATGTTTGTCCATGCAATGGAATATTGTTTGGCCTTTAACAGGAATGAAGTATTGATAAATACCACAAAATGGATGAACCTCGAAAACATTATAGGTGAAAGAAGCCAGACACAAAAGGCTGTGTGGTGTGTGATTCCATTTGTTTCCAGAATGGGCAAACCCATAGAGACAGAAAGTACATCGGTGATTACCAAGGCTGGTGGGATGGGAGAATGAGAAATGACTACTCATGGTGTGGAGTTTCTTTGAGGAATGGTAAAAATGTTCTGGAATTAGTGATGACTAGACTACAACTGTGAATATCCTCAAAACCCTGAATTGTACAGATTAAAAGGATGGGTATAATAGGTGAATTATATCTCAGTGAAGTTGTTAGAAAAAAATCTCTCCAGCACTCTTTTTAAAAGTTAAGGTGTAAAACCAATTAACCGGATTTAAAAATGTATCTTTTTACTTTATCCACGTACCTGATTTTTGTTTCATTTTGTCTTAATCTTGTTTTATTGTGTTCCGAACCTGAGTCCGCTCTCCTGCGAGGTCCACAGACTCAGAGTCCTGGGACAAGCAGAAACGCTCAAGACGAGACCTGAAGTGTCTAATCCAGAGGCCTGGGCCAGCCTCTTTATGTCAGGCTTAGCTGTTTTACATGCTTTTAAGGAAGAAAGGCATCTAAGAGGAGGAAAGTCAAGAAATAAGCAGCACCTTCTTCCAGTCTCACCAGTCCTTGGGATGACTGTGCCGCAACTTGTATTCTCCAGCCACTTACATGGAAAAGAAACAAGTGTGTGTGTACATGTGTATGTTTGAGAGGAGATACGGGGTGGGAGAGGATATCGGTTTCTAAGATAAGGTTTCCAGAGTTGATGGATTTACAGGATGCCCCTTAAATTTGAAATTCAAATACACAACAAATCCTTTCTCGTACGCCCCTACAACGTGTGGGGCATACTTATACTAAAAAATTATTCACCATTTATCTGAAACTCAAATTTAAATAGCTGTTCTGTATTTTATCAGGCAAGACTACTCAGAGGTAACTTAGATTTTTGTTCCTGCTGAACACCCCAGCCTGGGTATCAGGAGGCCTGAGTCCGAGGTGGCTGTACCGCTAACTAGTTCAGTATCATTGGACAGAATCACTTACTTCACTCCTTGGGCCTCGGTTTCCTCCTCTCGAAAGTGAGGAGGTGGTACTAGCAAGTCTCTGAAGAGACTCTCTGATTCTTTCGATAATACAGCTGCTAGATACTCTATCCCAACTTAATTAGAAACAGAAAATGGTAATCTGAACATTGCCTCTTCAGCAAATCCAAGTAAATATCAGGGCAGGGAAGTTGAAAAAAAAATGAAAGAAACCAAACGCCATGCTATTGGCTTTGGAATAAAAACAAATCAAAATTTAATCCTAATGAAAAATGTAAATTAATACCAGGAACGTGCTTAATATTTAAAATCTAGTTTTGTGTTTCTGAGGTGGGGGGGAGGGGTGGGTGATGAGGCTGGGGTTGCCAGAATCTGGTTTATTCCTTTTACTCCAGCTTGGAGGAAAAAAGGTCTTAACTATTTTGGGCCTCTGCCACCAAACCACAGGCAGTTCTCTGGTCTGCACTGCAGTTTGGATGACTGACAAGGCTCAGTGAAAAACAAGTGCTATTTGTTTTCCTGTGCCCAGTATTTAACTGGAAATCAGAAGGCAAAATTTCCAATCAGTTGTTAAATAGCCCCAGATGTGCGCTCAGCTCCGCTCTAGGAAGGGACATGCACAGCCTATACCACGGCACATGTCCACGCATTCCTTTGCATGACTCCAAGTGATGTGTAACTGAGAGTTGTAGTATCCAAAAATGCCCTTTGAATAACTCAGGCATTCACGTTTGGTTGTGGAGGAGGGAACTTTAAAAAAACATTCCTGTATCCTCCACTACGTTGCATTTAAAAATCTGGAAATGATTTTTTTTTCCTTTTCGAAATTCCTCCTTTCCCTTGTTTGGCAGCTCTCCCCACATTTAGAAAAACATGAGATTAGCATACCTGGGATGACGGTTTATGCATCTACTTGCTCATTTATCCCACCCCCGGTGTTTAGGGCCTGCAGGCTGTTGGGCACTGAGGTAGGTATGGAGGATTCCAGAGAGAAATGGCGTGGACTGCCTGCCCTCCAGCCGCTGCCCACTAGAGAGGGTGAAGAGACTGGGAATTGCAGTTCAGTGTAAGAAGTGTCATTGCTGGCTCCTGAAGACGGAAGAAGAGGAGAATCCTGTTCCAAATGCAGTGAAGACCGCTCCCTCTGCGAGGCGGACCAAGGAGCAGCGGGGGTCAGGGTTGCACACACGAGCATAGCTGTTTGCTCGACCGCAAGTGTCACTCCTGTACACGAGGAGTGTGCAGGCTAGGGGTCTACATACACCATTTTGGATTTTCCAGTGAGGCTTTCCCCAAATAAATTTTCTTTCAGAGGCAGATTAAATAAGTAACATTTCAAGATCGGTTCTTCTTCTTCTTAAAAAAATGTCTCTTGTGGAATGACTCACTGTGCCCTGTGGGATATTCCAAGTGGTTGTGTACCAGGCATTTTTGTTCCAGAGACTGCTTATCTGTTGGTTTTGTGGCTTGTCCGTAAGAGCCCTAATTGTAAGGGGCTTGATCCTCTCATGAACTAGGGTCAGTCAACTACCATATTTCCTAGGAATGAGTTTCTGGCCCATTTGTGGTAAGAGAGCTCTTCCTCAATGTCACTGTGGCAATTAGAGTGTTGGAAAGAGTCCAGCTTCAGCTGGTAGTCCTGGTCCAGAAAGAGTTTCTTGGAAGACTTCCTAGGATTTATCTTGACTTGCTGGGTTAAGGCTTGTGAGTTTGCGGTGAGTGGCCCGTTGGCCTTCTGAGGTTTGCCTGGGTGTATTCTTCCTGATCAAGACATCCTGTCCTGGAGGGTTCACGCAAGCGTCGACTTTTCCTGGCTCGGCTGGACTTGCTGTGTCATGTCTGTGTGCAGGCCTGGGCTGCATCTCTGTGCAGGCTTTGCTTTCATTCAGCAGATTGAGGTTAAATAAACTCGATTTCACCGAGAGGGGAAGGCTGGTTTCTTCACCTAAAGTTCCGTTACTTGCTTTAAGGTTTTACTGTCCAAGGCTCACCTGGTGATCTGAAGGAGCTGCCTCTCCCAAGCTTTGGGCAGTTGTGTCAAACGTGACATTGCTGGTGCCCTTGGGTACTATGGTAGGCAGCCTCCAAGGGGCTGTTTGGTAGAAAAAGTGAGTGTTGTTAAGGGAGGTTGCAGAATATGTTCCCGTGTGGTGGGAGAGGAAGAAACGGGTCTCCTGGGAGGTCGTGGTGAGGCTGGCCTGAAAGCCCATGGCTGTGCCTTGGTCCTCTCATGAGTTGTAGACAGTGAGGCCCTTGGTAAGCATTCCCCACAGGCGGCCTGCATTCCCCATCTCTGACGGGGGCTGCGTGATGGCCCTGCTCCTTCCTGGGCACAGAGTCATTGGGTTTTTTGTGGCAGCCCAATTCAGGCACTCCAGACCTCCATCCATCCAACCCCCTGGCTTGGAAGCTGATTTCTGCAGGGAAAGAAAGGTCCCCTTTGGCCTTGCTTGTTTCTTTGTCCAAGGTAGAACACGTATCCCGAGAACAGTTTTTGCCCTCGGTTTTTGCCCTTGGTGCTAACCCCCTGTCCTCAGGTGGCCTCTGAATGCCCCTGGGCCAGGGCGTCCTCTTCACTCTGCTTCTGCCTTGTCCCCTGTGGGTATGAACGACACAGCTGTGATCCTGGGACCCGGAGTCAGGGGCTGGTCCATCTGCTGCCTCTGCCAAAAGCCCACGAAAGCCGGTTTGATCTCTAGCCCTTCCGTGTTTATCACGGGGAGCCTGTTCTGGAGATTCTGTAGTTTCTGGCTGATACGGGCTGCTGGGTGATGTTCAGAGCTACTGTTTGGAGCCAGCATTGCTCCAACCCTTGAAAACAGGGTTCATATATCCTTTTTTGGAGGTTTGGACAAGAAGGCTATGGTCCAGTCACAGTGAGGAATGAATTGTGGCCTGTCAACCTTACCGTCTGTCAGACAACCCTTGTGCACTATTGGGAGGCTATGTCTACACGTATGTGTACACTTGACAACACTTAGAGCGCGAGCCATGTGCTAGGCACTCTTCCAAGCACTTTACATGTATTACCTTATTTAACCTTTGTAACAAGCCTGTGAAGTAGGTCCTGTTGTTTTCCTCGTTTTAACATGAGGGAATCCATTTCTGCAAACAGGTTTGTTCGCTTTGTAAGTGACGAGTAAGAACCTTCATGGTTATTGTCTCCCGTTGCTCTATTGCTCGGGGGCTAACGTGGGGCTCCGTCTACCCAGCTGTACTGATTTCTTGAGTACAGTAGCTGACTACTCCATGGTAGTGGAGTAGAAACAGCTCTCCAGTGGGGAAGAAAGTCTGTGGTTCTCTCGTCAGCTCTGCTCTCTACCAGCTGTGTGGATCGGGCAGATTCTGTAGTTTCTCTGAGCCTTCGTTTCCTTGTCTAGAAAATGGAACTTTGATTATACATCTTGATAAAGAGGAACTCTGTGAAGGGAATTCTAAGAACCTCTTTGGAGCCAGGCACTAGTAAATTTCCGTTTGTGCCCTTGAACCTGGGTTGGCAGATTGGATGTAACTTACAAGAAAAATAAAAGAATCTTCCCTGGTGAGGGATTTCCCAGAAGTACATTTGGAGGGAAAAAACAGATTGAGGATCATGGCAAGTAATAGTAATGATGCCAGCATTTCATTTTTTCCTGAAAAATACCCTTTATTTTTTTCTTTTCTTTCCTTTTTTGCTTTCTTCTTTTTCTTTTTCTTTCCTTCCCTTCTCCTTTCCTTCCCTTCCCTTCCCTCTTTCCTTCCCTCTCCTCTTCTCTTCTCTTCTCTTCTCTTCTCTTCTCTTCTCTTCTCTTCTCTTCTCTTCTCTTCTCAGGGAGAGAGTGTGTATACACATGCATGCATGTGTGAGCGCCGGGCTGGGGGTGTAGAGGAAGAGGGAGAATCTTAAGCAGGCTCAGCGTTGAGCACCAACGTGGGCCTTGATCTCGTGACCCTGAGATCATGACCTGAGCCGAAATCAATATTTGGAAGCTCAACTGACTAAGGCTTCCCTGAAAAATACCCTTTAGATGGCACGTACACTTTAAATTTTGGGTCATCCTTATCCTAAAATCTCGCTAACATTGGCAGATGAGAAAGGGTAAATTTAGGATTCTGGAGAGCTCGTTTTCTAAGACCATCAGGGGTCCCTGTGTGGCCCTGGGACTCTACTTTGGAAAACTGTACCTTATAAAGCAGCTCATGCTTCATTATTTGGTAACCTGTGTGGACTGAGTCTGTCTTTCAGGTGGAGTGACATACTTTGCTTCTCTTTTTATATTCACATATGCTATCATTTTTGTAGCATGGCCATGGGCGATTAGAGTATTGCATTTGTAAGGGCTCCCATTCAAGTTTGTGCATGTTTATATTCGGAGGGCAGCATCTCGAGCTCTCCTCTTGGACGTGTGTAAACATGTTGGGTGTAAAGAACAGAGGGCAGTTTCAGTCCTTCCGTTTTTATAGTTCAGCAAAAATAAAAATTAAAAGCAGAGGGTGACCCATCATGACTGTTTTGAGAAAATGCGTTGATATGTTTTAAGTCGTTTTAGTAGAAGAAAGTAATCTGGTTGTAGATACAAAATAAAGAACACCCAAGAATTTTTAAATGGTTTCATGGACTTGTGTTTTTTGAATGCGCGATTGGCAGATACCATAATCACGTGGCTCATGAATATGTAGCATTACAAATTATGATGGTAGGTTCATGGGCATGGAAGTTATTATTTCTTTAAAACAAACTTAAAAAAAAAAACATTGAGTCATGATATATGGTTAATAGAAAACATGTTTCCGATCACATTTCACGTCACGTGGCATTGGAGGAAATAGGCAAGCACAGTCCTCCCAGGAATTGGGTAGGGAGAGTGTGTGATTTTCCTCTTTCAGAATGTAGGCTTTAGCCCTCATTTGGGAGGTAAATATTTCAGTACTGTTCCAGTATTTCATGTGAGTTTATCTTTACTGGACTTTGTGCACAGAGTACACCAAAGCATAATCTTAATGCCTTTCTGTGTGGGCACGGTTATGAGTCCTAGGATCCATCTGCGTAGATCCTATTTACTTATAAACCTAAATTCTAGAGAAATGCCTGTCCTACTTTCTGTCTTTTTTTCCCTCTAGAATGGAACTAGTAAATACTTGACACAGCAGGTGTTTTGGAAATATGGATGCGTTTTTCTTTGCTTTATTTGTTTTTCTGGTTTTGCTCTGTTTTCCCAAGCAGGCAACTCCAAAAAGAGATTTGTCTGCACCGGAGTCAGGGAAAAGGAATAGGAATGGAAAAAGTTGGGAGTAGGGCAGGGCAGAAGAGGGAGAGGAGACGATCCTGATTGTCTGCCTGCTGCCCTTTTGATCGATGCTGAAGTCATGTAAATATGGGAAGCTGGGTGTGTGAGCAGAGCTGAGCTGTCCCACAGAGCTGTACAGCCTGAATAGCAGGCACTCACCCAACTGATACCTCAAGCTGCAAATGGACCACAGCTGAGCTATAGGGTGTGTGTGTGTGTGTGTGTGTGTGTGTGTGTGTGTGTGACTCCTGGAACAGATTTTTCTTTGAGATGTCAGCGGCTTTTCTTTGGGGAGCTGTGGCTCCTCTGATTTCACAAGGCCCATTTCTTTCTTTTTAGATGTGCAAGAAGATGACTCCATCCATGACTTGGCTTTACTCTCTCCCTCTTGGCTTTGTTTTTTCCCCTTTCTTGATCTGTACACAATCCTGTTCATGCTTGACAAAGATTATTTGGGATTTAAATAATATGTGTATGTACAGCCTAGAGCCGTGACCTCGAGTATGCACTGGAGTCATGGGGGTGGTGGGAGGAAGGTATTAATGCAGTTTCCTGGACCCTACATTCCTACCCATGCTGGAATCTTCAGGATGATTAAACTGGTCTAAGGATCACACTTTGTGAAGTATTGGGCTTGAGGTGGTTTCTTGACATTAGTTTATGTTCTGAGACCAGATCAAGAAGCAGATGGTAGATAGGTATTATCAGTGCTTTCTTATAGTCATATTGGAAGAGGTTCTAGAGCAGGGCTGTCCAATAGAAATAAAATGTGAACCACAGAGGCAATTTAAAATCTTCTATCAGGAGATGATGATAATAACAGTATTTACTCACCAGATTATTTTGAGGATTAAATTAATATTTATATAGCACATAATAAAGGTTATATAAGTATTAGTTAATATTATCATCATCATTATAGCATCGAGAAAAATATGGAAAGATATCAAAATGGCAACAATGGCTATCTTTGGAGTATGGGGCTGGGGGAAGTACCTTTTCTCTTTCTATTCTTCTTTATTGTTTGAATTTTACAATAAGCATTATATGCATTTGATTATTAAAATTCCCATAATTCCCTGTTAAAAAATAAAAAATAAAATAAAATCTTCTATTAGTGCATTTAGAAAAGTAAAAGAAATGGGGCACCTGGGTGGTTCAGTTGGTTAAGCATCTGCCTTTGGCTCAGGTCATGATTCCAGGGTCCTGGGATCAAGGACCACATCACACATCAGGCTCCCTGCTCAGTGGGGTGTCTGCTTCTCCATCTCCCCCTGCCACTCCCCCCTGCTCCTGCTCTTTCTCTCTCTTTTGCTGTCTCTCAAATAAATAAATAAAATCTTTTAAAAAGGTAAAAGAAATAAGTGAAATTAATTGTAATGGCATTGTAATTTAACCTAGTATAATCAAATAATATCATTTAACATGTAATCAACAAAAAATTGTTGAGATTTCTTTACTTTTTTCTTGTGCTATATGGCGCAGTACAAAGTCTGGTATGTAGTTTACATTTACAACGCAGGGCAGTGTCCCTCGCCATATTTCAAGTGTTCAGTGGTGGCACATGGCTAGTGGCTATTGTCCTGGACAGCTGTGGGGCAAACGCAGCCTGCCCTGAGCCACGGGCGGACATGTGATCGATCACGGCACTCCTTGTTTCTCCCTACTTCTCTATGCGAATGACCTCCGAGTCCCTCTCAGTGACAGAAGTTAGGCAGGTACTCCCAACTGATCACACCTCGGGATTCATTGATTCGGTAAACAAGTACTTCTTGAGTATCTTTTCTGTACATAACACTATTTTGGGTGCTTGGGATATCCCCACGAACAAAGCAGATGAAGATCCCAGCCTCTGAAGGAGCTTACGTGCTGGTGGAAGGAGATGGGCAATAAGTATAATAAATAAATAAGTTATATGATAGTTTGGAAGGTGACTGTTCAGTCTAATAGCAATAAGAACATGGAAAGCAGGTTTGGTGGGGGGATCAGGATAGCTACAGTGAGGCTGCTGGGGGGTCGGATTGTAATTTTAAATAGGCCCCATGAGAAGGTAACTTCTGGCTTTGAGGAGGGTGAGGTGAAACTTCAGATGAGAATTCTAGATCAGATGTTCATCTGGGAACATTCTTTGGGAGGTGAGGGCAGTGAGGCAGGAGGAAGGGCACAGGACGAGGTGAGTCCTTGTGGGATGGCACTACCCTCCGCGGAGTTTCTGTCTCCCCCCTTACTGAAGATCAAACCAACTTTGGGGAGGCCCAGAAAGATACTGTGAGGCAACAACCACCGGGCCTCTGAGTCAGCTGGTGTGCTGAGTTAAGTGCTAAAACAGAGAACCCCTGTTCCAGGAAAATGGTGACTGCACCCGTGGGCCAGGATTTGTTCACTTCACTTGGGCTTGGGAGATAAATCTTGAGGCTTCCATGGATCTGCTTAGGACTTCAAGAGTTAAAGTTTAAATGCAGGTGTGGAAACAAAAGGCCTGGTTGCCTCTTTTGCTTTTTTCTTGCTCTTTTTGGACAAGGTTGTTGAATCTGATCCAGAAAAAATAATAAACTTGGCTCTCGTTGCCTAGCCGTAAGTTCTTGTAATAAAACTCCCAGCACTGGCAGATAGAGTAATGTTCTGCTCTTTAAAAAAAATCTGGTAGCATAACCAGAATCTAAAATACAAATGTCATGCGTGGTTAGGGAAGAGCTTAGGAGGGGAGTCGGCTCCGTGTGCATCTCGGCAGCCTGGGGGTTGTGGAAGGTAAAGTGCTTCACGTTTGCGCCTGCAGCAGACACTTGCTAAGGATCAGGATTCTTGGAGCTCGGCGCTCGGTTCATTCCCACAGGAAGATGTTTGTCATGTCAGGGAATGTCAGAGGATTGCGTTTTAATTAGCAAGTAGGAGGAAAGTTCACTGAATTTGGTGGCGGTGGGGAGACATGGAACTACTGAATGATTTAATAATTGGTTTTTAGTTGGAGTTATTGGGTGAAAAAGCAGATCATGGGGTTTAAAGGTTGGCTAAAAGATCATTTCCCAGGCAGTGAGGGAAGTAAGGAGTTCGGGTTACAGGAATGAAGAAATTATGGCGTATCCTTTCCTGTAAGTAATAGAATTGAGTTCCATTCAACAAGCAATTACAGAGTCCCTGCTTTGTGCCAAGCTCTGTGCCAGGCCCAGGGGATGGAGAATGAACAAGGCGCTTTCTTGGCCCTCCTCGTGGTGGTCTTTTGTCAGTTTTGCTTTTAAGTAGTCACGGTTCATGTGAGAGAGGGTCTGGACTAGAGGTGTGACACGGCACCTGTGCCACCGTGAGGAGAGGAGGGGAGTCTGGGAGGCTTGGGAAGAGTGGTCCAGGTGGGGGGCAGGATGTAAAATACTCAGGAGCCTGAAGTAGCAGGATGTGTCTGCCACTGAGTGATTCCATATGGTGAGTAGATGGGGGAGTGGTGGGGAGTGGGGCAGGCCGAGGCCCTGTCTGGTCATGTGCCATCGAAGATGCTTAGATGCATCATCTAAGATGCTGCTCCTGCATCATCACGTGTTGGCCTTTTAGAACTATCTCTCGGTTGCCAGGGTGGAGGAAGGAGACAGGATTGGCAGCTTGGAAGATAGGAGGTGACTGTAATCCTTGAGATCGAGGTTGCTTGAGATATTAGAGCCAAAAGTGGAGTGGCAGCATGGCAAGAACCTACAAATAAAGTAGAGAATGGGGGATGGAATAAATAGCCTTGGAAAGTTTCTGCTGTTTTATCCAAATATAAAATCCTTGTTCTTAACATTTTCTTAAACAATTCCATATTCACTCATGTAGTTATGTTCTTTGCAATTGTGATTTTAACCCCCCCTTGTACTAGAAAAAATATTTATTGGTTGTTGTTATTCTCCTTATATCTGTGTTCTTCCACAGACTTTAACCCAAGCCAGACTCAAATGAGGATACCATACCATGAAGATGAGGCAGGGACTAGGGTACTGACCAGTGGAGGGATGATAGCGATAGGCCTTGTCTTTATTTCAGCAGGACTCTGGGCAGGTTCTAGCACGATGCCCTTAGAGATGAGATGAGGACAGTTCTGTAGGGTTACTTTGTCATTGCTGAACAGCCTGGGACCCCAGCAAGTGCTGTTCAGCATGCTGGGTCAGCACGGGAGTGTTCCTGAAAGTCACAGACCTTAGTCTGGTCTCACTCCACTGCTCGGGGATTCATTTGAATGTGTAGAAGGCAAGCATATGAAATACAGCGATGCTGACAACTAACAGAATGAGCATTTTTATGTGTTCTCCACAGACTTCAAATATGGGTCTAAGGAATAAATATAAGACTTGTATTTATATGAAAGAGTTACTGGTATAAGGGAAGGATACAAAACGCCTCAACCCAATAAAATAAGACCTGGGGATTTAGGTCCCACCATCTCTATCACCTCCTCCCTGGGGTGAGCTGCCACCCTTTCTCCCCGGGGTTATTATGGAAGTCTACTCCTGGTCTCCTGCTCTTGTCTCCCTTCAGTCTAGACTGACCACAGCAGTCAGAGTAATTCTGTTAAAATATTTGTTAGATGTTTTCATGAACTCTCAGTGGTGGCCCATCTCACCCAGACTAAACACCACAAGTCCTTACCAGCAGGGTAAGGTTGGGTAAGGGTAAGGTCACATTGGACCTCCTGGTCTCTCTGACCTCTCTGACCTTTTCCGCTACCTGTCCCCCCCCATCCCAGTGCTCCAGCCACACTGGCCTCCCTGCTCCCCCTCGCCTGACCTTTGCACTTGCTGCTGTCTCAACCACGGATGCTTTCCTTCTGACATCCGTCCCTGTCCGCCGGCTTGCTATCTCTGTCTTTCAGAGCTTTAACTGCTCAGTGACTTTCTCACTTTCCCCATGACAGCATTTAAACCTTCTCTTCTTCTCTCTACATAGCATTTCTTAGGATATTACATATTTGACTTACTCATTGTGCTCCTCTGACTTCCTTACTAGACTGTAAGCTCCACAATGGTGGGGAGTTTTGTCTGTCACCTTCTGTACTGTTATCCCAGCATCTCCAGTAGTGCTTGGCATAGAGGAGGGAGGTGCTCAATAAATATTTGTCACAAGTATGTTTAAAGTATGAATTAATGAATATGAGATACCGGCAGGGTTCAGCTGATAGAAAAGCTGATGTGATTTGGGGCCTCATTAAGAGTCCATATATATGTAGAAAGAGATGTATGGTAAGGAATTGGCTCACGTGAATATGGAGGCTAGCAAGTCCCCAAATCCACAGAGTCTGACCCAGTTTGAATCTGAAGGCCAGCAGGCTCCTGTAGAACCATGAAGAGCTGATGTCCCAGTTTGAAGGAGATGAGTTTGTCAGGCAGGAGGATTTTCTCTTACTCAGAGGGAAGGGTCAGGCCTTCAACTGATTTGAGGTCCACACATGGTAGGAAGGGCAGTCTGTTTTACTTAGTCTACTGATTTAAATGTTAATCTCATCCACAGAATGAGATTTCCTCACGGAAATACTCACAATAACGTTTGACCAAATATCTGGGCACCCTGTAGCCCAGTCAGGTTGACACAGAATTAACCATTACAGTGCATTTGTCAGACCACACCCCAAACCCCAAGGCTTGTCCTGGGCACCACGTTTCCGAGACTATGCTGGTGAAGATCTGAGAACCACAGTGTCTGGGGAGGAGTTGCGGGGCTGGAAACAGTGCTCTGAAGAACCAAAGTCATGATCAGGGTCAGATGACATCTTCAAACATTGGAAGGCTTGTCTCATGGAGAAAAGAGGAAGGAGTTCTTGGTCTGGAAGGCATCGTTCAGCCACGTGCATGGAAGGCAAAGCTTACAGATAGAACAGAAATCTGCCTTGGGAGCTAGTGAGGTCTTCTTTCTGGCAAGGTTAGTGCAGAGGCCAGCTATGACCAGGGGTCAGACGTGTCCTGTTCTGGTTTTGCTCCAGGGCTGACTCTCTGACCTTGGGTAGGCCGGTAGCTTCTCTGAGCTTTCTTCCTCTCTACTGTGGAAATCATGGTAGCCTCACTCACAGGTCGTCCCGAGGGTCAGATGGAAATAACATTACCTTCTAAATCTCGGTGGGGGCTGGGGGGAGGCCTTTGTCGGCGTCCAGCTTTGTCAGAGCCAGGAGAACGGGTGGTCAGGAGGAGTGCTGACGAACCCCTTGCCACAGCAGAAAATTTCCACTGACCTGCAGTCAGAGACACCTCACTCCCTCTGGCAGCTTTGCTTTTCTTTTGACTGGAATGTGCCTGAGGAGTGGCAGTTCACTCCTTTTCCAGATTCCTCAGCCGTGAGTGTGTGAACGTAGTTGCTGCTGGCCTGTAGGGCACAGACCTGAGCGGGGTTGATGCAGGGCTCAGCCAGGAGTTGCCCCTTCCTGAAGAACTAGCCATGCCGTAGTACTGCTTTTCTGTGACTAGAGGATACGTTTTGAACTTGCTCCCTATTTCTTCTCTTGTTGACACGGTGTAGCCCACCTGCCACCCTGAAGAAATGCACTTCGTGTAAAATGCTTAAAACGCCAGGGCTTCATGTTATAGCTGTCACATGAATGAGGACAGAAGGAGCGGAGCGTCCACGGATGCTTGCCTAAACATTCAGAACTGTGCTGGCAGAGAGACAAAGGCCTTTGCACTGTTGTGGGTTTTTTCGGTGACAGACTTGATAAAAATGACTTTTTAGCACAAGTGCTTTTCAGTGAGAAGAAGATTTTACTACAGTGCTTTAAGTCATAAAAATCAGGTAAACACTGCAGTTCAGTGTTGGTGAGTAGCTAAGCCTCGGAGGATTTAGACGTAGGTTGGCATGGTTATTTGGCAGGTAAACGGTTCAGGAACTTTTTCTTAGGCAGGCATGGTCAAAACAAGGTTGAAACTAAACCGTCCCCACTGGTTTTGCTTATATGGAACTGGCATCAGGGCATTCGGCAGATGTCATTACCACACCTCATAGCACTTGGTGGGGCCTGATACAGAGTAGGTGTGCAGGAGGTGGTAACTGTTGTCAGAGGTCATGGTTGATGTCCAGCTTAGTAATGATTAGTTCTGGGCTTTCCGAGCCAATACAAACCAGGAACCTTCTCTTCTTCTTTCTTTAGTAGTAGCCCAACTTCTAGCACAGAGAGGGCTGTCACTGTGGGGACTCCAGGCTGGGGATCCAGTAGATGTTTGCATGTTACTGATACGTGATCAGTTCGACGTGTAGACCAGGGTTTCTCAGTCACAGTACTGGTGACATTTTGGATAATTCTGTATTGTGGGGGCGGCTCCATGCACTGCAGAATGTTCAGCAGCAACCCTGGCCTCTGGTCGCTAGGTAGCTCCTCCTCCCAGTTGTGACAGTAAGAAATGTTTCCAGACATTGTCAGAAGTCCCCAGGGGGACCGAATCACCCCAGTTAAGAACCATTGGTATAGAGGAAGCTGCAAGGTACCCACACTGCCCCTGACCTGTAACAGTGCTTTTCAAACTATGGGTCGCTCAGTCCCGGTCAAGTTAGGGAGTCTCAACTGTGGCTGACCTTGGGAATCCCTCAGGGAGCTTTACAATAGTCTGATGTCTGGGTCCCATCCCAAAGATTCTGATTGGTCTGGGGTATGCCTGGACCTCAGGATATTTAGAAGCTCTTCAGTGCTTCTGCTTTTCAGCCAAGAGTGAGACCACAGCATGAGTAGGTCATGGAATCAATTTGGTGGAGAACTTCTTTGCTAGTATTTTAAAAAATACAGTAGTGCCCCCTTATCTGCAGTTTTGCTTTCCATGGTTTCTGTTGGTGGTGGTCAACTGCAGTCTAGAAGCAGATGGTCCTCCTTCTGACAAACCGTCAGGAGGTCAGTGGTTCCTAACATTGCGTCACAGTGCCTGTGTCATTAACTTCACTTCATCTCCTCACGTTGGCGGTTTTTTTTTTAAGATTGATTGATTGATTTTAGGGAGAGAGTGCACAAGCAGGGGGAGGGGCCAAGGGAGAGGGAGAGGATCTCAAGCAGCCTCCCTATGAGCGTAGAGCTCAACATGTGGCTCGATCTCATGACCCTGAGATCATGACCTGAGCCGAAATCAAGAGTCAGACACAACCACCTGAGCCACCCAGGAGCCCCTCCTCACGTAAGCATTTTATCATCTGACCTCATCGCAAGAAGGGTGAATACAGTATAGTAAGATATTTTTAAGAAGACAGACCACATTCATGTAACTTTTATTGATGACATAGTGTTTTAATTGCTCTATGTTATTACTAATTATTAATCTCTTACTGTGCATCATTTATAAATTAAACTTTATTATAGGTATGTATGTGTAGGAAAAAACATGGTATACATAAGGTTCAGTATTGTCTTTGGTTTCAGGCATCCACTGGCGGTCTTGGAAGGTATGCCCCACAGATGAGGGGAGACTACTGTACATACATATAATTGAATAGAAAATATTAAGGCCAGCACAATAGTTAGGATAAATACTATTTTTTGTATGTACAGTAAGCTTGAAAACACTGCTGTAAGCAGTAGAACCATAAGCAAAATCCCTGCCCTCCACCTGCTTTTATCTGGTTATTTATAATCCCTTCAGAAACTATTTTGCTTTTTGTTAATGGTAAGTCGCTAATGTGAAATTTAATACATTTATGTTGTGTGACTTGGGAATTTATGAACCTTTTTGCTGACAATTTGAGGTTTCACTCTGACATTAATAAAATCAGTTATTTTTGCAAATGCTAGCCAATACAGATGACATGCATATTTTCACCAACTAAATTTGATTACAGTGCAGCAACAAGATGATAATTTTCCTCCTTTGTATGTGTTAATTATATATAACATGATGTGCTAGGTCAGCGATTGTCTAAATACATCGAGCAAGAATATGGGATTTGCATATATCATCCTGAAAGTTTTGTTAGGATCAGTCTAACAGCCTCTTGACTTCATTACCTGTGGGTATTTGGGGTCTTACAAAATAAACCGTAACATACATGCATCTCATTTCTAGGAAGCAGCATATTGTGGTAGAAGACTGGCAGTCTCCAGTCATTGTTTTTACCTCCGTGTTCAGGAGCACGTAAACCAAAGGGGGATTCTTGCTATGTGTCTGTGGTGGTGACTGTCAGTAGATGCTGTGGTCTTAGAAGACCTAGAGGTCAAGTTTACTTGCTAACAGGACTTTGGATTGCTTGTCCTGATCTTGAAGCCCACTACAAGCCCATGACAGCACTCACCAAGGCTTTCCGCTTGATTTGAAACCCATTACTTGAAGTAACTTCAGTTTTAGATATCAGAGAAAACAGCAGTGACAGTTCACAATGCACTCTGCAGTCTCTCATCACAGAGTTCTTTAAAAATTCTTAGGGACATCCTGCATCATAGGTAGCTTTCTTGCTTCCTGGGAGAAGTAGCCTTGGGACTGTTTCTTGAATCAGCTGCTGAAAAAAGATGACCTGCCTGTGTAACAAAGAGAAGGGGTTGGATTGACAAATACACATTGGTTGATAAGTGCTTTCTCTAATTACGATTCAGCTCCCAGTGACCTCACCACATTAAATGTGTGTGTTCCTCTATCCTATTCTGTTTCCTATAGGTGTCTCAGGGTTCCACAGTCCAGTTTTCATCAAGAAACTTCTCCTTGTCAGCAGAAACAGAAGAAAGGAACTTCCCCCATGGAAACGAACATCTGTTAAACTGGGCTCGAAAGGAGTACGGAGCAGTCACTTCATTCACTGAACTGAGGATAGCAAGAAACATTTATATTAAAGTGGGAGAAGGTAAATTTTATGTGGTTCCAATTAATGACTAATTTATGACAGTCAGTTGTTTTCTTTTCAGAGACCAGGTGGTTAGGGCAAGGAATCATAGAATTACAGAATGTTGGAGCTGTCAGGGACCTGGGAGATCACTGGGCCTGCACCCCTCATGCTCTCTCCTTCCCTTTTTCCTTCTGAGGACACAGGCCTGGTAGCAGCCAAGCAGGAAATGGGGAGTAGCATCGTTGAGTGAGGAGGGGGTTGTGGTGTAGGGTTTAGAAGACATCCATGTACGGAAGTCAGAGTGAGTGAGGGGTGAGGATCTGAGGTGATCGCTAATGGAAGGAAGAAGGAGTTGCCAGAATGAGTCAAGAGTTGGGGCGTCCTCTTACCTAGTAATCTGCAAACATTGGAAGCCAATGTTACTTTATGGTCTTGAAACGTTGGTTAGATTTGGGGGAATAGCTGAGGAAAAGTGTTTGAATATATTTTTAATACTCATGCCAGTTACAAGGACAAAATTATTGGAGAAAGGAACCTTGTGGCCTTGATAAGAGATGGCCCATTTTAATCTCCTTGCCTTGCAAAGGGATATAAATATCTGCTCACTCAGCTTGAAGGCCCATTTTTAAAAATAACTTCTTTCATCATTATTTTTAGTTGAGTATATTTGGAGCCCCCCTAAGTTACTAGAAATAACAACTCTTGTGAATGAGTTCTTGTTATAGTCAGGTGGTTGTGTGAAAACTGCATGTCACGTCTTCACCGTCCGTCTCCTTTCTGTTGAACCTACAGCACTTGTCACCTCTTTCGCAGGCAGCAGGACAGCATGGCGTAGGTCATCGAATGCTTGTCCCCGGCCTGTCCTTGTACCTGGGCTGTGTGACAGATGCAGGAGAGGTGGACACTGATGTTGGAGTGTGTGCTGTGTCTTTCCCATGGGCCCCGCTTAACCTCACCAGTAATCCTAGGAGGAAACCGTTATTCCCACTATTTTACAGAGGGGTTAGTGGTGGGTGAAGCTAGGTTGCTCAAATCCACATTATTAGCAAGAGGCGTCAAACCCAGGTTTCCTGACTAATGCTCGTTTCCTGATGCCGTATATGAAGTCGTAGCCAAGTAAGCACAACCCCAGAATGCAAGGAGGCACCTTGCAGAGTAGAAAGAAGAGTTTTAGATGAGTGTTGGATTCAAAAAGTTGAAGTTTGTTACTGGACTCTGAGGGTGGTCAGGTAGCTTATAATAGAAGTCAAGTCCCATCGGAACAAAATGAAAAATGTCTTTTAACAAAGGTTCTAAGCCCTACCAGTGGTCTGCATTTCTGAAGCAGAACTCTAATAGCATGAAAGAATGCTGATTACCCACCCTTTGCCCCCCAGAATTTGTTAGAATAAGGAAATGTATTCCAGTAACATTTAGAATGTCGACCTGTTCTCTTGACAGTGCACGAACTTTTATGTGCAGCCGTTGCCTGCCTTGAGAGTGAGGGGTTTAGTGACGTCCCCAGAACCACACGCTGAGTCAGGAACTGAAATGACCTGGTGTCCAGTCCAGTAAAAAGTGGTGACTCCTTGGTAACACCTTTGGAGCCCCTGAAACTTTATTCCAGCCACCAGTTGGGTATGAGTCACTGGTAGACAGCATGGAGAAGAGCGCTCGGGGGAAGGTTGGTGGACCACAAAATGATGTCTGTCACCATGGATCAGGCTCCACTTAGCAGGACTTATCAGCCAGCTTTCCAGAACCTGACTTGTCTCTACCTGGCTTGAGTCCAGGGATCCCAGGCCATGAGCCGCCTCTTGCTGTATCCCCAGTGGCTCTCAAATGTGGTTCCCACCCCAGCAGCATCCTCATCACCTGGGAACTTGTTAGAAATACCAGTTCTTGGGCCCATCTAAGACCAACTGAATTGAAAACTCTAGGGGTAGGGTCTAGCCATCTGTGTTTTAACAAGCATTCCTGGGATTTGGATATGTGCTAATATTTGAGAACTACTGCTCTAACTTGTATACCTTGAGTGGAGGAATTGAGGAGTTCGGTTCTTATCCCAACAGGTCTCATGAACTGTGAGACTTCAAGCAACCTCTGATTTGCCACTTAAGTCTCAGTTTCCACAGCAAGAAAATGAAGAGTTTGCATTACCCCCCATGTTCCCAGAGTATATCATTCTAGGTAGCAAAGTCATTTGTCAGTCCTTTCCTAAAATACAAATAAGCATGTGACTTTTTTCCCCCCAAAACTTGCCAGGTTTCTACCCGGGGATTCCCCTTTGTGGTTTCCTTTCTACTTGGCAGTTGGTGTAAGTTTTGATGCCAGGCGTGCGGAAGGTCGTTTGGGGGAAAAAGAACTCACACACACACGTATACACAACAGAAAGTGATCAGCTTATTCAACTTAGTGACAATGGCATCTGGGACTTGAGCCCTTAATAACAGCAACTTTTAAACCAACCTTTCCTAGTGGCTTAGGAGGGTCACAGTGTGGGTGAGTTTTTTGTTATTTGTCTCAAATCTCACATCATCGTTTGTCAATTCAGGAAGCCTATACCATGTGCCTGCTGCATGCCAGGTGCAAACCAGGCACACCTGTGAACTAGATGGATCTACAGGCCAGAGTCCCAAGAGGGTCCTAGTCTCTGGAGTTCCAGACTGGCTTGTCCCTGACCCATACACACCCCCTCTGATTCTTGACTCCATTTCAGTCTGGCCACCCCAGTATCATTTTCCGTCCTGTGATGTGGGGGAGGCTTCCGCAGGGCTGCAGCTGCACGGTGTGCGTTCCTCATCTGTTCATCTGGCAAAAACCTTAGCAGATGTGGGAGGGGAGGCCGCTCCAGCCGCCGGAGTCTGTGGAGCCCTGGTCTCTTCTCTCCGAGGGGGTCTGAGGAAAGAATGCAGGGTGAAGAGCCTGCGCTCTGGGGCCTCACGAGCTCCTCTGGTCCCCTCTGGTCTAGGCCTGGTGCGGAGGGCGCCATGGTGCCCGGAGCCAGGATGCCTCCGTGTGTGCGGTGGACTTAGGCACAAGGGAGGGTGACGCAGGCTTGGTGGGGGTTGGGAGCAGGGCAGTATCAACCCAATCTGGGGCTTCGTGGGCCGATCTCTCTCTCCTGAGTGAAACTACCATGTAAATTTGAACCCCAGTATCCTTTCCGTTAAATGAAAAGAGGCAGAAGTTTGTTTCATTAAAGTGCCATGGCTCTGATTAATTACCCCTTCTGAAAAAAAGTTTGCTACACCTAGAACTTCCTTGACACTGGTCCCAGCTGTCATACTGCCAGCAGTTTCAAGTTCTGTTTAAACATTTAAACCGCCGGCTGGAAATCCCATCAATCACAGTGCTGTGGAAACGGCATGTGCCGTTGCGGGAGTATCATCAGACCCTCGGTACTTGTATCACTTTCCCTGGTGGAGGTGAGGAGCAGCCCTCAGCACAATGAGATGGTGTTTGTGAAAGCACCTTGTAAACTGTATAGTGTTGTCAAAGCGTTAGTCGTCTGTGTCACAGTTGTGAGAAAGAGTGAAAATCTGCCCTCACCATTTCCCCCAAACTGCTTCCTTCAGTCTAGATCTGTAGTGTTGTGATGAATAAATGTGAGGGGATGACTAATTCTGCATAGTAGGCCAGGGAATTAATTAGGTGGTTGATTGTTAATTGAAATAGCAAATATCTAAGGAGGAACATACCTGGGGCATAGGATGGATCACTGATTTCAGTAGTGAGTATGCGGACTGTGAAATAGCCATTGGATTTTTAGGTACTTGGTGGACAGAAGACAACACAGGTCTGCAACTCGGTAAGGGAGTCATGATCTAGGTGCAGGTTGAAGCCCTGGGAGTGATGGAGATCATCTGGGAAGAATACAAGACGAAATGGGGATTGAGGAAGGAATGGAATTCTGAGCCTTGGTTTTGTATCAGAATCAACTATGGAGCTTTTCAAAAAGAAAGCTTCCTCGGCAGCCCCCCCCCCACCCCAGAGATTCTAAATCAGAATCTCTGGGATGGGGTCCCAAATAGGTAGATTCTGGTGTGCACCAAAGATTGGGGATTGCTGGTGTTTAAAGAATGGGTAGAGGAGGAGGAACCAGGGAAAGGGACAAGAGATAGGTCAGAGGAAGCAGATGAGGACAAAGTAGCCTCAACAGAGAATAGGAAAGGAGAGGATTTGGACTCAGAGACCACTAGAGTAGGTCACTAGGAGGTCCCTGGCGACTGTATTGGAGGCATTTCAGGGCTGTGACTGAGGAGTTCTAAGGCACTTCCTGCAACTTGTGGTTCCCTGTGTCCTGCACCTGCTCAGGGTCACTGTCACCTTCTTCTCTTCGATTCTGGTGATCCCGTCGCTCCGTGGTTTGACATATTGTCCTGTGCTGCTTTGCTTTCAGATCAAGTGTTCCCTCCCACATGCAACATAGGGAAGAATTTTCTCTCGCTCAATTACCTTGCCGAGTACCTTCAGCCCAAAGCAGCAGAGGGTTGTGTGATATCCAGCCAGCCCCAGGATAAGGAAGTACACATCATTGAGTTAATTACCCCCAACTCTAACCCCTACAGGTAAGTGAGAGTGTGTGTGTGTGTTTGTGTGTGTGTGTGCACAACTGAGAAGAGATGAAAGGGGCGCCTGGGGGTCGCAGTCAGTTAACTGTCCAACTCTTGGTTTCGGCTCAGGTCATGGTCTCCTGGTCATGAAATGGAGCCCCGTGTAGGGCTCTGTGCTCAGTGCAGGTGTGCTTGAGGTTCCCTCCCTTTCCCCTCCCCCCGCTTGCACACTGTCACTCTCTGTTTCAGATAAATAAATAAATAAGATCTTAAAAAAGAGAGAGAGATGAAAAGATCTTTGCTGACTTGAGGCAGAGAGAGGTACAGCCCTACCTGTGTAGGAGGCTTAATGCTTTGGGTGAAGCAAATCAACAGAAGTTTTGAGAAAGGGAGTGAAGGCACCTATGGTACATGTTATTTTCTGCATCTGTCTCTAGATCCCCTGTATTCTAGATGAGTTGCTGAAGCCTCTTCTGAACTTCCAGACCTAATTGTAGGACTAAATCACTCTTGCTGCATCATTATCTCCTTGACTGAGGTTATCCCTGATAAAAAAAAAAAAAAAGATAAAATATACCTTATTAACATAATTCTAATTTTAGTAATATTGTGTTTTTAATAAAATTCTGTTCCTAACGTCCTTAGAGCATATTTGCACATATACTTTAAAGCTGTGTGTGTGTGTGTGTGTGTGTGTGTGTGTGTAGATGTGGCCCTTCATGGTGACACACCAGAGAACTATTAGATACAACCTGCCTCTCACTTGTGTTCTTTTTCTCCTTCTTCCACCCTCAACTTCTTGCCCCAGGACTAAAAATTTAACTCTCCCTGTCAAGAATGATTAGGGAATTAATAAGAGAATAAAAGAGGAAAAGTGGCTCCTTCTCCCACTTTAGCCTGCATTCCTGTGGACTAGTGACTTAAAATGTAAATTTATATTGTAGAGGGATTTCAAAGTTAAAATTCTAATCAAATTTTGCTTTCAAAAGTGAATAAACTACACATCAGTTTTGGGAAGATTCCATTCTGTCCCACATGAAGAATTTTGTGGAAAATTTAAAAGAGAATGGGAATAGAAGCAATCTGGCAAATGTGCTTATGTATTAAGCCTCAGGCTTCATTTGAGTATATCATTCATCATATGCTTTACAAGTGTGTAAAACCAAATGGAAAGAAAGACTTTCCTTTAAATTCAGGATGACAGAAATGTTATTGTTTGGTTAAAAAAAATTCTCTTTTATATTGAATTCTTAGAAGTTTGGGTTGTGTTCATCAGTTTTCCAGTAATCACTTGGTTGACCATCTGTTTTCTTTATTTTAATAACTCCATATCCAGAAGTTTGGGAAAGTCAATGCAGATAGGATTCTGTAGCAAATGTTAATGGCTTAAGCAAACTTTATAAAGTCAAATTCTCCACCCTTTTGCCTCTTATTTTATCTGAAGTGTCCTAGTTATTTTTACGTTGTTTTTGTTTGTTTGTTTGTTTTTTACTACCAGGCCTCCCTCCTCCCTGCCACCTTCTGTTTACCTAACTGGCACTTAAATTTCTGGTTTTGAAGGAATTTGAGCATATAGCAAATTAGAAAGTTACACGTTGACGGTGTTAAAGGTTGAAAAGCAACAATTCTGCTTTAAGCAAACTCCTGTGGTTGCCCAAGTCCATTTCAAACAGTGGATGTGTTAAGTAGCCATCTTTTTTTTTTTGTTTTCCTAAAGGAGAAAAATTTCAGTGTCCAATTATCAGCAGGCATATTTGTCTATTGTTATGTAAAACTATTTTGTTTTGTGTGCACTAACAATCTGTTTTGCACATGTCATTTGCCTGGGATCAACTCCAGCTTTTTAATCAACTGGCCAGACACTGGAAACATGAAGACTTGGAAGAGAGGAGATAGTTGCAACTTTCTGGCATTGGGGTCCTAACTTTGCCTTTGTTTTCCACACACAGTGCTTTCCAGGTGGATATAATAATTGACATAAGACCTTCTCGAGAGGACCTTGAGGTGGTCAAAAATCTCATCCTGATTTTGAAGTGCAAAAAGTCTGTCAACTGGGTGATCAAGTCTTTTGATGTCAAAGGAAACCTGAAAGTTGTTGTAAGTTGGTCGAGCACGTCTTTGTTTGGATGCGTGGCAGCAATTTAAGCTGTGCTTATGTGTGTGACTTTTGTGAAGTTTCTGCTTCTCTGAGCTCTCTCTGTTATTTTTCGCTTTATAAAATAGGCTGCTCCTTGGTTTCTCCTGACAAGGGCAGTCAGTGTGGTGGTTAAAAGTGTGGCCTCTGGGGTCAAGATCAAGATTTGAGTCCAGACTGCCATTTACAAACTGTGACTTTGGGCAAGTCCCTTAACCTCTCTGGACCCTGTTGCCTCATTTGTGAAATTCCTGAAGTGTGTGAGTGTAGTTTCCACTTAGAGTTAAGTAAAATAACGAACACAATGGAGCCTTTCATGGTTGATAGTCCTGTAAGGGCCTCAGTGTCATGGTACTGAATATCAGCTCTTACTTTGGGGTTAGGTATTTAGGGAAGGTGTGGAAAATTGGGCTGACCCCAGCTCATACTGTTGACTTTTCTTTTTGAGATAATTACATGCTATTGGCATATCTTTTTGCTCCCTTCTAACTTCTGAGAGAGAAATACTGATAAAAGAATCACAGTAACAGAAAAATGACACAGGAGAAGTACCCCCAGCCTATTCCCTAAGCATTATTTTCATGAAGGAAACATGTTAAGAAGTTTATTTGGTTGGTATGATAGGCAAACACCAACTAGTTTCCTGAAAAGTTGAATGTTGAAATTTAGTAAAATAAATATTTTTTAAGATTTATTTATTTATTTGAGAGAAAGCAGGAGAATGGGGAAGGTCAGAAGGAGAGGGAGAGAGACTCTCAAGCGGCCTCCATGCTGAGTGTGGAGCCTGACACAGGACTCGATCCCACAACCTCAAGATCATGACCTGAGCTGAAACCAAGAGGTGGACGCTTAACTGACTGCATCACCCCGGCACCCCAAAATAAATATTTTTCAAATGTGTTTAAGGTGATAACTGTTTGACAGAATATTGCACAAATTACATTGAATGTTAAAGAAAAACTCCCCCTCAAGGGCGCCTGGGTGGCTCAGTCGTTAAGTATCTGCCTTCGGCTCAGGACGTGATCCTGGTGTTCTGGGATCGAGCCCCGCGTCAGGCTCCTCCACGGGGGGTCTGCTTCTTCCTCTCCCACTCCCCTGCTTGTGTTCCCTCTCTAGCCAGCTGTCTCTCTCTGTCAAATAAATAAATAAAAATCTTTAAAAAACAAAAAACCTCCCCTCTTCATTTTTAAGAATATAATTACCTTAGCATCTTTTTTGTAGAATTAAATTTTTGTGCATTGTCTTTTTTAAAAAAATATGTCCGATTCCTTTTTCGGTACCTGCATCGTATCAGTTGGAGAGGATTTTATGTTTTCAGTATTTGGTGGGGCAGGGATGCCTTTGGTTTTGGTGGTGTTTGTTCGTGCCACCTTTAGTGGGATACAGCAGTGAACAAAGCCAGTGGTCGCCTAAGAACCATGATGCATGAGCACTGACCAGAGGCAGCAGGCAAAGCCACGAGCATGCACATGTTAATTTTAAAGTAATCATTTCTGGTTCCTGTGGGTTGTCTTTTTTTTTTTTTTCTTTAACATTGAGAGGATCCAAATAAACCATCATGTGTAAGGGTGATCCATTAATTTGGTGTTGAAAACAAAGCCCAGCCGTGATTTTCTGAAGTCAGAGCTGTTTTGATTGCTTTCCCTGGCATGGCATGAGGGGTGTTGGTGGCCTGGGGTGTCTACAGCATTTGCTGCCTGGCACACCAACCAAATGTTTTTAATTTCAGAATAACAAAAACAGGAAAGGGAATCATGCTTTGAAAGGCAAAAACATACGGTACATTTTAATTCCCTGCTGGAGTTGTGTAAATGTTCTTTCGGGCCTGACCCTTCAGTGGCTCTTTCTGTACCTGAGCATGTGTTCCTGGAGTTCACTGTGACTGTCTTCACTTTTCATATGAGTAAGAAAGGCTAGAAAATGAGGTGGCTCGTCCCAGTGCAAAATCTGTTTATATTCCCCTCTTTGGCTGTACTCCTGTTCCAGGCCAATTTTGGACAATGCATGACAACATTACTAAACAATTAGGTAATGTTGCATGATGTTCTTTTTTATTCTCCCAATCATTTCATGCTTTGTGATTTCCTAAATCCCAGTCTCAGATGTGAATTCTGCCTGTGCCGTGAGGGGAAGGTACGTGCTACTAAAAGAGCATACATTCGTGCTTGGAAAGGGGAAAGGGTTTATAGTGGCCTCGTTCCTATATTTTCTTCACAGACAGCCTGGTAGAGTGGAAAGAACCATGGCTTTGGTGCCTTACAGGGCTGGAATCAAATCCCATTTCTTTCTTTTTTTTTTTAAGATTTTATTTTTATTTATTTGACAGAGAGAGGGACAGCCAGCGAGAGAGGGAACACAAGCAGGGGGAGTGGGAGAGGAAGAAGCAGACTCCCAGTGGAGCAAGGAGCCCGATGCGGGCTCGATCCCAGGACCCTGGGATCACGCCCTGAGCCGAAGGCAGATGCTTAACAACTGAGCCACCCAGGCACCCCTCAAATCCCATTTCTGATCGTCATTCCTCTTAGTTGATATTGGGGAACCCAACTAAATTCAGAGCCTATAGCCTTACCTGTGAAACAGGTATGATGATAGGACTCACCTTGAGAGTTCCTGTGAGGTATGGCAGAGTTCGTTCATTCATTCACTCATTTACTCATTCAACAAACATTTGTCAGGTGCCTATTGGGTATTTCATCTACAGCACTTGCCACACTGTGCACATGGTGGGTTCTCAGCCATACGTGCTACTTCTGTGCATCTCAGGTTTCCCCTGTCTAATCCGGGAATAGTAGTGCCCATCTCCTTATATTTTAGAGGAGAATTAAATAACATATGTAAAGCTTCTGGCACAGTGCCTGCCATAAAAAGGAGTTTATCTTCCTTCCACAAGTAATTTTTCAAAAGTTTGTCTATAAGAGCAACTTCTGTAAACAAAGTGAAAAAGAGAATGTCTACTAAAAGAATTATGAGGAACTTGATGGGGTAAATGTAAAGAAGAATCCCATTAAACATGAATGGCATGTGTGTGCTTGTAGGGGGTGGGACATGGGGCAGAATGCACCCTCCAAATGACAGAACGGTCCAAAGAGATGCAAAAAGCAGGACCGTGGACAAGAACGGGAATACTAGAAGTGTCCACATTACCATGCCCAGCTCTGGCTCTTTCTTCAGGTCCCTTATGGACCATGCGTAATCACATTTTGGAAGAACCTCCAAAACATAAAAGAATAGATGGAGGAAGCTTCCTAGAAATTTTTTGTTACAGTATTTCAAATGGCCTTAGCACTTCAAGGTTGATGATAGCCAGCTTGTTCTTAGAAAAGACCTGTTTTAATCCCAGTGAGAATATGCATTACATCTCTGACCAACCTCTCACCCTCCACCATCAGTTCTGATGCAAGTGTGTGTTTGGCAGTGGAGGGGAAGTAAGGAGGGAGGTGCTTGGACTCTACCTAGCTCATTGTCCTTCACAAAGATGTGGCTGAAACATGGTGGTGGTATTTGGAGAGCCCCCTTGAACACTCCCAATTGAAGTAGCTACATTGAAGCCTTGGAAAAGCCTGGGGGCTCCCAGAAATACAGGGTGAGGAATTCGCTCATTGCTGGGAAGGAACCAACTTGCCAAGCCTTGTTGTTTAACAAATGTGTAGATAGATTTCTAGTCTTGTAAGTCCCGAGGTGTAATCAATATGAGTTGTACTGACAGCTCCTAGATTTAATATGGAAAGGTGTAAACAAATCATTCCCTATTGGTACAAAAAAGACAGGTGGCAGTTGTGATGATAGTATTCTGGAAATACAGTATTTTCTCAGCTGTCCAACAACATGAAAGACTAGGGCAGATGAGGCCAGGCGTACTATGTAGGCCAGCGTTGCAACTCCAGCCAATCAAAACGACATGTTGCTGAAAGGCTAGAAGCTGCGCCTAAGGAACGACATTTTAAGAACTAATTGGATCCTTCTTTACCTCATTTTAGTTTAATTTTTTTTAACCCTTCCTTTCCCTAAGGTGTTTTCTCTGAATCAAAGTAAGAGCTAGAATATTCTAAACCTGTGAAACGGAGTTTTTCCACAAATGGCCACGAAATGTGGTTAAAGCTCTGTCTGGTTGTTTTGCATGCGTGGTTGTGACTGGCCAGTCTCTGGCAGTTCCGCATAAGCACTCTGGGTAACAGAAAAATACACTGGGGAAGATCCTTTGAGCTTTGAATTGAAAATATGTGTCCTCAGCCAATATCCCACAACCAAAGAGGCCAAGAGAACTTAGAGCCTGTGAATCTTCTATGGTTTTACAGTGGGAAAGGATTAATATTTAGTCATGTTAGAGGCAAACAGAATGGGAAACAAATGGGGAATTTAGGAAAAAATGCTGCATGTATGCAGGAGAAAATAATTGGGCATGGAAATTAAAGTGATCTTTATACGGCATGAAAATGGTCTAATCTGCATGCTGGAAGGGCTTTCCAGCCTTGGTGGAGCAGTTGTTGAAAATGCGGTGCCTTCGCTTTGGTATCTCCTTGCAGCATTCAGCTCCCTCACTGTCTGACAGGATCACTGCCCTCGGAGCCAGGTGATGTGGAGATGTACCCATCCATGTCTTGGTTACTCAGTCCTTTCTTGGAAGGATTTTTATCATTCCCTTTTAATTTTGTGACTATTACCAAGTGAAAGTCAACTTGTGTTGCTGGATAAAATATTGGTTCTTAGAGGGACAGTAACCCAAATTAAACATATTTAAAACATAAAATCTAAGCATATTCAGTTAATAAAATTGACAAATAAATACAATGACAGGATCACTAAATTGATCATAAATTATAACTGAAATATCAACACTGGCTGTTTCACCATATGGAATTTAATAGTCTACAAAGATGAGCTTGTCTCCACAGGGAAGTAACTAGGTTGTGCCTTCTTTCATTTAAATCTAGGGTACAGGAGATAGAAGCATGGACATATTTTTGGCAGTGTAACATGCCCATCTGTATACTTTATACATCATTTTAAATAAAGATAAGAGGGGAAGGTTTGGTATGTATGTGTATATAATTTAAACATTAAACTAACTCCAGTAACATACTAGGTGTACTTCGTATATGGCTACTTAGTGATCATTGGGTTATTTTTATCAATATAAGAAACTCAGTGCTATGATCAAACAGCATGAATAGATTTCCCTTAAACTGCTATTAAAGATTTTCACATCAGTATCCTTAGCCCAAGGAAAATAGGGATCAAAAGAATAATAGTTCCTTCATCTACAATGTAGAATCTGATATTTAATTCTTATTTAAGGCACTATTTAGTTTTAGACTCATGAGTGAAATTTTGCTGTTATCTTCAGGCTCCTAACAGTATAGGCTTTGGGAAAGAGAGTGAAAGATCCATGATAATGACCAAATCAAGAAGAGATGACATTCCTTCAACCCAAGAGAATCTGGTCAAGTGGGCTTTGGACAATGGCTATAGTCCAGTAACATCATATACAGTGGCTCCTGTGGCTAATAGATTTCATCTTCGGCTTGAAAACAGTGGTAAGTAAAAATATCCACCAGTTGAGGCTGTCCAATGAGAAACTCTCTTTTCAACTTATATGGTGCTGCTGTTCTGTTGTAAATTTTGATGATTTGTTTGACTACATTTTACTATAAAGCTTAAGGTTATCTAGAATTGTGATAGATTGTTTTGAGGAAATAATCTTTGGTACAGATTTTTCAGTAACAGTTGATTGCATGTTGAAGAACTGTCGTTGTAGATTACGTAATTAACTGTGATTACATGAAGAACAAATTAGCCTGGATTCTTCTCTCAGAAGTGCCTACTAATCACTTATAGCCGAGGTACAGCTGCTCCTGCCACACGGGAGAAGTCCTAGGTCAGGCTGTATCTTGTAGGACAGTAGTCACCAGGCACTTTCTCACTCTCACCCAGAGGGAACACAGGAGTTCTTACCCAGTTGGATGGAGCAGAAAGTGGAATATTAATAGGTGCTTGAGGTTTTTCCGGAGCCTTATAGCTAGCGAGATTCAAATCCCAAGTTTTCTGATGCCCAGACCTGTTCCTTACCCCAGTGGTACCGCTACCAAGGGTGAGTACTGGCCATTTATTCACCGTTTGAGGGGGAAGTTGCTTAACCTTTGAGCCTCAGGTTCCGCCTCAGTAATATGGGAGAAAAATAGGCCCTGCCTGCCTTGTGAAGGTTTCTGTCAACGTACAAATTAAAAACCTTCCAAAGCTCTGATTTCTTTTGAATCCATAAGGCTGTGCCATCTTTTTCCAAAAGGTAGCATTGGAGGAGAGTTCATGTCCTCTGGTTATCTTCACTTCCGGCTCCCACTGAGGTGGTCTGACCTCAAACACTGGCTTTGAGACTGGATATAGACAACACTGGGAAAATTTTTCTTCCCTAAATTGTTGAAAATAGGACAGAACACTGAGCATTAATTATTTGGAAATACGTCTCTCCCTTTGAAGGAATAAGGATGCCTAAGCAGCTTTTTCTTTTCAGGACTAGGTTCTAAAAGGCCAGGATGCCTAGAAAGCTGTTGGAATTTAGCAGGCAGAAAGGAGGTAGCAGATAATTTTAAAATGCCAATATTGTTTCAGGAAATCCTTAGAGAAATTATTCTTAAGAATCTCTAGATTCAAGGGAGGTATTTCAGTGGCACTTGATTTGTATCAATCAAGCCATAGATTTGTATAGCTTGTCAAGCCTTAGAAGTTATCTAATCCAGTGGTTCTCAAACTGGGGTGTGCATTGGAACCATACAGAGAGCTTTAAACATATTAATGATTAGGTACCACTCCACAGAGAGTCTGATTTTTATTTGACCTGGGGTACAGCCTGGGTATAGGGAGTTTTTTTCAATTCCCCGAATGATTTTAATATGCAGCCAAAGTAGAGAACTATCGATCTAATCCAACCTCAGTTTTAAAAATTAGAAAACCAAGACACAGAGAACTAAGCCTTTGGCCCAAAGCCACTCAGTCAGTTAGAAAGAACACCAGGACTAGGATTTAGGCTTCCAGATCCCCATCTCCTTCACAAATTGCTTGTGAAGAGTAATTTTACACACGCCCATTCTGTAATAGTTCTTGTTCTTCCTTCTAATGATGATGACTGTGGCCTGGCAACACACACTGATGATGGTTTGCCTTCTTCTGTCACCACCAGAGGAGATGAGAGATGAAGAAGTACATACCATCCCTCCTGAGCTACGGATCCTGCTGGACCCTCTCACCCTGCCTGCCCTGGAGAACCCAGCCATCCGAGGAGGGGGAGGCCGAGATGGAGGTTTCCCCTTTCCTTTCCCCGATATCTCCAGGAGAGGCCAGAAGGAAGGGGGAGAAGAAGGGATCCCCTGGCCAAAGGACCCTGTCATCCCCAGCATACGACTGTTTGCTGATCTCGGAGATCCCAAGGAGGTGCAAGGGAACGTGGAGGTTCCCCTGTCAGTCAAATGTGACAACGAGAAGATGATCGTAGCTGTAGAAAAAGATTCTTTTCAGGTCAGTGTAATTTCTTAGAGAAGAGAAAGCCACCTCCTTTCCCATCTTGCCCCAGTGTGTGTGAGTTATTTCCTTCTCACTCTTTCACTTTTGAGCTCTGGGGACTTGATACTGTTTTCTCAGTTGGATGGACTCACTTCCCCTTGGCTGTGGTTCTTACTCAGGTCCTGTTGTTCTCAGTTGAGGGGGGTTCCAGATCTTCTTGTGTCAATATTTTGGTTTTGAATTTCCGAGGCCAACAAACACAATCCTTGGTAGGTTGGGAGGAAGCAAACGGGGAGGGGAAATGCAGGCCTCCAGCAACCAATACTATACGGGAAGACCAGGCAAAACGTACTCCCTGTGTGCTGCAGATCTGCCCATGGGCCCACCCTTCACATCTTTGGTGGTGGTTGTTTCAGGCCAACAGCTACTCAGGGATGGAGCTCACTCTGTTGGATCCTACCTGCAAGGCCAAGATGAATGGCACCCACTTCATTTTGGAGTCTCCCCTGAATGGCTGTGGTACTCGGCACCGGCGGTCAGCCCCAGATGGTGTGGTTTACTATAACTCCGTGAGTATTCTCCAAAACAAAGCTTGGCCCTCTGCCAGAGCCTTGCTGGGTGTTACCTTAAAATTAGCCTTGAAGTTTCTATGACCGTGAGCAGGGGCATGTACCCCAGGCTAAACAAAGCCAAGCGTCAGTTCTCAACAAGATGGCATGTACTTTGACCCTGAGTCTACACAACTGAGCTGACCAGCTCCGTGGTCTCTGTGGCCTCATTTGCCTCTTGTCCAGAGGTGGGAGGACTTCTCCCTTCCTCATAAACCAAAGAACCAAGAAAAAACCAAAAAGGGCCCTCAAGAAATTATTAAGTCTCTCTCCACCTCTGAGAAAGATAGTAAATTGAAGCAAATCTACTTTTGACGTTATCCAGAGGGAAATTACGTAGATTCCCCCCAATGATAATCTACTGCAATAGCTAACCTACACTTTTCGAAACCGTTCTTGTCAACTCATTCATCTAAATCTTTTTTTTTCAGATTAAGCCTATTCTTGCAGAAATACACCCTAGGCACTGAATATTAAAATAATTTGAAAAATGAAATTTCAAAAGCACTTCATCGTGTTAATTTTGGAGTTCAGGTTATACTTTTAACGGTAAAAGTAAGGCTCAAAAATCCCCAAGTTCAGCTTTGGCATGGGACAGGGAGGGTGCGACTGTCCTTCACGTCTGTCCCACTGCCCTTCGGTAGATGCACTTGACCCATCCAGAAGAGACTGGAGATCAGGCGCTCTGTCAGTGTGGCTCACGTGGGCACTGGCTCTCTTATGGGCCCGATTTTATTATTCTTCAGACTTAGAGTGTTTGAGCTGGAAAGAGACTTAAGATGATCTCATTCAACTTCCTCATTTCACAGGTGAGGAGATTGAACTCCTGGGAGTTAAGAGACTTGTTTAGATTTGAAGAACTAGTAAACAGCAGAGCCAGGACTGAATCCAGCTTCCTGACCTCTCATCCACTAATTTTTCCCCTACACCAGGCTGGCCCAGCTAATCTCCCTTTGTTACTGGAATAATTTATCAACCTTTGACCTCTATGGTAAACACCCTCCTGCCAATTCCAACACTAATTTTCTTATATTATCCAATTTTTCCAGATACAATGGATGGCATATATTACTGATATACTTGATTTTGGAATTTTAAATTTATGACTAAATTAATACCAATAAAAAAAAAGTACCATTTGCCTCAGAAGAGAAGGGCATATCTTAAGCCCTTAAAATCCCTTTTTTCCTGTGTGTGTGTGTGTGTGTGTGTGTGTGTGTGTGTGTGATGACGATGATGATGATACGGAAGGTGAGCAATGTCCTAGGTACTTGGCTTCAATTCCATCAATACTTCCTTCTGCGGAACTCGTAAAGAATGGAGAGGTGGTTTTCCTACATTCTCTTCCCATGCTGTTCCCTACAGTGAATGTTGTAGCTATTCCAATTATAACTGTTTATAGCAATTTCCTGACTTACAATATATTTTTTTTGCACCATATTAAAAAATCTAAGCCCATGAAACAAAACCAAACAAAAAATGTGACTATTCTCTAAATGCAAAAAAATTAGGATTTTATTTATGGAGTCATGGTCCTCAGGTGAATTTTTCATGTTATCTAGAGCTAAACTAGGAATAGTCATTTCAACTAACATTAAGATAGATTGTCATAGATAAAAACATGATTCTTTCCTGCATCTGTACACCATCCACAAAGATATGGAGGAGGAAATGAGGGAAAGATAGAGGAGTGCAGAGAGAGGATGAGGGGACTGGCTCAATAGTAAACATTAGGTACTTTGTTTCCAGCTCAAACTTTATACAAATCTTGTTGGGCACAAATAAGAAAAGCTCTTTGCCTTATCCTGCTCTTAGTATTTCTTAGAATTTTTGATGTAAAGAGAAGCCCTCCTCCCCTCCAGTGTAGACTGACTGACAACCCCATTCAGCCCTATTTCAGTGCCTAGTGTTTTCCCACTGTTTGAAACAAGTCTTATTTTTTCACGAGGAAAAATGTGTATTTTAGTTCAAGTCTTAATTTGAACATATGTTGGGTTTCTCTTTATTTTTAATCTCTTTGAAGGTAAAATCCTAAGAAGACTTGGAGTTGTTTTTTTTTTAAGTTGAGGTTTTCAGTTAGCATCTGCATTATTACATGGGTGTTTGGGTGAGATAGAGTCGAATCATGTCGCTCGACGTCTTAACGACATTGTCTGTGCTTCTTTGCCTTTTAGATTGTGATACAGGTTCCCTCGCCTGGAGATAGTAGTGGCTGGCCAGATGGTTATGAAGATTTAGAGTCAGGCGATAATGGATTTCCAGGAGATACGGATGAAGGAGATACCTCCTTCTTCAGCCGACCTGAAATTGTGTTGGTACGTGTTTGTTTGCAGCACGTAGTTTGTGAGAATGTTGTCTTTTTGGTTGGCTTTAGTTAGAGACGATTGAGGGGGAAATGGGTGTTAAAGACCAAAGCTTACCAAGTTCCAGGGTCCTCATTCTTCATTTGACTGTGATTTATCTCTGTTTTCTTTGTTTGCTTTCCCCAGTTTAATTGCAGCCTGAGGCGGGTGGGGAATCCCAGCAGCTTCCAGGACCCAGCCAATGGAAACATCACTTTTAACATGGAGCTCTACAACACTGACCTCTTTCTTGTGCCATCTCAGGGGGTCTTCTCTGTGGCAGAGAACGGACACATTTATGTTGAGGTATGAGACCTGGACATTAGCCTTGGGCTTTTAGGTTAGGGCGGAATTGTAGCTCCTGGGGCAGAGCCAAGGCGCCTGCAGCAGAAGACCTCATCGTGTTCTTCCCCGTGGCCCTTGACCAGCTCTGGGTGAGGGCTTGGCTCAGAAAATGCATCCGGGTTGATTTCTGACCAAAGTAAGACATTGTAGGATTTGCTATGTGGGGAGAGTGTTTTACAAGATGAATGCTTTTTAAAAATCGGTGCTGCAAATTCTAATAAAGCCCCATTCTTGCTTGTCCTTAGCATTTTTGGAAGAGGGGTTCAGTAGTTGCAGTGTCAGAGTTAACTAGGACTATTTCACACTACTTCACACAGTATCTTTTAAATTGAACGCACTTCAGTGAAATGCTGCGTGCTACCCTCTCTCATGAAGATTGAGGGTTTTTTTTAGATCATTATCTAAATGTATCTATAAATGTATTAAACTGTTTCATATACATGACAGTAATGATTATGCGTAGCATAAGTCTGTGGAATAACTATAAAGGTATTAGATAGTGGTAGTAATAATGAAATAATAACAGCTAACATTTGTTGCAGATTTCTTTTGTGCCAAACTTGGTTATAATTATTGTAGTAATTTACTCTTCAAAGCAGTCTGATGAGACAAGACTAATTTTTTTTTTAAAGATTTTATGTATCTGACAGAGAGAGAGAGAGCACAAGCAGTGGGGAGCAGGAGAGGGAGAAGCAGGACTCAATATCAGGACCCTGGGGATCATAACCCGAGCCAAAGGCAGATGCTTAACCAACTAAGCCAGGCACCCTGAGACAAGACTATTGATGTACCCATTTTAGGGGTGAGGAAATTGAGGCACAAACTTGTCTAAGATCACACAGTTAGTAACTAATGGAGTTAAGAGTAGGGTCCATACTCAGGTTGTCTGGCTTGAGAGTCCACAGTGTGACCCACTAGATGCTACCATGATTTATCCTCAAAGTGCCATTTATTTTTTATTTTTTATTTATTTAATTTATTTTTTTTTAAAGATTTTATTTATTTATTTATTTGACAGAGAGAGGACAGCCAGTGAGAGAGGGAACACAGCAGGGGGAGTGGGAGAGGAAGAATCAGGCTCATAGCAGAGGAGCCCGACGTGGGGCTCGATTCCATAACGCCGGAGATCACGCCCTGAGCCGAAGGCAGACGCTTAACGACTGAGCCACCCAGGCGCCCCTCAAAGTGCCATTTAAAGAGGAGAAAATGTGACCTCTTAGCAGTGCAAATATCCAGGTTCAGATTAGATTCTAGAAAAAAATAAATACCTCTGTGGCCCCAGGACATCTGTTGGTCTCCTAGTTTTGGGTTAAACTGCAAGCTGGTGATCTACTTTACTGTGGGGGGAGTGAGAAGCTCACTCTGGGATACTTACATACGTTGAAAGTGACTTCAGAGCACATATTTCTGTTTCAGAAAGATAAATAACTCTCACATTTGTTCCAATTCTGGGATAGAGCCCACTGGCTCTAGACATTTCCCTGGATCTCTCCTCTTTTTTGATTCCCTGTTTCAAGAGGTCTTCTTTCTTTGGGTATACCTTCTTTCTCCACTGGGGAAAATATACTGCTTTCTACATGCTGTTCCTAATTATAGATCTCTTCTTATCCAAGATCATTATTTTCTTCTTGCATTTCTGGCTGCACAATCCACATGGTGTGCGTTTGGGCAGTGACGCTCTGTTGTGCCCTGAATTTTCGGGGCCCTGCTTAACTGCAGTTTGTTCTTTTCCAAATGTGTACCTGGCTCTGCTAATTTATGGCTTTGCTGCTTTATGCTAATCACTGACCAGTCTTCCTCCTGTATCCTACCCTGGGTGTTTTGTTTTTTCTTTCCTGTACACCCAGTGCAGCCCTACTTGAAATTTTTTTCCCCTTATTTTCACATTTGTATCTTTTCACTTATCATCTATATTTTTCATAGATGAATTTAGTCAAAGACATTGTCAAATGATGAAAAAGAAATGGACAGAATCTTTTTGCTACCATTTTAAATATCAAGTGTATTGAGAATTTGAGGAGGGTGTTGTATGTTTTGAACAGGTTTATTTTAAAGTTGCTTAAAACCACCTAAAATAGAGAATCTGTAAATATTTTGCAAAATAAGGTAGCAGCCACACTTAGTCTTTGTTTCTATTTTGAGTCCAATGCTGGTAAGAAAATTTTTTTATTTAAAAAAATAAAATAAAACTCACTGAATCATTGGCTTGGTCTGAAGAACTATTTCCAGGTTTCTTCTCCCAGCCATCCTTATCACACCCCCAGAATCCTGTTCCTTCTAGACCATATCCTTTCCTTCAATTCAAGACGTTATTGATTTTGCCACCTGGTCTTTGGTCATCTCTGAGTGATAGTTGGTCACATAGTGACAGCTCTTCTCTTAGTTCATTTGTCTTGGGGCATTTAAAAGAACTGTTTGTAACCCCCCAAATTTAAATCTAGAATAGGACTACTAATTACAGCTGTACAGCTGGGAACAGTGTTGTTTGCATGTAATTGTGACTTTACAGATCCTCACAGTAACTGTTTCTAGTAGGTATTGGTGCCCTTCTTTTCTATGGGAGGAAACTGAGGCTCAGAGTTCACAGGACACGAGCCAGATGATTTCCTGGGGCTTGTCTGCCTCTGAGACCTGTAGTCCTTCTACAACTCATTTCCAGGCTATTTTATTTTTTTACAAGATTTATTTATTTATCTGCATGGGGGAGGGGCAGAGGAAGAGGGAGGAGAATCCAAGCAGGCTCCGTGCTCAGTGTAGAATCCGATGCAGGGTTCGATCTCACGACCCTGAGATCACGACCTGAACGAGAACCAAGAGTCAGCCACCTAACCAACTGTGCCTACCGCACCCCCCAGACCATTTTAGAGTAAAAGACTTGCTGATAATGTCTTTCCCTCTAAAACAACTTTTTGGGATACCTTAGTGTTTCCACCATTATATACTTTATTGGAGAGTTGAGAAAAGATTTGCATTTCTCCTTCTGTCTACGTGTTTGGATTATGGGTTCTGAGTTTATGTTAAAGGGCACTTTTTAGTAACAGGATATTTGTAAATTGCCATCTTCCCTAGATAAAATATCTTATTTTTCAGAAATATTGGCAAAATAATGATGTGTGACTATTTACAGACTCCCAAACACTACTTCCTAGAAAGATTTCTCACCAGGTGTTCTCCCAAGGCCACATCGTGGGTTTGGTTGAATCAACCCTGTCGCTACAGTGAAATAGTAAAGACAAAATGGGCTTGAGGTCAGAAGACCTGGGTTCAGGGGCGCCTGGGTGGCACAGCGGTTAAGCGTCTGCCTTCGGCTCAGGGCGTGATCCCGGCGTTATGGGTTCGCCCCACATCAGGCTCCTCTGCTGTGAGCCTGCTTCTTCCTCTCCCCACTCCCCCTGCTTGTGTTCCCTCTCTCGCTAGCTGTCTCTATCTCTGCCAAATAAATAAATAAAATCTTTAAAAAAAAATTATAAACTTTAAAAAAAAAAAAAAGACGACCTGGGTTCAAGGCTTGGTTTTAACCAGTGCTTCCGAGGTAGGGTTTTGAATGCATCGTCTATCCTGTATGTTCATTTTTTCCTCCATTTGTCAAACGGAGATGAAACTATTTATCTCACAAGATTGTTCAGAGGGATTGAGCTTTAAGGCACCACAAAGTGACATGATGACAGTCATCTTCACTGCTGAATGTCTTATAGTTAACCGCGGAGGGACCTTTCAAAATAGTGCTGTGTCCTCAGAGCCCCATGCGACGTCAGGGGTTTCCCCTGGGTTCTCAGAATGGAAAGTGTGTTTATATCTCCACGCCTTTTGAAAGGATTCTAGGGCTATTGGCTTATGGTTAAGGACTAACTTTATTTCTAAAGTGTTTAAGTTTATTTTGATCCTAAGTTTAGTCAAGGAATGAGGCATGAGGGGAAAGGCAGTTCACGCAGCGCTCCATGTGTCACCAAATGGAGAATCCACTCTGGTCTGGGGATTTTAGCTGAGTTCAGGATAGTTGAGGTTTGAATTCTGTTTATACTTGGCCAAACACCACTTCCTGTTTCTAAAGAAAAGAACCTTAACAAGGTTTGGACATAGCCCATACAAATGTTTTGTAAGAGGGAAGTATAATGAGTTGGAAACATTTCCAGATTAGATTTCCCTTAAAATACCCTTGGGCTTAAAGAGCGAAGGGAGAGTACTTGGCAAGGCCTGATTTGGACCTGTGAGCAGCTAGGACACTTTGCCAGGCTTGTGATCGCCACCAGATTGCACGGTCCCCGACACCAAACCCCGTAGGCCAGCTCTGCCTGCTCGCTATGAAGCAGGACTTGAGATGAATCTGTGGCTTTTACTGCAGTGTTTGGGGCTCATTCTGACTTGTGGCAGTTTACAAGGTCAGGCCTCTCTGCATAGGTTAAATAGATTCTGCCTCTGTACCTTATTTGTTGAGCAGTTTTGAAAAATAGCTCCCTTTACAGGTGGTACACTATTGAGACATGATACAGCATTATGACATTAGGGGCTTTGCCTGCTGGTGTTTTGTTTATTTTGGAAAGTCCACTTTAGGTGCGTGCTATGCTTTTAATTAATTAATTTATTTATTTTATTTTAATTTTTTAAATTATATTATGTTAGTCACCATACAGTACATCCCTGGTTTCTGATGTAAAGTTCGATGATTCATTAATTGCGTATAACACCCAGTGCACCATGCAATATGTGCACTACTACCCATCACCGGCCTTTCCCATTCCCCCACCCCCCTCCCCTCTGAAGCTCTGTTTCTCAGAGTCCATAGTCTCTCATGCTTCATTCCCCCTTCTGATTATCCCCCCTTTCTTTATCCCTTTATTTTTATCTCCCAGAGGACTTATGGGAGATTGAAGAGACTTACTCATCTTGTTTTGGAATCTTCCAGAGTGGCATTTGAACTAAATAATTCACTGTCATCATCCATACCCAGTTTAGATGGAAAACATCTTTTTTCAATGAGCATATATTACTTTTGTAATTAGAAGACTGTACAAGTATGTTATGAAAATAAAGCAATGTCCCTCATCAGAAGCAACATGTTAATATGTTACCCTTGTGCCTAAAGTAAAAGTGAGATGCCAACTTGGTTCTGATCGATCTTTCTGTTCTCTTCTAGGTGTCTGTTACTAAGGCTGACCAAGAATTGGGATTTGCCATCCAAACGTGCTTTATCTCTCCATATTCAAACCCTGATAGGATGTCTGATTACACCATCATTGAAAACATTTGTCCTAAAGATGAATCTGTGAAATTTTACAATCCCAAGAGGGTGCATTTTCCTATCCCACAAGCTGAGATGGACAAGAAGCGATTCAGCTTTGTGTTTAAGTCCATTTTCAACACCTCACTGCTCTTTCTACAATGTGAGCTCACATTGTGCACCAAGAAGGAAAAAGACCCCCCAAAGTTACCTAAGGTTAGCGGGCCTTCATCCATCTCTGTGTTATTTCGACATTTTTAGGTGAGGCAATGACCTACCGGAGAATTTTAATCACGAGTTATTGCAGGTTGAGGTTTTTGGTTTGGGAACTGCCCAGTTGAAGTAATAAAGTCGGTGTTAGCAGGGAACCGTGAGTTTTATGGAGTTTTAGAGAATAAATCCTGACAGTATGACTTTTTTTTTCCGTGCATGCTACTTAGTGTAGTATCTTACAAATGATAAATCAAGACTGTTTTCCATTGAGGGAGAGGCCTGGCTTTATCTTTGCAATTCAGATACTGTGCGGTGCCAAAAGGACAGAGAGCCGAAAGGACAAGTTCAGTGTGAGGATTAATTTTTCCAGGTCCCACTGAGACTTGTATTGCAATTGTTTTTTGACCTTCTCTGTGTGAATTATAAGGTTGACTTGTCTCAGGAGGACTTCTAAGGGAAACTAACACATATTTTAATTTTTCTCAGCTTCGTATTGGTTTTTCATGTTTGCCTCATATCCCTCCCCATATTGAACCCAGTACATTCTGTTGCCACAACAGAAATCAGAACACTTTGACCTTGTTGGAATGGCTGTGTAGGGGGCAATATGCAAGGTTAATCACAATACCTCATTAGTTTGGCCTTGCGCAAGAAAGGTCTTCTGCCATAGTTTTGTTCTGTGATCTGCCATGATTATTTATAATTCCATGCGTGCATTTCTTATGTAATTATCTCACAGTGTCAGCTGACTTACAAAACTTTTGTAGTCACCTGTCAGTGTCTGAAACTAATGATTGAGCAGTATCATTAAATGTATGTGTGGAATTCTCTCTTAATATAGGTTGTAAGACAGAGGTACAGTGGGAGGAGGAAAAATTATGTTATTGGATAGATTCCCGTCGGTCTGAATGCTTTACACCGTCATATGCCCCTGAGCATCTGTTTCTCTGACAACACCAAAGAAAATTTTATACTACATAAGAAAATGTAGCAAATCTGATCATAATCATTTGAGAGCATGAATGTATAAGATGATTCAGACTATGTTCTGTAGGTTGCTTTTGGAAACATTGTAATACCTTAGTCTTGTAGGCCTTCCCGTGGCCATTAGTGGACTGTGGTAGAGAGTCATGGGGAAACATAATGCTTGGCTGTGAGACACAGCTGCTCCCTGCAGCCAGAGGATGACTTTCAGGAGCTAGGGATCTAGGGGGGGAGGCCTGGCAGTTACTAGGGGTCTTTACTGATGGCTTGGTTGCTACCTCTCTCTGAGCCTGTCCTGGCACCATCCGTAGCATGTTAGTGTGTGAAAATTAATCCTAATATTACCCTCCATAACATTCTAGGAGAGCTCTAAGTCCCAGTGGATGACATGGGATATGACCCTAAACCTCAGGAGCAGAGCAGAAAAGGAGACCGTAGATTTGACAGCAGTCCACCATTTATAGAGCAGTGGCATCAGAGGAGCTGTTACCACTGTCTTCGTGTTTACTGCTTGTAGTTAATAATTCCACAGTTTCGGTGACTTCTCAGATGATAGACAGAGCCAAAGAATCTTTCTAGGAGGAGTTCTCAAAGACCATTGAGTCCAGCCCTGCCCTTAGCTGATGAAACTAAGGCAGGAGTTGAGTCTCCTGTCCAGGGTCGAGCCGTGAGTTGGATGTTCAATCATTGACCCTTACTTAACTGAAGAACTAATAGGACAGTAAGAAGACTTTTCCTAAAATGCAAATCTTTTCAATAATGAGGTCTTTCCACAGACAATCTGTTGTTTCCCTATCTAAGAGGCTTGTTGTAAAGGCCTTTCTCTGGGTTTTGAGGGAGAGGATGGAGTTGTCTTCTTACAATATGTTGCTCAGAGCAGCAATGACAAGTCAAAAGACTTTGCTCTTTTGTGATTGGAAATTTGTTAGCTTTGGGGCATGGCTTGCTGTAGACTTTTTAGAGGATCGATGTATTTCCTAACAAAAGCAAGTAGATGTCATGTACAGTAGAGTTTCACCTATTGATGAGCGTAGACAAGGAACTAAAGTTACTTTAAAGAAAAAGGTACTGGAGTGTGATCACACTTTCTAAAAACAGATATACTGGCCTTGGGCATGCTAATTCTAAGTTTGGGGCCTGAAAATAACTGGAAGCAGCCAATCTCACAGTCCCCACACCTGGGTACAACCCCCCAGGGCTCCAGGTTGGAAAGCTGTCACAGACGACCCTGGAAAGCTTCATTTTGAATGAGCCTATACCAGGATTTAAAAAATCAAACTGGACAACATGATTATCTTTTTGGACAACAAATGTAAAATCTGTCACTTTCATAGTGCAGCACATGAAGTTTCCCACAACCACAAATCACAAACAGGAACTATTTATGGGAAGCCAGCTTGGTGAAGGGCCAACACTCATCGTATAGTTTCTTTACTTTTCAGACTAAATAACACTAAAACCTCTAGTTGTTTTGTGGGAAGATGGGGAAGAAAGGCAGTGTTTGTAAGCCATCCAGTGATATTTGAATCTTCAAGCGCAGCTGAGACGATCCTGGGTCTGCCACTCTATCTCCCAGATTATTTATGGTCCTTTGGAAAACACCCAGATCTCCTGTTTTTCTATGGTAAACAGCTGTGAGCTGTCTGATAAGGGGCGCAGGACCACTGTGCAGGCCGAGCTGGGGCAGGCTCTTCAGAGTGACCCCTGACCCTGCTTTGCTCTGCCTCTCCACAGTGTGTGCCTCCGGATGAAGCCTGCACCTCCCTGGACGCGTCGATGATCTGGGCCATGATGCAGAATAAGAAGACGTTCACCAAGCCCCTCGCTGTGGTCCACCAGCAAGCAGAAGCTAAAGGTGCGTTTTGGGAGGCTCAGTCAGAGAACAGGGGCCTGAGGGCTGCTCATCTTAAGAAGCTCCAGTACTGAAACAGTTAAAAAGAAGCAACAGCTCTAATACTGTAAATCGAAGTACAGTTGTATTCAAAAGAGACATTAAGGGCGGGGGCACCTGCCAGCTCAGTCGGTTAAGCATCTGACTTCAGCTCAGGTTGTGATCTCAGGGTTGTGGGATTGAGCCCCGCATTGGGCTCCTCACTCAGTGGGGAGTCTGCTTCTCCCTTTCCTTCTGCCCCTCCCCCTGCTCATGCTCTCTCTCGTGTAAATAAATAAAATACCAAAAAAAAAAAAATACATTAAGGGCCAATTAGTAACTTCAGAAAAGGATTTTTGCCAAAGGAGCCTTTTATTTAGTTAGGTCTGCTCTGCCTTATGGCTGAGTTATTAGTGATAGGTTTGCCAGTGATTTCCTCTTTCAATATTAGATCAAAGTTGTCCCTATCCCAATGTCACTCTCCCTTGCCATTCAAATATGTTCCTCAAGGATGCAGGAAAGGCTCCGAGCTCCTCCTCACGTGCCAGGATTGAACAGCCCACAGCCCATCTTTCAGGATCGACTAGCAGTGTTTGTGCTGAGTACAAGCAGTCCCAGGACTGTATGCAGATTGCAAATGCCTTTGGGTGGGGGGAGGGTGTTATATATGTGAATACCATCCATCTTAGGTCAGAGCAGAAGGAAGGTTGAGAACCACCATCCAAATGCATTTTTATAATTCAGGTTTCCGAATTGTAGACAGTCACATTTGTTGCTTGAAGCCAACGGTGCCTCTTCCTACACACACAGGAGCATTCGGCAGTCTGCACTTCTCGTAGGAGGAAAGGATGCGTCCTTGGAGGTGTGTCCTCAGGCAGCCAGGCAAGGCAAAGCCAGACCTGGTATAGGCCAAGTCAGCCAAACCAGTAGAGAAGCAGAGTCGGGCTCCATGGGGGTATTAGGAATGGATGTGAGGCCCTGTGGACTATGGAGAGCATCTGATGGGGACGGGCATTGTGGCTGAAGGGCACAGATGGGCAGCTGGCAACAGCTGAGGGGCTGGAGCCAAATGCACATTTGGGCTGTCTGGACAGCTACATTTGTCACTGTCTAGAAACAACCTATGAGTATCTAGAACTGTTGTCTAAGGGTGCCAAACTAAGAGAAGTCTGGGAGAGTAAAAGTGGATTCCTAGCCTCTAGGGTTAGATATTTGAGGCCTAGGTCTCCAGGCCTCCTTCCATCACCTCGTGAGGCAGAGCAGGAGCACGGCACTGGAGCCTTGATAAGAGCCAGCAAGCATCCTGTCTCCAGTTGATGTGCATTCACTGGGAGACCTGCTGACTGGAGCTGATACCAGATCTAGGTTTGGGGGCAGCCCTGGGATGGCATTTCTGATCTAAGCATTGTTGGATTTGGCAAGGCAAGGCAGCAGGGGCTAATAGCATAAGCACGCAGTACCTAATAGAATAGAGGCACGTGGATGCGGTCTACTCCACACGTGGAGTGACCTTTGTGAAAAATAGCAGTGCCGTTCTTACTGACATATCTGGTGGTGGCATCTGCCCTTTTCCTAGGGGCATGCTCACTTTGGAAAGGCAAGAGAGTATAGTGGGGAGGGTGCTGCCTTAGAGCAAGGAGCCCAGGGCACAACTCTTAACTTTCCCTGCTAACTGGCTATAGGGACTTTGGAGATCTCTCCTTATGTCCTTGACTTTCATTTTCTTTATCTGGAAAAGGAAGGGTTTAGACCAGTTGGCTTCTAGAGACCCTTTCCGCTGTACACTCAGCTATACTGTTTGAAGAAGCAGAATAGTTTTTAATTCATTCCCCAGCCATCCGGAAGGTGGTGTGAAATGTACATACTAGGTGTTCATTAGTTCCTCAGCAGTACTTTTTGTTGTTGCTCTTTTACTTTGACTGATTGGTTTTCAACCATTTGAAACAGTGTACCAGCCACAGTCTTTCTTTAAATGGATTGCCCAGGTGCACCTGGGTGGCTCAGTTGGTTAAATACCCGACTCTTGGTCTCAGCTCTGGTCTTGATCTCAGCTGAGGTCTTGATCTCAGGGTCATGAGTTCAAGTCCTGCATTGGGCTCCATGGAGCCTACTTAAAAAAAAAAAAATGTTTTTTAAATTTATTGCCCAAAGAGTTCCGTTTATTGGGTCCAGGGGAAGGAAATAAGTAAATTAATTGGGTTGCAAAGTATATCGCAATCAGGCAACAGCTGGCTGCATTTTGTACTGCGAAAGTGGTTTAACAATAACAACCACTACCTCGTTCTCCATCTGTTACTCTTACCTGTTAGCAGACACATAGTTCTGTGGGTAATTGATGGCAGCAGCTTGCTTTTTTTCTATGCCCGACAATAATTGGCCATTAATATTGCAGTAGTATAACTTCTAGTAATTCATTCATGCTTCTTTTAAGTTTGGTGGTATTTTTCTGAGTAATTCCTCTCGTAAATTAGGTAATTACTTTTATTTAAACTTAAGGTAATTATCCTGAAAGTTCAGTGTTGTGTTTTTTTCTTTTTTCATAAAAGTTCAGGAGGGAAGTTTTACCAAATATCAAAGCAGTTTCGCAAGATTTGCTCATGGAGAGTAGCTTTTGGTGGAGAAGCGCGTGGCGAAGAGAGTTCATTGCTTAGGTTTGTCGAACAAGTGCAGGTTAGACTGTAGGCCAGCTTCCCAGGGGCTGTGCGCAAAGGTGCTTTCTAACTGCACCAAACGCGGTTGGTTTTCTGGCAGTTTTCAGCTCTGTGAGTGACTCCTCCCACCTTTTAGGTTTATTTTCTTTTGACTCTGAAATCATTTCTCCATGATGCAGCCGTTGGGGTCTGTGCTTTCCCTCTGCCTCTCAGTGAATTGGAATAGTCAGTTAAGTGGGACTATGACCATTTGCCTAATTAGCATTAGTTTATTGAACAGTAGCTGGGTCACGAACATTCTTCCTGCCAGCTTTGTGTGTTACCTGTTGTAAGCGACAGATACTACAGTACCTCCAGAAGTATCTCTTGCTGGAGTGAATTTTGGGGGTAAAAATTGCCCAAGCGGTGGGATGTTTCACTGTCCTCGTAACCACACCAGGTACTCTTGGAAGACTGTGCCAAAGTTCCAGGTCTCCATAGTCATTTGGTTCATCTTATTTTTTAAGACTTGGGGTTTTTCTGGGGCAACAACAGGTAAAGTCTCTGGTTATCGGCTTCAGCAGCCAAGCAGAGAGCTGCTCTCTAGCTCCCAGTGCCAATGACGTGTACACATTTCAGGTAGTGTTTCTTCCTTCTGTGGACAGAGAGAATAGGCTGCCAAGACTAAATAAGTCTGGGTCCGTCCTCTGGGCCACCATTTTTAATGGAGCTTGCCTGAGCTGCTGCTGCATATATCCACCATCTCAGTCCCTTGGGAACCAGCATTGGGTTAACATTCTTTTGCTGCTAAAACTTTCAATAATAAATGGTGGTGCTTGTGGTGATGATAGTCACAGAGATGACAACAGTGATTATCTAACATTTATTAGTACCAAGGCTCTGTGCTGAATCCTTTGTGTGGGTACTTGTATTTAATCCTCATAGCCCTTCTGTGAGGCCAGTGTAGAGCAAGATTAAGTAACCTGACCGAGGTCACACCACATAAAAATACATGGTGGATCTGGGATTCAAATCCAGGCACTTGGATTGCAGAGTTTGTGCCTTTCTAAACCCTTTGCCTTCTGCTAGGTGGAGGTTGATTCTAGTTTTCAATAAACTACAAGAGACATAGGCATCTGTCTCTTCACACCCTTTTCCCACCTCCTTCTCCTGTTCATGCCATACAGATCACATTGGCACTCAAGTTCACACCCAAATACTCTAATTGATTGTGAACCTGAAAAGAAGATGAAGAATTTTAGGAAAAACTCTGTTCTCCAGAGGGCAAGATGTTGGGAAACATGTAAGCTGTTTAAGAGAGTATTAAAATTTAGAAGTTCTGTGACTTTGAATTGTAAGTCACAAAAAAGCCCAGAAAACATGCATACTTGATGCATATTATGGTTTATGGCAAAACAATTAAAATAGTTGAGGTAGTGCCATCCTACCATATTTTCTGAAATATTTTGAAGTATAGGCATGTTAGTGCTGTTTGCTTTGGATGCTGTGACCATTTTTGTGGCATTTGAGAACACTAGGGCTTACACAATAAAAATGGCTATACCACGTCAGTGATAATTTTTTGAAAACGGTGAAAGGGAAGAGTAATCATTTTTCTGAAATTTAGGGCACATATAAAAAAAATGAATGAGAAAGAACAATAACCATCATCCCCAGATATGCCATGATTTATGTACAATATGTAATTCTTAGCAAGTTAAATGTTCAAAATATTGAATTTCCACTACATAACTTTTTAAAAATAAGTGTGCTCGGGACAGCACCTGGCATATCATGGGCACTCAGTAAATATTAATTTCCTTTCCTTCCTCTTAACCTCTCAGCCAAACTAGGTTTTTTGGGGGAGTAGGGGTGGAAGGGGAATGAAAGGGAAAGTTGTGAACGTCAATTGGAAGTTAATCCAAGAGAGGCGTTACTTTTTGGAGCACATTTGATTTTTCCAGAACGAAAATACTCTAATGTACCCAGCCAGGTTTTGTCCTCAGGCTGAGGTAGAGATGAGGGAAGCTGAATAGAAAGATGGTAGAAATGCTTAATGGACAGACTAAGTCATTCAGTCTTTATCCAAGGGAGAGGGATATAGGGAGTTGTTACTTTGGAATGTAAATATATTGTATTTATCAAATACATACAAAAATAGAATAGTAGAATGAACTCACATGAATCCTCGTTCTGGTTTCATCAACTACCAATTTATGGCCACACTTATCACTTTCGGTCCCTAGATTATGTTGAAGGAAATTCAGACATTTCATCTCATCCATAAATACTCCAGTATGCACCTCTCAAAGTTAAGAACCACCGAAAGATTGGAGCACCTGGCTGGCTCAGTTGGTGGAGCATGCAACTCTTGATCTCAAGGTTGTGGGTTGGAACCCCACGTTGGGTATGGAGATTACTTAGAAAAAATAAAATCTTAAAAAAAAAAAAAAAGCTCTTGGGTAAGGAATCAATGATCCGATCATTTAGGAAGACTACCCTGAAAGCAGCATGAAGGTTGGTTTTGGGGAGATGTATGCAGTAATAAGATACACATGACAATTATGGTTATTCCGAAAAATGTTTATTGGTACCTACTATATGCTAGGCATACAGTAAACACATTACCCTGTCCATGAGGCCTTTACAGTATCTCGCAGAGGTTTACAGCCTTGACTATTGATGCTTTTAAGTGGGATGACTCTGTTGTAGAGGGCTGTCCTGTGCATTGTAGGATTCTGAATAGCATCCTTGGCCTCTACCCACTAGATGCCTATAGCAAACCCCTCCACTACCCATTGTGATAACCTCAAATGTCTCCAGATACCTCCAAATGTCCTGGTCAGGTGCAGGGGGCCAAAAATCACCCCAAGTAAGAACCACCGATCAAGTGGAAGGGTGCAGATAAGGGACCAGGCAATTGCAGTGTATGCCATAAATATTGAAAGAACCCAGAGAAGGGGCTTGTTTACAGTGAAGTTAGTAAAAACTAGATGTGAATAGAGATCTGCACAGAGGTCTCCTGAATCTCCAGACTTCACCTCCCTCTCTCTCCCTCTTTGCCAAAACACCAGTAGATGTGGGTACCGAGGGACACCTTGTTTCCCTGTGGGCCTGCTCGATCCTACCGTGTTTGGTAGAACTGAATTGAAAGCTGAAAGCTAAAAGCTGCGGTCAGTTACTCATGCATAACCCCAGAAATATCCCGTTTATGAAAACCATGCCTAACCATCTGAGGAGGGAAATTTGGTTCTACAGGCAGACCGAAATTTGCTCAAGAGTATATGAAGAGATTTAATTCAGAATGTTGATTATAGTTTGTTCTTTCTGCAAATAAATTTCTATTGTTAACATTCTCTTTGCAGCAATAGCAGGGGTTCCTTTCTTACAATTTTACCCTTAAACCAAAAGTAAATATTGCTGTGTTCCCCTGTTTTCCTTTCAGCATGCCAGCTCGATTATAGGGTTCCGGTGGAGATCAGACTCCTTTAGTTGTACACACGGGTTATTGGGGATTTTTGGAACAAAAAAGAGGATAAAATCCTATAACCTCAGTGCTGCAGCTTGTACTTGTTATTGTTTATGGAGGAACTTCCCCCAGGGGAAATAAGCAACAACTGTTTCGAGTTAGCTCTGAGAGAAGGCCCCTATTTGGGGTGGGGGAGAAGGATTAGATCATAGCAGAAGTCCATTAAGAATTTTAAAACAATGCCATCCATCACACGGGCCTTGCTCTAAAACCCACATTCTCACACGTGAGGTCTCCTTAGGGGAGAGTCATTATTTAAAACCACTTAGGGATTCTGAGTGACAAAGTTCAGCCATGGGCGGTTGATTGGATGGAACTCTTCCCAGAAGTGTGTATATTTCTCACATGATGAACGCTATAGAGACCTTTAAATGCCTTTGGACTTAGTTCAGTGAATCCAACCACTGCCTCTTGGAAGTAGAATTTTGTGGTTAGATACCCTACTTCATAGGGTTCTTGGGAGTTTAAAACGAGAAAATCTAAGCGAAGGCTTTTTGTCAGTTGTAAAACACAGCACACGTGTATAAACGGAAGGCATCACTATCATTATTTTACCTCTGCCAATAGGCTGATGGAACCAAACTCCTAGGAGACAGTCTCTTGTGTTCGTTTTGTAGTTGGTGAGTGTTCTGCATACTGAAATCGATTTTCTTTAAAAAAAAAAAAAGATTTTCTTAAAAACTTTCGCAGTTATTTTAATTTTAGTAACTTTATTTAAGTAGAACCTGAACATAGCCTCGTCCCAGTGCCACCACATTGCACAACTCCGGGGGGCACCATTCCACGGTGGTGGCTTTGCTTCATCCCGTGGCATTCTTGCCCCTGGAACGGGACCAGCATACCCCATGCTGCAGGAATGTAGGCAGCCCAGCTGAGGTGGTTAATCCTGAGAACTTAGGATCCCACGTAGCTGCTTTATTTTTATAAACATGACCTCAGCCGCTGCTCGTTTGGTCAGTTTTTCACAATTTCTTTTGCTCCACTGTGGATTCCAACACAAGGTAAGTGTTCCGTCTTTACTGAATGAAAATGGAGGTGAAGAGAGACGTGCTGAGCGCTCACCACTTGCCACTCTAAAGGGCAAGGGTGAAGTCTGTCCCAGGACTCAGCACACTTTCCTGTGAAGGGTGAGCTGGTGGGTGTTTTGGGTCTGTTCCCGCGCAGTCCGTGCCTGGACGGCTCCGTGCTCTCCTCCACGGCGTTGCAGGCATGGCCAGTATACAGATGATGAGTGTGGTTGTGTTCAAAGAAAACTTTATGGTATTTATGGAATAGGTTTGACTTTCACATACTTTTCATATGTCATAAAATATTCTTCAGGGTTTTTTTTTTTTTTCAGTCACTTAGAAATACAGAATGTACTCTTAGTTCACAGGCCATACAAAAATAAGTGTCGGGCCATGATACACCACCCCTTGGTCTGTGCTGTTCTCACTGTGCGTCACAAGTGGCTTCTTAATCAGTGCTCCCCTGCTAAGGACAGAGCGACACTCTCCAGTCATGTAGCCTACGACGCAGAATCTGGAATTTGGGTTCAGCCCCTGCCCTGATGCTTTCCAGCTGTGACCTGGGGCAAGTCACGTGATAGCAGAGTCTCAGGATGCTCATTTGTAAAGTAGTGATAAGAATTCTTTTCCTGCCTCCCTCACAGGGCTGGTGTGAACCTGAAGTGAGATTTGAACACAAAAGCATTATAGACATGTCAAAGTATGCACGTTTTTGTATAGCCTTATTCCCAGCTCCCTCTGTTGTCTCCATTGTCAAGAAGTACATCAACATTCTAATCATCCTTCACTGAACATTTCTGGCATGAGTGTTCCGTGCTAGGCTGAGCCCTGGGATGTCCAGATGAGTAAGAACACTACCCTGCCCTCAGGGCAGAAGAGAATCTAGAGTATTATGACATGATGGAGCGTATTACGACAGCCGAGGGATGGAATAAGCCACGTGGGTAGAGACCAGCCCTGTTGGGGTGGAGGTTGGGGCTGTGGGAGAGTCAGAGAAAGCCTCCCAGTGAAAATACCGACCAAGCAGGTCTGGGGGAGGAGGGTATTTCAGGGGATGGCTTGCAAAGTGTGGTGACCTAGAGCAGCATGGAGAATTTGGGGAGCTTAAATAACTAGGAGGAGCCCAGCATGGGTGGAAGGTACTTAGGAAAAGAGGCTACCAACAGGTCGGTAGTGGAGGAAGGCAGAACTTTTGTGTGCTAGGCTGGAGTTTGGATTTTTTTCCTATGAGTACAGGAAGTCGTGGAGCAATTTAATCAGGACAATAACATAATCAACTCTGGGCTCTGGAAAATTCACTCCAGGGGAAAGTATGGAGGAGGAAATATTTGGGGCAGGAGCAGGGGCAGTGGGTGGAAACAAGGAGACCAGTTAGGAAAGCTCTGTAATAATGCAGATGTGTGATGAAAAGATGCTGAGGGGCACCTGGGTGGCTCAGTTGCATCCAGCTCTTGGTTTTGGCTCAGGTCACGATCGCCCCATCAAGCTCCGCTCAGCACAGAGTCTGCTTGTCCCTCTCCCTCCCCCTCTGCCCCTCCCCCTGTGTGTGCTCTCACACTCCCTCATGCTCTCTCTCAAATAAATAAATAAATTTTTATTTAAAAAAGGAGCTGAACTATAGGATAATAGCATTAAGAAGAATAAGGACACTTTTACAAAACTATGAACATCTTTTTTCAAAGATTTTATTTATTTATTTGAGCGAGCAAGAAAGAGAGAGAGAAGAGGCAGAGGGAGAGAGAATCCAAGCAGACTCTGTTGAGCTGAGCATGGAGCCTGACGTGGGGCTCGATCTCACGACTCTGAGATGACCTGAGCCAAAACCAAGAGTCGGATGCTTAATCCACTGAGCCCCCCAGGCACCCCACAAAACTGTGCACATTAAAATAATTTTTTGAAAGTGGAAAAACATCATAAATACACTGGAGAAATAGGATATTTAAAGGTATTGAATCCTCTTGTAAGTACAAAGGTGAACACACACGCATACACACATACACGCCGTCAGACTGAAATTCCTTAAGTTCGCCTTCAAGTTTTCTTCAAACTGGAGAGCCTGTACACTTTGTTAACAAACTGCAATGTTTAACATTTCTGAGTAGCCCACGTTACAGTTTTGACATCTAAAGAGGATAACTGACAAAGCTTTCACAGAGTATTAACAAATAGGAAAGTGTCAATCTCAGCAGAGTTTGTGATGAACTTTTGCTTAAAACTTGGTTTCTCCGTGGAATGCATCATGATTTTTTTTTTTTTCTTTTCAGAAACAGGTCCAAGCATTAAGGAACCGAGTCCAATTTCTTCACGTAAGTCTTAATGCATCTCTTTCGAAAGGAAGCCTCCTGGGCTTTTTGTAAGAATGAGTTGGTTATGGAGCATTTGGCAAACTTTGAGTTTTGATAAGACCTCTGCTCTCATTCCCTGTCTTCCCCTTTTTTTTCGTAATCTCATACTTTTTCCTTTCCTCTGTCCTTCCTTAATCCTCTTTCTTTTTTTCCCATCTGCCACTTTGAAATATGAATTTGTTGACCCACTGGCCTATGTGGCCTTAATGGGAAGGTAGTAGCTTACTTAGCTTTAGAGAGATTGCGTTATTTGCATCCTTATACCAGTTGTGACCTAAAAGCATTAACTTACAGCTATGGGAGTGGTTTGCTTTCTGTGTCATCGACAGTAGTTACCTGCTCAGGGAAATAGTGCTAAGGGAACGAGTTGCTGTGTCTTCGAGACAATCTCTAGTCCCGGGGGGGGGGGGGTAAGGAAAGGGGGGGGGGGGGAACTTGTAAGAAAAAAGAAAGAAAAGAGACCAAGTACTACAAAATTATGCGTTGGGATTTGTCTGGACCAATTCTGTCACTCTGTATGGAAGGAAATTCTTTTTTTTTTTTTTTTTAAAGGTTTTACTTATTTATTTGAGAGAGAAAGAGAGAGAGCCCAAGCTGGGGGGGGAGAGTGTGGAGCAGAAGGAGAGGGAGAAGCAGACTCCCCACTGAGCAGGGAGACCAATGTGGGGCTCGATCCCAGGACCCTGGGATCATGACCTGAGCCAAAGGCAGACACTCAACCAACTGAGCCAACTACGTGCCCCTTATACGGAAGGAAATTCTGAGCAAAAAATATTTAGGTGACTTGCCTGTTGTTACAACTGGCGTTCAGGCAGGACTAGAACCTGGGCTTTCTGGCTTTGCACCCAGAGCTCTTCTAGATGATGTTGCCTTGTGGGGAGAATCTGTGCTTTTTTTTTTCCCTAAGATTCTCAGGATTAGTCTCCATGGCTGACCTCATCACATACATATAACAGTCTGGAGAGTTCCTTTATGTAAAGCACTAAACTGTTGTAATTAAGTGTCTTACTTCAGCAGTATCATGGAAGGGTATCGTGAACCCACCAAGAGACACATGTGGACATATTTCTCTCATACTGACCCAGCCTGATTTTCATAAATGACATCTCCATTTTTAGAATTTCAGAGGAGTTTTACTAAAAACTTTCAGTCGTGCCCGTTTTGCATCTGTAAGCATAAAAAGGCAAATCATCTTTTAGTACCTACAGACTAAATTAAATTGAGTTGATGGTTTGGTTCGTCTTAACCCCAGAGTTCTTCCCAGTTCATGCTCCTCCCTCGGGATCTCCAGACCTTTTACAAACTCCTTCTGTTCACCTGCCTTCACCTGGTGAAGCAGTGCTATCCCCATTTCCAGAAGTTAACACACCAAAAGGCGGGTGGCTAGAAAAGTAGCCACCAGCACTTGGAAATTCCAAAATTCCAGAATCTTCAGCAGCATGGCATACTTTTCCCCTTACAGGTCCTGGGGCTGCTCGGAGGTGGGGGGAGGTCACACTTGTCTGTACAGCTAGCTCTTTTACACTGAAGTAGGATGAAAGACAAAGAGATTTAATTACATAGAGATCAGCCAGAGTTACTTCTGATTGGAGAAGAACACAGAAATGGTATTGAAATAGGGGGGAGATCTGCACCTTACATTTCTATTTAAAAAATAGACACCTTAGAAATTTTATTCTACTGAAAATCTCCTGTCTCTTGGAAGCTGATTTTAACTTCTTATAAGTGATTCACAGAACATAGTTCTCTTAAATGAAAGGGAATGTTCTATTTCTGTGGCCTGGAATTAATTTCAAATATAAACATCTTTGCCAAGTGGAGGAACAATTGGTTCTATTTATATGTTTTGCTGACCATAAAACTGACATCACTCCACATTGAGAAGTATTTCCGTCCCCCTCACAGAAAGATCACGGTTGGAAAAGTGTAAAAAAGTGGGTGGTTTTAAATGACACAATACAGAATTGTTAAGATGGAGGGTTTGATCTGAGGGGACCAGCAAAATGTTAGAATCTATAGGGACAGTTGATCCTTACCTGATGTTTCCTCCTTATCACCCCCTTTCTTCCTGTTATCTCTCATACTTGTAAATGTCCACGAAAATGTGTTTGTAGAGTATTTGCAATGTGTTTTCTCCGTGTTTTCTTGTCTCGTTGTTGGAAGTGTTTGATGAATAAGAAGCAGATGAGCTCACTTCATTTTCCAAAGCATCTTCACACTGAGGCTGCAACCTGCAAACTGAGGGTATCTTGGAAATCTGATCATTTCATTATTCTTTTTGTGCAAGTGCATTTGGCTGGGATTCTCATTCCATCCTCATTTTCTTAGTCCATGCCCAGCCTTCCTGACAGTGCTTGTGAAACAAATACAGAATTGCAGCATCCGCGGCAGACTCACTGAAAGCATGTATTGGCTTCCCTTCCTTACAGCAGTTTTCCACGGCCTGGACACCCTCACCGTGATGGGCATCGCGTTTGCGGCGTTTGTGATCGGAGCGCTCCTGACGGGGGCCTTGTGGTACATCTATTCTCACACAGGTGAGTGTAACCATCGAATATGAGCTGGTGTGCGGCCTCTGTGTGCGCCACACAGCAGACACTTCCGTGTTTCATTGCACGGATGAGTGGATGGAATAACGGCGAACAAGAGGGAAAGGTCGTTCCCACGGTTTGCACACGGACGTAATTGGCATCAGTTGGGTTTTGCAGAAATATAATTTGCTTTAAGCACCGTTAGAAAAGGAGTGTTTAAACTATGCTGATTGCAGTGGAGATGTTGGTGAAGGTTAGCTACTAATAAAGCTATTTTGTGGTCAGGTTTAATTAAAGAAAATTGGTATAGACAAACTGGAAATACAAACTCTTCCCTCAGAGCTCAGGACTTCAGTACGGACGTATGAACGGGCAGGAAGTGAAAAAGGAAGCTAAGATTTGATTACCATATTTGCCGAGAGGCGGGGTACTGTCCACCAGAGTCCCCGTCTCAATGGCTTCAACCAGAATTTCTTGACCCTTTTAAAACCCATGCCATATCCTCTTTGATAAGCATAAAATTCTCATGTCTTTCATCTATAAAGTTATTTAAATTTTTTAAAATGTATTTTCATGAACTGCAAACAAAAATGGCAAAACAAAGCACTTCGTTTTCAAGCTGTGTTCCTCTTCCCCCAAAATTCTGCCATGCCCCACCCCCCTTCTCTTGCCCTTTCCCCTCAGTCCCAGGGTTGAAACATTCTGGCCTGAACAGAGAACGTGTTCTGACCCCCGTACAGAAGGCATGCCTGACAAGAGGAGTCCGGTGCAGAGGGGGAGAAACAAACGGACTGCCCCTATGTTGCTTCTTTCTTAGTTTCCTTGCAGATAGATACAGCAAAGAAAGACACTCGTTTTGGCATGTGTCTAGTGAGCCAGTTGGGCTTCTCTGTCGTTGGGTCCTTGCAGTTCACACTGTGAACCCAGGGAAAAAATTGTGCTTGATTGATCAGTCAGAGGCCATGGCAGGTTCAGCCTTTCTGTTTAGAATTTCATTAATTTTCCACTGAACCATTGAACGCTCTCATCTTTGGCCTTCCCTTGGGCCATTCAGCCAGACAAGCTAAAAAAGAAGACTGCTTTAAAGGGAGGAGAAGCACGGAAGGGCATTTTGAGAAGTCCTATCTTAATCCTTACCAGAATTTTCACTTCAAATACCGCATCCTCCAGGTGAAACATTTTAGATGATGGCAGAACAAATGCTTTTGTGCTTGGGGAAGTCACACAATCCAAAGCAAAAGTTGAGGAGAGTGTAATAGTGAGGCTTGTGCCTAGTCAGTGATGTTTGAGGGAGGTATATTTCATGTGAGAGAGAAAACAAGACTCTTAACTTTAAATGTAATGATTCTGAGAACATACAGACCTCTGTGAAGCGGGTTAGGAATATTCTTCCTTGTGAATGGCTCATACAAGCACCAGAAGGGACAGCTTTTAGCAGAGTAGCATTTTAGAATAAATAATTGGTCACGGGAATACGGACACTTTCAGATCTCAGACGAGCCATTTCTCACAGTCTTTCCCAATCTCCTGCGTGGCTAGGAGGTTCTAGGGCTGTTGGCAGCTTCTGCCGTATGTTGGGAATGAACTTGAAACCACGCCAAAAAGACTCTGTTGCCCTGAGGATTTTATATGGGCTTAACATGTGCCTGCTGAGCCCTGACTAGCTTTGGCCATCGAGCTACACCCTCAAACCCTGAGAGTTCATCTCAGGCCAGGTGGGGCCAGGAAGCCAGGTCCAGGCGCAATAGGGCTGCCGCATGGCCCTTGTTCTTGGCACACACCCCACTGAACTCGCTCTGATAATCCCAGACTCTTGTGCAAAGCCAAGCTCACAAACCTGATAAAATGCAAAGCGTGGTTTTACGGCCTTTATTGCTTTGTGCATTAAATTCCCAAGTTTACTGTTCCTGCTCCCTTCCCCCACAAACCAGAGACTGAAGGGAAGGAGTTTTTACATTTTGTTAATATAGAAATAGGCTTGGAAATAGGTTAAAGGAAAACAAAACCCAAAACTCTTCCTGTTATGGTTTCTAGCAATATTAATTACTGTGATTCGGAAGTTAAAAGGTTTACAGACACTGTCACTTGGGCTCTAACCCTGCTAGCGTCACATGTGATAAAGCTTCAGAATAACTTTTTACTAACAGCCTAGGCTCTGGTTCATTTTAAAGACGTCTCCTAAGGGAAGCCAACGTCACGTAAGTGTGAAAAAGGCTCACCTCAGAACCCGGTGGTACTATCCTGTCCAGAACTCCTTCGGTTTCATACCTGGATCGGCTAAGTAGCAAGTTTAGATGAAGAGAGGTCATAGTGCAATAGCCAGTCCAGAGAAGTGTGTATACAAACACAGACTCAGTGCATTCAGTTTCCACAGTAATCTAAGCTGTGGAACTCAGACCTTATATGGCATAATTTGGGGGTTCGAGCAGCATCTGCCTCTGTGTCAAAAACAATCCTTAATTTAGACAGATTCTCTTTGATTACGCTTTCTGTTCCATCTGAACACAGAGCACAAAACCAAGTCACATGTTTGAATTGGGGAGATCTACGTACATACCTGGAATGTGTGTTAGTCTAAGGAAGCTGGGTCCCTGCTTTTTCATGTCATAGCTTTGGGCACCATCAGGGATACTTCCTGAAGGCTATATTAACCCTGTTTGGAAAACTCCACTCCTAAAACTTAAATTCTCTACTGAGATGATGCAAAGAGGAGGAACAGTTGGAATGGAAATGGTGCTGGAAAGGAACCACAGAAGCCCTACGAGTTCAAAAGTCCCAAACCTGTAGTCCGTGAAAGTTTTCTTGAGACGACAGGCAAAGTATTTAATTTTTTAGGAAAACTTTTTAGCTTTACGCACAGTAGTACAAGCACGTAGTTTAAAGTCTGAAATACTTCTACAGGACTTGTGAAGAGCATGCGTCCCCTGCCCCCCGCTCCCTTTTCTTGCTCCTCAGAGCACCATTTTTGACTCTCAGCTGATTATTTTCGACATTAATCCACATGTTGAAATAATAGAAGTTTAATATTGCTACTTCTTAACTTATCAGTTTTAGGCCTTTTCTGTCCATCTCCTACAATGGAAAATGACAATTTAGTTCTTTTTTGTCCCTGTGCCCCAATTATATATATTCATTCCCCCATCCCTACCATCCTCCGAACAGAAATATACTTAAATTTGGGGGTAGATCAATATTTACTGTTCACGTTACTGTGACAACCTAAATGCTAATCACAGTTGAGCTGTGTTAATATAATACTATTGTTCCTTCTGCATGATTTTTTTTTTTTTTGAGAGAGACAGAATGTGCAAGTGGGGCCTGGGGGGGGCGGTGTGCAAAGGGAGAGGGAATTCCAAGCAGACTCCATGCCCAGTGTGGAGTCTGATGTGGGGCTTGATCTCACGACCCTGAGACCATGACCTGAGCCAAAACCATGAGTTAGACGCTTAACTGACTGAGCCACCCAGGCGCCCCATTCCTGCATGACTTTTAATTTTCCTTAGAATTAATGATTATCCTCCCCACACACACACATATTAGCTTAGTTTTTTGTACACTTCTCACTAATTCATCTGTTGACTCTCTGCCAGCGGACTCAGTCTCCCCTTAACACATTCAGACAACAGATCTTGTACTGATTCATTTCCTTCACTAAATCTTTCCTGGAGCCTTCTTACCTGTTCCTGCCTGAACTGGTTGCTCTCTCTGTTTGGACACTGCTGTCATCTTACATTCTTTCACCGCTGTTCTGGGGGTTCCCCACGCTTTGGAGTTTTGAATGTCCTGTTTCATCTATCCCATGTCTTCCTCCTCCTTTGTTGAAAGGGTACATAAGAAGTAAATGTTTGTCACACCTTGCATGTCTGAAAATAGCCTCAGTTTATACAAACACATGGTAGATAGTTTGGCAGAGTATAGAATTTTAGGTCATAAATAATTTTCCTTCAGAATTTAGAAGCACTTCTCAGTGACCTTTAGCTCTGAAGATTACTTTTAGGAAACTCAAAGCCATTCAGATTCCTTGTCTGTTGTTGTTGTTTGGTTTGGTTTGGTTTGGTTTTTTCTGGAAGATATTTTACAACAGCCTTGATTTAGGTGTATTTTCATATTTTATGCCAGACATTAACTGAGTCCTTTCAGTTTAGAAACTCATATCCTTGAGCATTAAAATTTTTAGGATTACTTTTTTCTACTATTTTTTGTATTCTCTCATTCTAGAAATCATTTTAGAATGAAACCTCTTGGGGCATCTGGGTGGCTCAGTCAGTTAAGCATCCTACTCTTGATTTTGGCTTAAGTCATGATTTCAGGGTCGTGAGATTCTCTCCCTCTGCCCCCCCCCAAAGAATCTTTTGAATGATCCCTTAATTTTCCTTTCTTTTTCTGTTTTCCACTTTTTCCCTTAATTTCTAAGAGATTTCTTCATCTTTATATTTTAGCTTCCTACTGAATTTTTAAATACTATATTCAAATCTTTAAATTCCAAAACATATTTCCTATGAATTAAAAATATATATCCTATTTTTATCTCATGGGTGTAATATCTCTCTGAGAATACTAACAGAGGATTATTTAAGAATGAGTAGGTTCTGAGTTCGTGGGTGGGACATATTTATTGAGAACTTCCCTTAAGGTGATCTGGCTGGGCCTTTTATCGAAGAACTCCCAATAACACATCTAGGTCACTCACCCATTTCTTCACCAGCTTCCAATATTTTACTGCTGTTGTCTCCATTCCTGGGTTGTTTTGTTTTGTTTTGTTTTTTTCCTCCTTCTTTCTTGTAGGTTTATGCCTTTTAGTTTTGGTGAGATTTTCTTCCAGGCCTGTGTGTAGGTTGCAATTTTGTACCAGTTAATGTCTCAGCCTCTTGATATCCTAATTGTAATTATTTCAGTAGCTCACCCTGTAAGAAGAGTGAACTAGACTACTTTTAGTTTAGAGAAGTTTTCAGTTGCTGTTTATCAGTTTCTAAAATTTCCCCTCTCTATTCCCCAAGCTAGAAGACTTTCCTTTTGCAAACAAATCCGTGCAGGAGGATGGGTTAGATGTCGTCATCATTTATCTTTACTTTATGTAACTTGCCTTGTGGCCCCTGAACAGAATGTACTCAAAGTCTGATGACAATAAGAGGAAGAAGAGGGAAAAGGAAGGGGGTGCTAGGGGGAGGCCACCCTCCACATGTATCTGTACAGCCCTTGGACTTGAAGCTCTAGTTTAAGTGCTAGTCTTGTTACCTGAGCCAGGTATATTAACCATGTTTCCTTTTAGTAAACACAGACCTGATCTCTTACTGGCAGTAAGAACACTTAAGTAACAATGCATGTGAAAAGTCGCCTGAACTCCCAAGTCCTACAAAAATGTAAGATACTGGGGGCGCCTGGGTGGTTCAGTCGTTAAGCGTCTGCCTTCGGCTCAGGGTGTGATCCCGGCGTTCTGGGATCAAGCCCCACATCAGGCTCCTCTGCTAGGAGCCTGCTTCTTCCTCTCCCACTCCCCCTGCTTGTGTTCCCTCTCTCGCTGGCTGCTTCTCTCTGTCAAGTGAATAAATAAAATCTTTAAAAAAAAAAAAAAGTAAGATACTGAAGGCTTCTCAGATGTGTAGGCAGAAAAAAACTAAGAGTGGAAGAAACGCTGCATTTCACAGAGCAGAATAAAATGCGGAGGTCTCGAAGTGGGTGTGCCTTTCCCAGTCCCTCAGGCTTCTATTCAGCAATCGTCTGTTGAGCATATCGTGTGTTCTTAAAGCAGAAGTCAAGCACATCCTTAGGTTTACCTGAGTCAGGTGAGAACTTTTAATGAGGAGCATCGTGGGGGCTTCCTATGTTCCTAGAAGTCTGAAGTTTCTTCAGGTGAAGAGAGAAGCAGCAAGACAGATGTGACTAAAGTAGAGGGCAAGAGACTAAGTCCCCGGGATCAGAAAGATACAAGCGGGAACCCTGGTGTGACTAAAGACAGCAGGATCCACTCCTTGCACCCATGTGCGCAGGTGAAGTTAAAGTAAGATAGCTGCAGGGGCGCCGGGCCGGCTCAGTCGGTAGGGTAGGCGACTCTTGATCTCAGGGTCATAAGTGAGAGCCACACGTTGCGTATAGAGATTCCTTAAAAATAAAAATCTTTAAAAAAATAAGTAAGATAGCCACAGAAAACCAAAATGCAGGCGCAGATAGGTTGGCCATACCGCAGTGATATAGAAAGAAAGCGGTAGGCAGAGCATTTTGAAAGGATTTAAGTTCCTGCTTTCTGGGGGGCGCCTGGATGGCTCAGTCGCTTAAGTGTCTGCCTTCAGCTCAGGTCATGATCCCAGGGTCCTGGGATCAAGCAGGGAGCCTGCTTCTCCCTTTCCCCCTACTTGTGCTCTCTCTCTGTCAAAATAGTAAATAAAATCTTAAAAATAAATTCATTCATTCCTGCCTTGAAATATTGTCCCCTTTCCTCATAAATTACAACCACATCAAATTTACCCCTCCTGCTTAGTTTGCCTGCAGAAGGAATGTCTTTTAGCTCAGAGAGTAGGGAGGGACAATTTTTAAAAATGATAAATAGTGATTGAAAATTTCTGTAAACTAAAGGTAGTCTAGTTCACTCTCATTAGGAGTAAGCTTGTGAAATAATTACAATTAGAATATCAAGAGATTGAGACATTGGCTGGTACATAATCGCAACCAACACATAGGTCTAGCGGTCAGTATCTTTTTCTTTCCAGCATCGAGTAATATTAAATCTGAATCATCCCCAGGCATATCGTTTTCAATCCAGTGCTTAAGTATCTTCCAAGACAGATTCCATAAATTCCCCTTATAACTAACCAATCCCTATAATCAGCAAGTTCTTTTCTCTGTGACCTCAATCCCTATTGCTACCATTTAAACTCATTTCCTCATGTTCTGCCCTCAAGAGAGATAAAGAACAGCTGTCTGCTCTTCTTTATAATAACCCTGTTTGGGTGATATTTGCAAACATTCTCCTTTGGGCTCAATGTTTGAGATTCCTCTCACCTTTCTTTAAAATTCTTCTGTTGTTGTTTCCCCTAGAGCCTCTTCTGTTATTCACATCTTTCTGTGATAAAGTTTCTTCCCCACGACCTGCCATGCTGAAAGATGCAGAGATAAGAATCCAGTTGTGAAGCAGACCGCCTAAGAGGTGGCAGGAAATCAGATCTGGACAACTCCATGCCAAGCTAAAGAAATAAAACAGATTATCCCTTAAGAAATATATTTTCCTATTTCTGAAAACATCTCTGGCAATAGCTCAGCTCAGCCACAGGCGAATATGTGAGCTGAGTCAAATTAGTTCTAACACACCCTCCTCCAAATGCCTCCTCCCCACGTCTCTCTTCCTCAGTGGGGTGTGAAATTTTAGGAGCAAAGTGTGAAGACTGAACACATTTCTTCTGGTGACCAACTATGATTGGTCACCTTACGAGCAGCAAGGATCCTTCCTTGGACTCCTTACATCTGCTCAGTGGGGCTCCTCGGCTTAGTTCTGTGGTCCTCGCTGCCCATCTTCTCCAGAAGTAGGGTGGTTGTGTTTGTCACCCGAGGGATGTGTTAGAGAGAGTCAGTGCTCCAAGTAATGAGAGGTCACCGTGATAGCAGAAAACCAAAGGGCCCAGCCTAGAAAACCCAGGGGAACTCCATTGGCTTTTTAAGCAGAGGCATTTACACATTAAACTTTCTCATGGTGACTTTTTCTGTAGCACCACCTCCATCTGACAATGAAAAACTTTTGTCTGATTTTTAACTTGGTTATATTGAGAAATCTGATGTCTTACATGTGAAAACAGCCACCACGGCTGAAGAAGGTATTTTCCGTATTTCCGGGCAGATTCTCAGATAAAGATTCTCCTTGGCTTGGCATATTGCCTCAAAGTCAGTAGATCTCTAAATTTTTTCCCCTGAAGTATAGTTGACGCACAATGTTACATTAGTTCCAGGTGTTGACGTAGCGATTCCAAGTCTATACATTCTGCAGCGTTCACCGCCAGTGTAGCTACCATCTCTCAGCGTATGATGTTGTTTCGAAGTCCGTAGATTATTAGGTTAAGTTGACTTGTCCACCATGGCGAAATGCATCCTGCTGTCTTGAGAATAGGGGGCTTTTTTGTTCTGAGTTTTCATTTTGGACAGTGTTTTGCATTAGCACAAGAGTTTCCAAAACTGGAAGTTGAAAGACCTTTTTAATGGGCACTGATTAAAATAAACTGGCATGGCAACAAATTGTATTTGGCAAATAGACATCAGAAAGCAAATATTCAGACTTCCTGGGCAGGGAGTAGTACTGGCACTTTTCCTGCCTCTGAATAGTCAAGCACATGTCCAGTTCTGGATGAGACACTTGTTCATTGTGGATAAACGAGGCAAGGCCGTCTTGCTTCAGCTGCTATCAGGCTGCACAAATGAAGGCCAGGTGAGCCAAAAAGGGGAAGTGAAGTGTTGATTCCTCCTGCTTTTCTGGTGTAGCCTCTATTTAAATGGGGAAAAGATGTTTTTAAAATGTGCTTCACGCATGGCCGCATGAGTCCTTCTAATTGATAACATAAGGATCCAGCTGGGCGTGGATCAACATGTGGGTTTAAGGGAGCTGAATTTTTAAAATATATCACGAGTTGTTCAGGTCTCTGGAGGCTTTGGGGTTTTTTTTGTTTCGGCATTTTTGTTTTGGTTTGGTTTTTGACATCAGAATAGCTAAGAGATTTGATTTCCTTCTAGAAATAAGCTCCCACTCTGGGGAAAGTGAATTTCTGGCAGAAAAGTCACTGTCATTGAGGCAAACTTCCCCGTCTTTAATTACATACATCCATGCAGGCTAGAGGGCAATGCTGGGGAGGGTCCAGAATATAGATTGCCTAAAACACACACACACAACCAAGAAAAGTGAAAATACAGTTTCTCTGCCTCTGAGGCATATTGACCCCCTATCCCCTCTCTATCCCACCAATCCCAGAAGAAAAGATTATCAGAGGAAATCCCGCATGGGCCAAATAATGCAGCGAGCATATAAATGTCCTGAGGTTGATGCAAATGTGTGTGTTGTAGTTGTGTGGCTTGTGAAATGGATGGCAGGGAAAGCTGTAACCAGATGCAAGGGCACGAGCTACGTTTCGCAGAGCTGTTTTTTTGGCAGAGTCTTTTGAGGGGCCCCAGCAAGGGAATGGAAGTAACGGGCTCATAAGATCCTGTCCTTGAAGGGTAGAGCCTTTGCTCTGTGAGTTTTGTTTTAATGAAGCGGCCAGAGGGTTGCTTATCTCTCTGGCTGATAGCTGTGTGTTTCAGCGGGACAGGAAAGACGGAGGCTCATTCATAAACAGACCTGGCCCTCTGGGGCTTCCCACGTTGGAGGAGGGGCGGGAGACCGCGGACCAGAAGTTTATTAAGTTTCTGCTGTGACTTCTCAGAGAACAGGCAGTGTTTTTCACTGGAGCCTTGATCACTTTTCCCTACGCAGAGCCATGTTTTGAGGGCTGCCCTGAGACCATTTGCACTGAAGAAAAGACTTCGCTCTAGGGCCTTGCGCAGTGCTAAATGCAAACCATGTGTGTGACCCAGGGGTCCCTCCTCCTGCAAAGCACTGCACATTTGGCACAAGGAAGGGGCTTCGTTAAAGTGCAGTGGGATGTGTCAGGAAAAGTGGGATGCTTCATGTGTTAGGAGATGTTCTCGCTGCACCCCCAGTGAGCTGCAGGACACGGGATTGTTCCCTTGTGCGATCAGCTCAGCTCCTTCCCCGAAAGGTTTTTCTGGGAGCAGGCTTGCCCTAAGCCCCATTTCTCAGGTGGGCTGTGTGCTTGCGGCACAGTTCTCTCTGCTGTTGCTCCAGCCAAATCGAGGCTCGCCACCCCCATGTTGAACAAGTAGATTCAGAAGAAGGCCCCCAGGTGGCCAGGCCTCTCTTGCTGCAGGGTAAAGGTCTCAGCCTGCAAACGCCACAGTATCTCTATGAGAGGAGAGAGGCGGTGTTAGGAGTACGGGGCCTGGGCTGTTGGGGCACACGGTGCGGATGGTGGTGCTTGCTTCAAAGCTGCCAGTCCTGAGGATTCAGTGTCCTCTGTCGGGGTCTTGGTCACTAAAACTGCCTATCAGTCAGCTGGAAAAACGTCCTCTTCTCGCTGTGCAAGAGGCTTTAAAAACAAAAAGGAAACACCAACACACCAAACAGCTGTCTCCTTAAGGCCTGGTCTCCTCGCTTCCGCCCATGGCCAGAGAGACAGCAGACAAAACTTGCAGACGGGGAAACGTTCTCGTCAGGGATGCGCACACGTAACACGCGTCTTTCTTTGTCCCTTGTCCTCCTTCACCGCAGGGGAGACAGCAGGAAGGCAGCAAGTGCCCACCTCCCCGCCGGCCTCTGAAAACAGCAGTGCAGCCCACAGCATCGGCAGCACGCAGAGCACGCCCTGCTCCAGCAGCAGCGCGGCCTAGCCGGGCGGCCGGCCCCAGGCCCTGCGGACTTGGAAGGCTCCATCGCCGTGCCCTTGTAAAGAGAGAGTGCATTTCGATACAAAGACCACCTGTTGTAGTCATCCCCCACCCAGGGCGAATACCCATGTGACCCCTGGGCTTCCGAAACACACTAGAACTCGCGAGAAAGCCGAGGTGGCGGCCTTCTCCACCAGCCCCGCTTAGGCTTGGGGATTTTCAATGTGAAACACATGCCAGTTTTCAAAATGCTGCTTTGTCCAGGTAAGACTATCCGTAAATTGTGGGCCCTGAGATTTACCCTGACGCAAGGAGTTGGTAAGAGGATAATAAGCAGACAGTAGGACCAGTGAGGAGATGTGCCCAAAGATTCTTGTGTAACTGAACTGAGATGTAAGACAAAAGGAGTACTTCAGGATTTTCTAAGTGTGTTCCTCCACGTCTAATTTGCACCTTCTGGACGCACACTTCTCACTTTGCTGTCACACCCTCTGGGGGCTGATGTTGTCGGCTTGACGGGTGCTGCCCTCGGGGACTGCATCCTGACACACATCACAGCAACATTCCTTTCTGGTGCCCTGGGCCAAAACCAGCGCTCATAAGCTCATCAGCTCCCCCATCTCCCGCACTCACACACCGACTGCAAAAATGTCTTAATGCAAATGTTGTATTTCTTCATAAGCCTATAGAAATTGAAAGTGGCCAAAATCTGGGACTGCAGGTTTGTGCCCATTTATGACCTTGTGTTCTGAAAAACGAATGTATAAATGGGGGCAAATTTAGTTTTCAAGTAGAAGAGGAATTTGCACAGCAATGTATATGCGAGTACAGGTATGGACTGTGTCAGCTGGCACATTCGTTTTCTCAGTTAGAAAAGAGAAAATTCATTCCCCTTTTTAAAATGTTCTGTGCCTCCGAGTTGGAACTTACTCTTAAATGTATTTGGGAGAATTCGTGTTTCCACCCAAACCCGTCAGCCTGTTTAATAGACCCTTTTGTTAGAAGCGAAGCTCTTGTTCGAGCACATGGCGGATCCTGTCAGATTCCAGCTCGTTATCTGAACAGTGTCACCAAGTCTGCCAAGAAAGTGCTGAGATCTGGAAAGGGCGCTCATTTGGACTGCTTTCGTTCTCTTGCCTTAAATATTTTCCAAACTCAAAAAGGATTTGAGGTAGATTTCATTAAAATGAAATAATATGATGCCACTTTGCAGCTAAAATAAGCTCAACTGATACCTCTGTGTTAAAAAAAAGAATGCCAGAGGAAGACGTCCACGCCAATTCAGTTACTACTGAGGATAGCTTCATTGCAAGTAAATATTCACCGTTTTCCAGAATTCTCACGAAAATGACTCAGAATCCTACAAACAGGAAAGGCTAGATTCTACTCCAAAATATTCATAAACAGATCTCACCGCCCTTAGAGTAAGGAAGTTGTGCCTAGTTCTCTGAATGGAACCCTAAGTGGAAAAGGTTGATGACACCCAAGACTTGAAGGTGATGTCTGTAAGGCACACAGTAGGTGGAGATACCGAGAGTCATAGATACGATACTGATAGATCATACTAGTCACAGATGCACAGACAGACCCCCCAGTCATAGAGTAAGTATCTGGTTTGAGAAGTGTAGAGACTCAATCTGGACAATATGAACCAAAACAGATTACTTGAGAGCTAAGACTTCCAGGCTATCTACATTGACCTCTTGAAAATTTTGCAGATTTCCACATACAAATGAAGATATGAGATTAGAGCATTTATTTCCTTCAGTTAACTTTTTAACACAAGGGTATCAGAATGGAGGACTTAGATGATGCTACCTGTGTTTGAAAATAATGCGCTTTGCCTAACCTTCAGCAGAATGTATTGTTTAAGCATATTCTATGTATAAAAAAGTTTAAAGATGTCTTCAAAGAAGACTAGAGTCTTTAAGTCACTTATAGCTATATTTTACTACAAAAATTTGTGTATAAAGATATATTTAAGTGTTTTCGATAAATTTAAATTACTCCATATGAAATGTTTAATTTCAGTTACTGTGAATTCTTTTGATCAGTTCTTTGCTGTTTAAAAAACCCTTTCCATCCTATTAAAAAAGAAAATTAGCTATTAAGAGGTATTAAAAGATCCACATCTTCAGATGGACAGGGTTAAAACCTTTTGTGATTATATTTAAATGTATATTTTTGAGAGAGATGCTACATTGCCAATGATTTTATAAATAGCTTAAAATTAATTTACAGATTTATGGATGCAAACCAAAAGATTTTAAAAGAAAGAAGGAAAAAAATCATTTATTTGTTTGGGTCTTACTGTCAGAAGTATTATTCAGATCAAGAAATCCATGTTGATAAAACTGATCCTATGTTAATTGGAGAGTGAATGTCATTATGTATCTCAGAAATGTCTCTAAAAAAATGTTTCTAAAGAAAGCGTTATCTCCCTAGCTTCTTATTACAACATTTCCAATCGCTTCATACTTCACAGTTTCAATACAAAATACAAGCTATACTTTATAACAAGTTCTGCAAGTTTCTTTAAAACTGTTGTTATATTCCAGTTAAATGCTTCTGTCCACAAAGTCTTTTCGTTACTTCTACAGGCTACACCCTAATTCACAGAGACCATTTGGTTTCGTTTGTTGTTCAAGCTAAAGCTATTGTTGAAATGCTCTAAACTCCCAAGACAGAGTGTCTACGTAATACCCTCTAGCTTTTCACCATGTTTACCAGCAATTACTCTGTATTTTAGGAGTCAGAGACATCTGTCTGTTTCTATAGCATTTTCTACACAAACAAACGAAAATGGTCTTTTCCTTGTCTGTAATAAGATTGTAAACCCATTTTCTGTGTGTGTTCTGTAGTGGGCATGATTGTGGGTGTGTGGGGGTGCGCACACGCGTGCCAGCCTTTTCGTACTGTAACTACCTCATGGTGTGAGTGATACTTGTACTGCTGGGTGTGTTAACAGAGCACATTTTGTTGGGTGGCTTGTGTGTGTGTGTGTGTGACCTTTTTCCTGTTTGTTTTATCCGGGGGTTGTTCATGAAACTGACAGATGTTTTTCTAAAAAGGACTATTATCAGTTTCCAAATACAATACTTCTCTCTTCTGGTTTTTCCTGATTGAGCCTGATTTTGTTGCTGTTTTTCATCTATCAGGGTAAAAAGAGTACCCTTAAAATCCCTGTGGCCAGTTTGAACACCCCTGTTGTGTTATTTTCTCTGTTCAGTGTGTTGGCAATTTTATGACCATGCTTAGATGTATAGTTTTGATAACCACAGTTTTAAGTCCTTTATCTGTGCATAATAAAAAGATATATATCAATTCATTAATGCTTGTCTTGTTTGGTCATCATTAAATTCTACCCTCAGGATGATGTAACTTTTTCCTTGTGACTTTCTCCTAACTTGATCGTCTGTTCCAACTGTGTTGGTGAGGAGTCGGGAGTGAAGAGGCTAAGAGGAAACCCTAACTCAGTAGAGCAGAGGGACAGAATGGATAGACCAGAAGATTCGTATGGCAGGAGCTGTCACTGTTCTCGGAAAATGTGGTGGGAGACCCAGAAGTGGGTGTCAGCCCCTGCATCCGTTCCTGGCTTTTCTGTCAACCTCCTAGAAGCAAGGAACAGAAAGTAATAGTATTTGGATCTCCACATACCCCAGTGCTGCTTCCAGCCTTCTCTCTGGACCTGGATGACCACCACCTTTTAACTGCCCCAGCCAGAAATCTGGAAATTTAACTCAACTCCTCTTTGGCTTCCCACCACCAAATTAATAAATCCAAGTTATTCAGCCTCTGGAATATCTCTTTCTCCAAACCACCTACTTATTTCTACTCTTGCTGCTGTTACCCAGAATCCAAGGCCCATTATCTCTTAAAATGAATGACTACAACCGCCTAACTAGTATGCTGACTTCCAGATTTGCCACCCCCCCCCCCGCTAATTCTTTCTCCACTATGCAACCAAAAGAATTGAAAAAAGGCTCAAATCATGTCTCTTTCCAACTTAAAGCCTTTAAGCAAGTTACTGCGTGCTGATGTGCTATTGGGGGTCCTGTTGAGGGAACAGAAACCACACCGGATATTTCAATACAAGGAAATTAACATCATGGATTGGTTAAGCAGGTGCCTAGTGGCTGAAAAGACAAAAAGGGGAAACTGAGGTAATACAGAATTAATTAACACCCAAGGAGAAATTACCTCCTTGGGGCTGAAGATTGTCAGAACTTGCAGTTGGCAGGGGTCTGCTGAGTTCCAGCACCAGGAGGGAAAGGGTAGATTGGGCACTGGGAGACCAAAGCTGAGTAGGTAGCATAAATGATTTTCTGGAAAAACTCACTTGCCAAAACCAATTCAAGAAGCAACAGAAAGTCGGAAATACATAGAGTCATTAAGAAAATTATTGGTTTAGGGGCGCCTGGGTGGCTCAGTCGGTTAAGCCGCTGGCTCCTGATTTCAGCTCGAGTCATGATCTCAGGGTCCTGGGATCAAGGCCCACATCTCACTCTGCACTCAGCAGGGAGTCTCCTCCCTCTGCCTTTGCCCCTCCCCCCCCCCCCCCCCCCCCAAAATAAATAAATAAATCTTTAAAAAGAAAAAGGAGAAGAAAATCAGTGGTTTAGAATCCACTCACAACAAAAAGCAAAATTTTAAAAAAAACAAAACACTGCCAAACTCTCACGGTTTTACAGGTAAGTTCTACCAAGTTAGTCAAAGAATCAGTAATACCAGATCATGGTAATTCTTTTATTTGGGGGATGACAGGTCAAAGGGAATGAGTTTTTTAATATCCATACCTATTACCACATTACTTTCTTTAACAGTCGTAGCAAATCACACTCCACAGTCTCCCCATCAGTGCTGGGCGAGCTGAAACAGAGCTTGGACTCTGGGTGTCAGACTGCCTGGGTTTGAATCTTGGCTCTGCCATTTGCTAGTTGAGCTATATCCTTGATTTAAGAGAAATCTGTTTCTTAGCATTGTCACGAATATTAAATGCTATAAATCCAGATAAAGAGTTCGGTGTATGCTAATTGATATCATCTACTATTATTGTTACCAGCATTGCATGTTTTGAATTTTGCCAATCTGATAGTTGAAAAATTATGTCACATTATTTGAATTTGTATTCTCCCCATTGCCAGTGAGTTTTTTTGTTTTTTTTTAAGTGAGTTCTACACCCAACATGGTGCTAGGACTTAAAACCCCTAGATAAGAGTCGCATGCTCTACCAACTAAGCCAGCCAGGCACCCCACTGCAAGTGAGTTTTACATTGTTATCATGTAATTATTAGTCTTTTCCAGGTCCTTCTGTACATTAACATGTCCTTTGCCCATTTTTCTACTGAGCTGTATTTTCCTTAATAATTCCTGTATTAGTGATACGATACGTCACACATCATATATGACAAATATTTTTCTAATCCATGATGGTCTTTCCATTCATTCTGCTTATGATGAATATTACCAAAATAAAATGTTTAATTTTATGTAGTTGAATATCTCTGTCTTTTCCTCTTGGCTTCTGGGTTTCCTGTCTTGCTTAAGTTCTCTCTAACTCAAGATATATGCTAATACTTGTATTAATTTATTTTTAAAATTTAGATCTTTATCCCATATTATTGTGATGGTATGAGGATAGGGGTCTATTTTTGTTTTCTTCCAGATGATTACTCACTTCTCCCAGAAGCATTAAAAAGTTCATTTATTTCCCATTGGATTAAGATTTTGAAAAAGAATGGTGAGAGTGATCTGGCCTTAGCAGATATTAATATTTAGTGTAAAATCTTTATAATAAAAATTGGTAGTGGCATAGGAAGAGTTAAATAGATTACTGAGACATAAAGAAATCAGGAATAGACCTAATTCATTGGGACCTTAACATATGACAACTAGTCATAGTTTTCATTACAGTCTTAAAGGATTCCATGACCCATAATAAGACATATAGGTTGTCTGATTTTCACTGTTTTTACTGTTTTTTAAACAGATCTGATATTCTCCTGTTATTTAAAAACATCTAGGAAGAAAAGTGTCAGCCTGCCTGGCTGGCTCGATCGGTAGAGCATGTGACTCTTGACTTCAAGCCCCACATTGGGGCGTAGAGGTTGCTTCTAAAAAAAAAAAAAAGGAAGGTGCCTGTGTGGCTCAGTTGGTTAAGGGTCCAACTCTTGATTTTGGCTCAGGCCATAATCTCCGACTTGTGGGATTGAGCCCTGCACTGGGTTCCACGTTCAGTGGGGAGTCTGCTTGAGATTCTCTCTCTCCCTCTAGCCCTCCCCCCATTCACACACAAACCCACTCTCTCTCTAAAAAAAAAATTAAAAAAAAAAAGTCTGAAAAAAAGCTTTAATTGGGTCTACCTCAAACTTTTCATGGTTCAGCACAGCTGAGCCGTGGGTGATGTTGCTGCACTGGAGGGTCTGGAGGGCAGAGCATCCAGCCAAAGAGAATCGCTCTCAGGATCTCAGAATTTTCTTGCGAGGGCTCTACTTGTTTGGGACCTGTCACTCCCTCCTTCTTTCCTGTTTCTCCCTTTTGGAATGGGAATTATTGGGGAGGAAAAATAAATTTCCCTCTAGCTTTCTGAGTTCTTAGCTGCAGCCCTGTAATAAAAGACATACACACCAGAGGAAAACAAACACATTGATTAACATGTGTACCTCATCTGTACATGGGAGACATCCAGCAAAAAAGAGGAGGTGGCTTTAGAATTCAGGATTAAATATCATCTTAGAAGGGAAAGGGGAGGGAAGATAATAGGCCTCCTAGGGGAGAGTAAAGGGCTTTTATGGAAGATGAACAGGCCCTTGGAAGAATAGATGGGAGGTATGATAGTTTGTGACAAAGTTGGGTGTGGTGTCAATTTCTAGTCTCTCTCTCCCATGATGAATCACTCTTCCCTGATTGATAAAATTCCCAGAGAGAGTACTACGATAATCGAGTTCCTTTTGGAAGGTCTGCCTTTAACCAGATAAGAGGGAGTTCAGAAAAAGTCCCTTCCTGCATGTGCTGCTTTTCAAGTACCTCCCGCTCAAAATAATCAATGTACCAAAGTGGCATATTATGGGGTGGCTTGTCCTGAACTCTGACAGTCATATTCTGGGTGGCATATTCTGCTACCCCTCAGAATGTCTACCCTATGCCTGTCCTACCATTGTACTTGGGAAGCACAGAACTTGTCTGGTTTCACAGGTTCTTAGCTGGAGAGGAATTTTGCCTGGGATGAATCATTCCTACCTCCATTCTCATTCATATATGATTTAGATGATAATTAGATGAGACTTTGGACTTTAGAGTTGATGCTGGAATGAGTTAGAACTTTGAGGGCTGTTGAGATGCAACGGCCATATCTGGCATGTGAGAAGGACATGGATTTGGGGGGACCAGGGGTGGAATATTATGGACTGGATCTTTGTCTCCTTCTGTATGTTCATACGTTGAAAACCTCACCTCCAGCATGATGCTATTTGGAGATGGGCTTTTGGCGGGTAACTAGATCATGAGGATGGAGCTCTTATAATGCCATTAGCACCCTTATAAGAAGAGACAGGAGAGAGCTTGCTTCCTCTCCCCCTCATGTGAGGAAGTAATGTGAAGACAGACATCTACAAGCCAGGAAGTGGGCTCTCACCAGATACCAGATCTGCCAGCACCTTGATCTTGGACCTCCAGCCTCCAGTAACTGTGATAGAAATGTTGTGTAAGCCACCCAGTCTGTGGTATTTGCTATGGCAGCCCAAGCTGACTAAAACAGAAATTGATTTCTGTTACTCCTCCTTTCCTCCCCCCCATAAAGGCCTATAGAAAAATTAATATTAGCTAGCTAATCAAACAGCATTTATAAAGTGTTGATTTCTTCTAGCCGCTTGTGAATGTTATAATAATTCTGTAAAGTGAAGAAATATTACCAGACAGCATTTTCAAGACAAATGCAAACATCTTTTTTGTTTCAAAGCAAGCCAAACCTATATAGCATTGTTCTTCCCTAACACAATGTGTTTAAAAATGGGCAAGTGGCTGGTCTAAATTTTATAGATGTCGTTGATGATCTGAAGTTTGAGGTTTGGCATACTGGCTGCATCTGTGTCTAAATTTCCATCTCAACTTTTTCAGAGGAACTGAACACTGCCCTTTATGTAGATTTAATTTCACACTTAAAATCAAGGTCATATGATATCACCTCTCTTTCCATAAAATGTCATAGCTTAAATTGATTTTTAATGACCTCCAATTACTGCCTCTGAGATTTCATTAAAAAAAAAAAAACTTTCAAGGTAGATCCACATGACTGAAATGAATTATATCTTAAAAAGAAATGAGGGTCGGGAGTATGCACACACGTGCACACACACGCACGCACATGCGCACACACTACACACATGCTTACATCTCAGCTATTTTCTGCTTTCTTTTTTATGAACACGTTCTCAGTATTTTCTAGCCCCAGAACGTGATCCTTTTATAGACTAAGCACACCATCTGCACAAGAAGGATGGGCAAGCACAACAAGAATTTCTCAGCTTTAAAACTCAACTTGGTTCCCCACTTGACCGATCAGAGATCCAGAGCTGAAAGTCTTCATAAGTGATTTGGGTGGAGCAGCTTATGCTGGTCTGTTACTCATCCCGGTTCATAAACTGCCTATGACATAGTTCCTGCAAAGAACACAGTGCACTCGACAAGAGTGTTGAAATAATGCTGAATTTCAAAAGGAGAAAAACACATGGATTCTGTTTGGTGAAGGGGAAGGGTAGAAAGAGAGAAGACTGCATTATTGGTATTAAAACCCAACCCAGATAATAGCAATCTCCCCCAAAAGTGGAAACCAGAGCTTCAAGTAGTTTCTTCTTCGGAAACACAAACTTCTAGGGTCACTGCTTTTGATTTAAGATAAGCACAAGCATCTGTAGAGTAGTCTTTCTACGGGGCAGTCTAGTTGTCAATCTTAAGTGGAGAGGAGAGGTGAAAACAGAATCTTCGAGGCCTACCAATTAGCCTTAAAAGTAGAAGCATCTGCTGGAGCGTCCAACGTGGAGCCCGGGGAAATCCATCGTTCTTCGCCATTCCACTACTGTTCCAAGAGAAGGTAAATCTGCCATTGTGAGCAAATGGCAAAAACGACAAATCTTTAACCTAGCCAGGCAGTCCCCATTTGGCCTGCTTGATTTTTCCCTTTCGGCATATTCTCAATGCCAGCGCGTGTGATAGGAGCTCTTTTGTTACTGCACGGAAACAGAGGAGGTGTAGGAAGCAGTTAGGAGAAGTATGTCATGGAAATAGGATTTGGTTTCAAGTCATTTCATGCCCTGGGGTCTGAGCTGAGCTGCGGTGGAGAAAAACGGAAGCAACTCTTGGGAGAGAGATCCGCCTGCCCCCTGCCCAGCGCCCCTTTCCTAACCATCTGCAGTGACTTCTCACCGTGTTAACATCTCCTTGTATTGTAAGGTCTTTCATGGCTCTGCTGGTTCACACCCTTCTCTGTAGAACCTTTGCAACAGCCCCATCTCTGAGTTACTTTAACCTCTTTCTGAGCTCTGGTAGCACCACTGCGCGCTCCACTGCTCGTGGCACAAACTTACTATTTTCCCACCCCTCACGGGCGATCTATCGCCAAGTGCTGTTGACTTCACTTCCAAAATAAATTCTGCCCTCCGTCTGCCCCTCATCTAGTCTAACTCATCCCGACCTCTCACCTAGACCATTCCTCACCCCCACACTCCTCTCACAGACCTCTGCGTCCCTCTTGTCCCACTACAGTTTGTTCCCCGTGTGGCTGCCGGAGCCCATTCTCTTCAAAATATGCTAGATCTTGTCAAACCCTCATTGAAAGTTCTACAACTTCCCAACACACTCGGTAAAGAATTTAGAATTTATTCTAAGGCCTTTATCAGTTCTTAGCTCAACAGGTAGGTTTTCTTGTTTATTCATTTGTTTTTAACTTTTTAATTTTTTAAGTTTTGAATAAAAATACAATCCAAATGACTTGAAAATTGAAGTGACATAAAAAAATATGTACTAGTAAGTCTGGCCCCTACTCCTATTTCTACCCAGCCCATTTTCCCCATAGGTAATCACTTTTACAAGTTCGTTGTGTTTCTTAAAGAAAATGCAAGCGAATGAGAACGTATTCTTGTTTTCTCCTTTATTACACACACAGTGGTAGCACACTGTATGTGCTCTGCATTTGCTTTTCTCACTTAATATATTTTGTTTCCATATCAGAATATTAGGCAGTTCCTTGTTCCTTTCTTTCCCATAGAGGATTCTTCGGTGGGAGTACACCGTAGTCTCTTCCACCTGCCTTGTTAGTGAGCACGTGGTTTGCTTCTACCTTTTGCTTTGCAAACAAGCTGCAATGGGTTCCCTTACGTGTAGATTCTTTGGTTTGTGTGCAGGAATATCTCAAGGATAAAGCCCCAGAAAAAGGATTACTAGGCCACAGAGCGAAAGCATTTCTATTTCTAAAAAATATTACCAAATTGTATCCTCTGAAGTTGCACTGTTTTTTTTCGTTTTATCTCTTTCTTGCTTGGATGTTATAACTTAATTATTTTTTTTGTTTTTTTCTTTTACATTTATTTTTTTAATTCCAGTATAATTAACGTCCAGTGTTATATTAGTGTCAGGTGTACAGTATGGTGATTCAGCACTTCAACGCATTACTTGGTACTCAGCACCGTAAGTGTACTCTTAATCCCCTTCACCTGTTTCGCGCATCCCCCCCACCGACCTCCCTTCTGCTAACCATTCGTTTGCTCTCTATAAAGAGTCTGTTTTTTGGTTTGTCCCTTTTTTCCTTTGTTCATCTGTTTGTCTCTTAAATTCCACAGATACATGACAACCACATGGTATTTATCTTTCTCTGACTGACTTATTTCACTTAGCATTGTACTCTCTAGCTCCATCCATGTTGTTGCAAATGGCAAGATTTCATTATTTTTTATGGCTTAGTAATATTCCTCTGTGTGAGTGTGTGTGTGTACACCACATCTTCTTTATCCAATCATCAATTGATGGATAGATGGGCTGCTTCCATATTTGGGCTATTGTAAATAATGCTGCAATAAACATAGGGGTGCATATATCTTTTTGAATTAGTGTTTTCATAGTCTTTGGGTAAATACCCAGTAGTGGAATTATTGTATCATATGGTAGCTCTATTTTTAATTTTTTGAGGAACCTCCATACTGTTTTCCACAGTGGCTGCCCCAGTTTGCATACCCACCAACAGCGCTTGCGAGGGTTCTTTTTCCTCCACATCCCCCCCAACACTTGTTGTTTCTTTTGTTTTCTGACAGGTGTGAGGTGATACCGCATTGATCACCAGAGAAATGCAAATCAAAACCACAATGAGCTATCACCTCATACCGTCAGAACAAAGGTGCACCATTCACACTCTTGTCAACAACGCTTGTTTTCCCACAGCTGCACCAACTGAGTGCATCATCCAATTCTGGTGTTTTAGCCAATCTAATGGATAAAAATGACATCTCAATGTAGTTTTAATTTGTATTTTTCTTATGAGTCAAATCGAGTGTCTTTATACAAATGTAACGACCATGTACTCTTTTGTGAACTGTCTATTCATCTTTTTGCCTGTTTTTTCTATTGGGTTGTTGTCCTTTACCTTCTCAGTGTATAAGAATCCTTTACATATTAGGAAGATTAGCCTTTCATCTGTGATTATCTTGGCATTCAAAGCCCTAAGGATCTAACCCCTCCTCATCTCTGTCCTCAGCTAATATCACTCTCCTGCCCACCTGTTATGCTCCAGCCACGATGTTCTGTGATCTTTTTCTTGCCTGAAGGTTTGTTTGCTGTCCTTCCGCCTGGAATGCTGCCCCCCCCCAATCATCACACAGCTGGCTACTCCTTAATATTCAGACATAAGATCAAGTATCATGGGGGGAAAGGCTTTCCCCATCACTCAGCCTACAGAGGACATCCAGTTTCTCTCCAGCACAGCATTCAGGTTTAATTTTTTGTGTAGCACTCATTCCTCACTAATATTTTTCATTTGTTTTAGTTTGTTTATTGTCAATATCTCCCTATCTAGAATGGAAGCTCTAAGAAAAACAGGGTCTGTCTTGTTCATCACTGGATCCCCCAGCACACAGCGAGCATGTCATGCAAATTGGGTAATTCATGAATCCTTTCCTCCTTTTCTTAGGCATTTCACATGCCTTTACAACGAGTGGTATCTGTCATATCCTGTAGAAAGAAGATAGAAGAGACATTTTTTAAGTTGCCAATATGTGCCAAACACTGGACCAGGTTTTATTACACATCTCATTCATTTCTTTGGGCCACTCAGAGCTGGCTGGCAGTATGTCCATTTTTATCAGTAAAGAAGCTGAGACTCGAATACGTCCCTAAAGAAGTCGTCCAAGAACACGGGGTTTATACGTGACAATCTAAATGAGGCCGGCACATTTCAAAGCTCATTCTCTTTTGAGAATTCTCTTATTTTGCAGTGTGTAAAATTTGTTTGTCCCCCAAACTAAATGACCACAGAGTGCTATATATTTTTATATTTTTCCTGGGAAAGAATAAAGAACTCAAAGAAACTCAAAAGCTATAAATAAACTAATGTAAGAACTAGATGTATCCCTGGTGTAACTCGCTAAGTCACAGAATATCAGGATAAAATAAAATAATGGCCAATGGTACAGGCCAGTGACTGGAACGTAAGTATATATTTGATAAATATAGTCGTCTTTTTTTCTAGGGGAGCTACTTGAAGCCAAGTCCTATTTTAAAATCATTTAGTGAACTAGTTATTTAAAGGATTCCTGTGGTGAATCCTTTTCCAAAGCAAAAGGTCCTTTTGTGAAATGCGTAAACTCCTCCTAATCTTTTTGTAAATATAGATTTTTATATAGTTGGTTGGCTTAATGTGTTCTGTGAGGAATTTGTTTGCTAAGTCTAAGTGTGGGTGTGGATGTGGATGTGTGTTTAGGAAATGGGTAAGGAAGAAGGGGTTTGGTTATGCCGTGTCATAAACCTTGTTGGTCTGGGTAGAAGCCATGAGGTTTTAGAGCTGCATTTTGAATGAGATGATAAGACAATAACAAATACAAGATGGGAAATCCCTAGGTTGCAAAAAAGAGGCAGCTGATGAATCAGTTTCTGCAGCTACCTGTTGCCCCCTGGGTGGTGGTTGTTGGTGTTTATTTTTAAGATTTTATTTATTTATTTATTTACTTATTTATGTTGGGGGGGGAGGAGCAGAGGGAGAGAAACAAGCAGACTCCCTTGAGTGAGGCTCGATCCCAGGACCCCAGGATCATGACCTGAGCGGAAGGCAGATGTTTAACCGACTGAGCCACCCAGGCGCTCCCAGCGAATACTTGCTGAACGTTCAGTATGTATCAGGTACTATTCTAGAGCTGGGAACCCATCAGTGAATAGTAGTAGACCTGTCTTTAGAGAACTTGCATTTTAGAGGGGAAAGCAATCAAATAACAAATGCTATGCAGAAAAACAGAGTCTGGTTGGAGTGGTCGGATTAGGGTAGGCTGGTAAGAAATGCCTCTTTGATATCAGGAGGGGGTATGCACACAGAGCACATTTGAGCAGACACCCAATGAAAGTGTGTGTGTTTGGGCAGAGGGGGTATTTACTATCTATGACGAAACAAGGAATGCAAAGGCCTGAGGTGGGAGCAGTATCGTTGGAGTGCCGAAGGCCTGGCAAGGAGGCCATGTGGCTGACGTGTGGGTAAGAGGGGAAGTTAGAGTGCCAGAGCAGGTAGTCTTATAGTCTTGGCAAGGACTTTGGATTTTATTCTGGATGAGACAGGAAACCATTGAAAGTGTTGAACTGCAGGATATGATCTTACATTTTACAAGGATCACTCTGGCTATAGAGAAGAAACTGAGATGAGAAGACCAATGGCGCTCTTGCTAAAGTACTAATGAGAACTGTGGTGATTTAGACCAGGATAGGAGCAGCAAAGTTTGTAGGAAAGGGTCAGATTTTACACACATTTCAAAAAAAAAAATCTGACAATAGATGCTAAGTGATTGGATGTGGAGCATGAAAGAAAATGCAAAATCAAGGATGACACCAGTTTCCTAGCCTAAGTGATTGGAAGAATGGAGGTGCCCTTTCTTGGTAGGAATGGAAACTGCCTTGGTAGAAATAGGGGTGGTAAGATTCGGTGAGTACTCATAGATTCTGGCAAAATGTAACAGACAGTTGTTAAAACCAATAACTAAGTCCAGGTCACATTGTACCCCCAGCTGGGGAAGTGCTGGGCCTACTAAGGGAAGAAAGGAGCTGCAAGACCTGGTCAGTGTTTACTGTTAGAAGCTGGGAGAGTGTGGGTGGGACTGAATCCTGGGAGTGCTAGATCAAGGGGAGGATGACGGGCAGAACCTAAGATGGGATAAGAGTAGGTCTATTAGCTATCTATTGCTGCCTAATAGTACTATCACAAACTTAGTGCCTTAGAACAATACACTTTTATTTTTCTCACAGTTTCTATTGGTCAGGAGTTCCAGCACAACTTAGCTGGATCCTCTGCAAAGCTGCAATCAAGGTGTCAGCCGGGGTGGGATCTTATCTGAAAGCTCGGCTGGGGAAGAATCCATTTCCAAGTTCACATGGTTGTTGGCAAGATTCAGGTCCTTGCAGACTGTTGTAATGAGGGCCTCAGTGTCTTGCTGGCTGTCTGCCAAAGGCTACCCTCAGTTCTTTGCCACATGGCCCTCTCTTTAGGGCAATTTAAAACATGGCATTTTGCTTCTGCAAAGCCAGCAAGGGAGACAGTCTTCTAGCAAGATGGATGTTACAATCTTATGCAGAGTAATCACATATATTTCAGCACATGTATGGATCACACTAAAGGGGAAGGATCACACAAGAGTATGACTACCAGGAGGCATGTTCATGGAGGTCACTTTGAGCCTCTTGCTACAGAGAGTTTCTTGGAATGGGAGCGTTCTCCTATGATGCAGGATTTAACACCCCAGTAAGGTCCCTGAGCAGTAGTGCTAACATGCTGCTCAGAGAAAGCAATGTCCCAAATTAAACAAAGTAGAAATGTAAAAATTGCTGTGGCAGATGGTGGAAGAGGGACCAAAAGGCTCAGTGCAGCTGGCACGCAGGAATGGCTACACTACGTAAGCCTGGGAACCCCACGACTCTGTTCTTCAGGAGGACCCAGAGGACACTGTGTTTAACCCAAGTGATAAACAGCACATGAGAGAGAAGCTGCTGGATGTCTGCCTCAGAGGCTATGGCACTAATCAAGGCATAAGGGAACTGGCCTGGACATGGGAAGACATGGCAGAAGTGGTGAGAAGCAGGTAGATTCTGGAATGACAAGATTTGATAGGTTGGATGTGGGGTGTGAGAGAGGAGTCAAGGATGACTCTAAGGCTTGGGGTCTGAGCAACAGAAGATAGAAGGTGCATTTAATGGGATGGAAAGAACTGTAAGGACAGGAGCCTTGTGGGTGCCAAAAACCAAAATTCAACTGATGTCTTATTAGCTTTATTCAGTGATTCATGGATCAGGCAGCATCCAGTCTAGTAGATAGAAAGGAGCTCCAGGAGCTGCACAAAATGAGACTTACAGGCAGAAGGGAGCAGGAACAAGGTATGCTAGGCAAAAAACCAGGTTCACTGTTGCAAGGTTACTTTCCTGGCGAGGATGGCAGGGGTCCATGAGGCAGATTATCTAACTAGTGCTGATCAGGCGATTCCTGATTGACTGGTTTAAGATTCCATTTCTGGGAGAGCTGAAACTGTAATTAAGTCTTGGTTTGGAGATGTGGGGCTTATGCTAAGTAAGCAGCTCATTTTGGGCCTGTCGTCTTATTTTTAACATGGAGGAAATCAAGAGTTCTGTTAAGAGTGAGATGTCCGTGAAGCATTTGGATAGAGATGTGAGTAGGTAGTTCGATATATGAGTCTGGAGTACAGAAGAGGTCGGAGTACAGAGATATGAACTTAGGAGTTATTAGTCTACAGGTAAATGGGACATCCATGGGATTGGATGACATCACGTAGGGATTAGGTGTAGAGAGAGAAGGGGTCAGAACGCCCAGAGGATTCCAACATTTAGCAGATGAGAGAGATGAGAAAGCCAGGGTCTGTCACAGAAATAAGAGAGAGAGATTGATCTACAAGAAAGAAGCAGGGAGGGACCAGGCCGTAACAAGGAGAGCTCCTTGGTAGTATCATCTGATGTCATAAGCTTGAGAGCTGGAAGTTTTAAAGAACAGTGAAAGAATGTTCTTTGGTAGAGGCTTTATGGGAGGACTAAGAGCAGGGGCAGCTGAGTGCTCAGGGTGCAGCCAAGGTTCAGATATAACAAGGCCTGAAGGGAGGCATTCCAGAAGAGGTTGGGCATGTAGGGATTTTATGGATGATGGATTGTGAGATTCCTCCTCTCCCATGCTCCCCCCCCCCATTCCCCTTTGCAGGCCACCAAAGAGATTCCAGTAATTTCCAGATCATTGCTATCCTGCACTTACCCCTATCTTCCCAAGAGAATGCCTTAGTCAAACTTATTCCTAGATTTTGGTAAAAACAAATTCTGAAGATGGGAGAGACGCAAACCAAAAGGTAGGGGAATGGAAAGGATTTAAAAAGGGATTAAGTCCTATTAAATAGCTAGGAGTGCAAGAAGTCAGGGGAATGTGTTGGGCATGGGGAGGGAAATGGGGTTGTTGGGAAAGAAGGGGAATGGGGATTTAGTAAAGGAAAAGTCTAGATTGATTTAGATGACTTAGATTCTTGAGCAACTGGAGGGAACTGGGATAGAGAAAAAAGATAGAGAAGTCCTGCAGGGATTATGAACTGGAATCCCTTGAATATCAAGACATGAGGAACAAATGAAAGTCCTTCTCAATAATTTCTTTGTTGAACTTCACTCCTTGAATGCAGCACTGGTTTTGGACTGGGCATGTCGGTATTGACTTTAAGGTAAGGTTTAAGGTAAAGGGTAAGGTTTAAGGTAGATAAAGATACTTGGACCTTACCACATGATTTGGGTAGAGGTTCTGGTACCCTGGAAGAGGTAAAAACCACACAGGCAGTCCTTACAGAATACTACCATGAAAAGGTCATCCAAGCCTATTCATTAATTCATCTATCCATACATTCAATCAGTCAGTGCCTAAAATGTCAGCTCTAGGACTCAAGGACTGTCTCATTTTCTCTTACATCTCCAACACCCAGATGAGTGTTGATTCATTCATCCCACAAACATGTGTTGTCTGCCTGGCTTATGCCAAACTCTGTACCAAACTGGCCTTATGCCGGTGTATCAGGTAGGCAACTTCCCGTGCTGCCCTTAGGATCTCACTCTGTATTGAAGTCACAAATGAACAAATACATTTATAATTACAAGGTGTGGTTTTGATAAACACCATAAAGGAAATGCACATGTTGGTGGGATAAACAGTAAGGAATGACTTGATTTAGACATCATTTTTGCTCAAGCCTGAAGAATGAGACATGGCTGCTCATGGTGGTGACAGAGGGAATATTTACTTTTTAAGCAAAGACAACAGTATGTGTGAAGGATGTTAAGGACCAAAAGATCTTGATAGTTTTTGAGGAGCTGAAAGAAAGCCCACAGTTATTTACTGTTGAGAAATAAGAACTTAACCAGGTCTTACTGACACTTTCCTCCCAAACGCTCCTTTAGAATAGATATTAACGAACGTCCCATAACAAAAAGTAATGCCAGCGATGTTGTCTTTTAACAATGAGAAAATATTTAGTATTTATAGTAATTAGTTTATTACATGCCTTTTAGTTTGGTTTATGGTATTTATCAACATACTGAAACTAATCTTTTTTCTTGGATATTATCATATTTATCTAACTTTTCACTAACGGTTTCTGCCTTTGGGGTCATCCATAGAAGGGCTTCCCTATCTCAGAATTACGTGATTACTTATATCCTCTTCCAGGACTTTTATGATTTCATATTTTATATTTAAATCTTTAATTTTTCTGGATATTTTTAGATGTATGGGTCTTTTGTTTTCATTGTCCCTCAAAGCAGAATGTTTTTCTTTATACAGGTTCCTCATTTCTTATTACATTAATTACTGGACAATTTAAATTTTGTTGTTTTGTTGCTACTATGAATGGACTTTTTTCCATTGCATTTTATAGCTGTTTATTGTGGGTGTTTAACGTTATTTCTTTTCATCTGAAAGGCTCAACAGGGTTTCTCATTGTTTTAATTGCATTTCTTTGACAACTACTGGGGATGAACATCTTTTCAGGTGTTTGTTTTCTTTTAGTGAACTGACAGTTCACATCCCTTGCCAGTTTTTCTATCTGGTATTTGTAACATTTTTATTGCTCTGATAAAACTGTTTGAAATTCATTTCCACGTTAAAAATAATTTCTGCCTAGAGAGGAAGAGTCCCCTAATGTCAAACCTAAATGTTTGCACGTGCACGGTCTGGCAAGGTTGAGAATCGCTGCTGGAAGCTACAGGCCTGCAAACTAACTTCTCCCTTGGTCCTTAAAATGCGATGGGAGGTAGCGTAGGTGACCAATGAAACACGTGCCCAGAGTAGGGGGGGTGTATTCCGATTCAGCAACCAGAACCGCGGTTGGCCCCAGCCATCGCCCACCGGGCCCCTCCCTTCCTGCACACCGGGTGGTCTCCCCATCCCCCACCCTGCCTGGTTTGAAGGGATTATTCAGGATCAATATTTGAAATAGTTGTATTTTTTTTCCTAACTGGAGTTAAGTTTATAAGCTTTTTTTATTTAACCACCAAACACCAGAAATAAAAACCTGGAAGAGAGCCAGTCTGACTCGCAGCCAGTACACTTTCTCATAGCCAAGGAGCTTGCCCCTCATCCTCGTTGTTTTTTCCCCTGAGTTACTGACATTTCCTCTCAAAAGCTGATTCCCCAACTTCTCAAATTCTTTATCCGTGTCGTTCAGTCCCCAGATGAGTTCCAGAGATCCTGCCCTCCCAGTCCCGCCCCCGGCCCAGCCCGGGCCCCTGACACCTGAGCTGTAACTGGGGCCCGAGCCGGGGGACCTGGGCTCCCGCTCGGGCTCTTGCGGGAGCTGTAATTACGGTCTCGGCAAATGCAGAACCAGGCCAGCCCGGGGGCAGGGGGCACAGAGCAGCTGCGGCTCCGCCGAGAGACGTGTGGGGGGAGTTGTGTTCGTACTAAGCTCTAAGGGCAGGAATAAATCCACGCACAGTTCATCACTTACCCAACACGTATTGAGCACCAACTGTGTACTGGGCAGGCTCCCAGGCGCTGGTGAGCAAGACTAAACCGCCCCTGGGGAAATGGCCTGGTGGGAAAGACAGGCATGAACTAAATAATTCCACCTCACAGATTCAATAATTACAAGTGTGAAAGTTCTGCTTCGGCCAGTGGGAACGATTTCATGGCCTCGCTTTCAATCCTTCGAAAGGATTCAGAGGAAGGGCAACAAGCCGGCCCCCAGGGATTTTTGGTGGCGGTTCCTTTCTTATGCTGCCCACATTTAGGGGTGGGCCGTCCAGAGAAAACAGAGGGCCCTGACAGGGGAAGGGAGATGTAAGGGGGAGGGTCCGGAGCCGCTGGGCGTCGAGGGAGCTGCTTTCCCTCCCTCCTTGGGAAACTATCTGGAGGTGCAGCCTGGCGGCTCTCATGACCTCTCACGGCACTTTGGGGATGGTCCGCGACGGGCCGGGCCATCCCGGTTGGCCTTGGAAGTCAGCTCTGAGTCAGCTGTCAGTGACCCGCAGGGTTAGGGCTCCTCCCCTCGTCTCCCCACTCCTTCATGCTCAGAACTCATGTTCCAGATGGACTCAGCTGGCAAGTGTTTGAGACGTGTCTCAGCATCTTGTGATGTGTTCCTGGACCTCTGGCCCCGTGTGGGGTGAGTCACTGGCTCTGACTTGCTCCCTGCTGCTATTGGTCCCTTCTTCCTGGGTCCACAAACCCAAGTCCATCATCTGAGAGCAGACCACCAAGTCCCCGCAGCCAGGCCTGGAGGGGACAGCCCTGCAATGAGGCCTGCCCTCCAGAGAGGCTTTTCCTCTCCCTTTTCCTCTGGACTGATTCTTTCTCCCAATTCAGTCCTTGAGGGATGAGGGTAAAGGCACCCTCCCACTGGGTCCTTCTCCTTCCCAGCTCTCTTCACCTAAATTCCGTGATGCATGGGCTAGGGCACTGAACACAGCTGGGAATGCTGCCTAGGCGGAAATACTGCTGTTCTGTCCGAAAGGGTGGCTCTCCTTTCTGTCAACTTGGGGTAGGCATTGAGTTGGTGAGATCTGGAAATGGGAGGAGGGGGAGCTTTGTCCTGAGGTTAAGAGACTGTCTGGATTCAGATCCTGACACTCTCACTTCCCAGCTAATGGCCTGGGGCAGGTTTTCTGTGCCTCAGCTTCCTCGTCTGTAATAGAGTATAAACAAGAACCCCACTCCTAAGACTATAGTGATGATAAAATGAGATAAAACGTACAGATTTTTAAGAAATTCCTGAAATATAAGTGTTAGTAAGTAATGCTGTTGTTGATATTACAGGCTCTTAGCGAGGTTCCTTTTTGTAAGTTTTTGCAATGTCAGCTTGGTAATAATGATTTTTATGTGTGGTCTCCCCTTTTCTACCTTTTTTTGGATCAGTACTCCAAAATAGCTAGTCTGACTCCCCCCCCCCCCATTTCTGCCAACCCAGACCAATCAGCACTGGGTTATACTGATTCCTTTGCTCTAGTGTCTCTAGGCTCTGGTTCATCAAGGTGTAGGTGAGGGCTTGCATAGACTCCAAGTCTTCCTTTCTCTCCAAGCATGAGGGCTTACTCCTCTATGACTGACCCCCAGGGAAAGCCTGCTTGAATCATCCATCCATTGATCCATTCTTTACTCATTTATTCCACACACACGATTGTGTGTCTACTATGTGTCAGGTACTGTGAGAAGGGCTAGCTCTAAAAAGATGAGAAATGCTCGGTTCCTATGCTCAGGGAGCTCAGAATCTCAAGCAATGATAATCCTGGTGTTTAAGTGATATTATGAAAGTAGATGTGGGGTGCTCTGGATAAGCAAGGGGGGTACCTGACCTGATGCTGGGTGTGGGGCTTGATGGTGTTCTCTGCCGGATTCCACAAGATTAGGAGGATTTGGCCAGATGAGATGAGGGAAGGGCATTCCTGGCCGGGAAAACAACACATGCAAAGGCCTGAAGAGGAAAGAGAATGCTCCTCACACCTGGTGCGGATTTAGTGGCCTCTTCCAGGAAGGGGAGGGGGGCAGAGTCTAGAGGTGGGGTACGGGTGTGTCAGGAAAGTATGGGGGCTACTCTCTAGCTTTTTCACCGATGATCTGGATCTGTCATATTTACCCTGTGGTTTCTCATTTCTTAACAGCCCATCTCAAATGGTTCTCAAAAAAATTGAGTTAATTTTAATAATTTTCACATGACCTATAGGAAGCTGGGTTTGTATATTCCATGGTGTTATGAATATGTTTCCACACTTCTGGTTAAACATGATAGATTGAATACACGTGTTCATCCCAGATGCCTTGTAAAAATATCACCGGAATGAGAGCAGAGGAGAAAAAAATAGGTATAAACAGAAAAGAGGAGACAATAGCAACTGAGAAATGCCAAGAACTTCTTAGAATATGAAAATTAGATGAAAGCACAAGAGAGCTGGGGGTGTCTTAGATTGGGTTCCTCGTGAAACAGACCCTGAGACAGGGAGGAAATAGTTTTCTGGGAGCCACACCTGCACGAGAGTGGCAGAAGCATGTTGGGGGGGCAGTCAGGCACAGCGGTCTCAGCTGACCTCACAGGAAGCGCTTCAGAGGGGTCCCAAGTGGAGGCCAGGGCGTCAGGACTTTGTACACCTCCGTGGACCAGCTTTGGATGTGGCTGACCCTGGAAGGGAGACGACTGACTCTGGGTGAGGCGAGTCCCTTCATCAAGGGCCGATCCCTGGGAAGGAAATCAGCTGTAAGCCTTCATCATCCGGAATCCCAGTGCAAGGAAATGAGAGCACCAGTCAAAAAAGGAGCATCAGGGTGGTGTGTCCCAAAACTCATTACAAAAAGATTCAAAAGAGGATCGAGCCCATTCGCACCACAGAACTGGCAATGCGGGGCCTCTGAGGGTCGAGGGGGAGGTGGGGGCTGAAAACAGACGCGGTCTCACAGTGTATATGGAGGAGGTTCCCGCCGCTCCCCAGGCTTCGGAGAGGACTGAAAGTTTACTGTGGTGGATTAACCAGAAACGTGCCAGTCCCTGAGACACTTGATATGGCAAGGGGGAGAGGAGGCCCCTGAAAATGCAAAAGGTGGGGACAATCTTCTGAAAACAGGGGGAATTCCATATTCAGAATGGTGAGACCTCCAGCCCTTCCCCCCAGCTCAGCTCACAGAACTCCTGCCCTTGGGCTTATGGAGATCCACGAAATTCATCTCTAGGGAGATTGGCCAGCCCAAGAGAAAAAAAACCCACCATACTGAGATTTGGGGGTTCTCAACTAAAAGGGCCAGCCAGGCGCCTTATTGCTTGCATGCAGATTACCAATGTACCTCACCTGTGGTCACATAGCTTGTAATCAGCTTTTTAGTGCCTCACTCCGAAATATGGTCAGAAAGTCAAGGATGATACTCATATACTTGAGGAAAAACTCAAAGTTATGAAAGCCGATAGATGGCAAAAAGAACCTGGAGGAAACAGAGACAGTGCAGAAAGCAAAAGGAAACTAAAAACAACAAAACAACAGAAATCCTTCAATGCCCTCAAAGAGGTAACAGATGATGTTGCATTACTGAAATGAGAAACAGATGCCATGAAAAGGACTAATAAGGAAAACGATCTCTTGTTCATAAAATGCAATCAGTGATAAAAGATGGCAGAACGGGATGAGTGTCTGCTCCACAAAGTTATCCTGGGCTCAGCAGACAAAGACTCTGCCATCTTTAGCAGGTAGCTTCCAACGTCAGCCAGGAAGAGAAAGAGGATCTCTCTAGAGGGTTGATGGATCAGGTCTGTAAGTGGTGAGCGGCATTTCTGCTCACATCCCATCAGCTAAAACTGATAAGTCTTCTAGTGTTGTGCTTAGGAGGAAGGATCAGTTTTGAGGGACATGTTGCAGCTACCACAGGGAGTGCTGAAAAGAAAGTCAAGGAAGTCTCACAGCAGGCCTGGAAGTTAGCTCGTGCCGCCTGAGGCAGATGGAGTCTCCAGGATGGAAGTTCTGCAGGAACGAAAGGAACTGAAAGAATATCAGATGTTTAACTGAAAAAAGAGGTTGAAATCAGAGGGTCTTATAATGCTTTTGTGACTGTAGGAAGAAATTATGATAGTGAAAATGAGCAACAGATAAAAGGAAGGAAAGTATTATCTATAAAAGAACAGTGAAAAAAGGAAATGTAATCACGTGACATTTCACAGAGGAAAACTAGTGATTTAACCAAAACTTTAAAAATATCTATTTTGGGGCACCTGGGTGGCTCAGTTGGTTAAGCGCCTAACTTGGGCCCCAGTCAGGATCCCAGGACCCTGGGATCAGATGAGCCCTGCATCCGCGTGGGGTTCCCTGCTCAGCGGGGAATCTGCTTCTTCTCCATCTGCCCCGCCTCCCCCACCCCCGTGCTCTCTCACTCGCTCTCTCTCTCAAATAAATAAAATATTTAAAAAGATATCTGTTTTGGAGGAAGAAGCAGGATGAAGAACAATGAGGAGCAGCAGTGCTAAACCCTCACCTTCTGGACAAGAAGTCAGTAGATCATATGTGAAAGTATTGACCTGGGAGGTAGCAATATAACCCTACTGGTTAGAAATATGGAAATAAATGCCATATAAAGTAGCAGATAACAAGAAGAAGATAAAGGAGATGGGAAGGAGCAGGCAGGGGACTTCTGTAGCTATTGTTTATAAACCTTGTAATATGATTTGATTTTTAAAACCTTGTGCATGTATCACTTCTGAAATAATGACGTAAAAAGTCCATGGACAGGACCAGCTTCAGGCATGACTGGTTTCAGGAGCTCATATAAAGTTATCAGGACTCAATTTCCCAGCTTCGCTTTCCCTGTATTGGCTCTGTTTTTAGTTAGGCCCTCTTCATGGGGCACAGGACCTCCTGGCCCCTCTGTTTACTTTTCCTTCCTTCCTCCCTCCCTCCTCTCTCTTTCTTTCTTTCTTTCTTTCTTTCTTTCTTTCTTTCTTTCTTTCTTTCTTTCTTTCTTTCTTTCTTTCTTTCTCTCTTTCTTCCTTCCTTCCTTCCTCTTCTTTTCTCTGCTTTTCTTCCTTTATAATTAACGAAGTTTTTAATTGTGGTTAAAAAACATGAAATTTGCCATCATCATTTTAATTGTACAATTTAGTAGTGTATATTCACGTAGTATGTATTCAACTTGTGCAACAGATCTCCAGAACTTTGTCATCTTGCAAAATGGGAACTCTATACTCATTAAACGACAACTCTTTATTTCCTGCCCCCCACCCCCACCCTCACCCCGACCCCTGGCTCCTGGCAGCCACCATTCTACTTTCTGCTGTTTTCTTTCTTTCCTTTTTTTTTTTTTTTTAAGATTTTTATTTATTTGACAGAGACACAGCGAGAGAGGGAACACCAGCAGGGGGAGTGCGAGAGGGAGAAGTAGGCTTCCCGCTGAGCAGGGAGCCCAAGGCGGAGCTCGATCCCAGGACCCTGGAATCATGACCTGAGCCGAAGGCAGACGCTTCACGACTGAGCCACCCAGGCGCCCCTACTTTCTGCTGTTTTCTTACAGCTATTACCGCCAGCAGAAAGAAACCTCACTTTCCTGATAATTCTGACAAAATCCCAGGATGGAGTTCTGCTGAATGGACCAGGGCTTGGCCAGCATCCCCAAAACAAATGGCCTGAAGGTCAGGTGAGTGGCTGACCAAGCAGTGATGATAGTGGAAAGGACCGAGGCTCCAGGCAAACAGAACCGGGGAGCATCCGTGAAGCACCGGGCTGGGCAGGCTGTGGGACATCATGTCCCCGCCTGCTTAGACCACTCTTGACTCGAGGCTTACCTGTACCGCCATGACCTTCCAAGCAAGCAAGATCATCTCAACTCTCCATCAGACTCTTTTTGAAACCTCTTTAGCATAAACTGTTTCTAAAAAAGATGTACTGTTTGGATAAGTCGAAATTATTAGTAAGGTTGATCTTTGAAAATGTTCATCAGTGACGTGTGTTTTTCATTATGAATTGTCTGTGTTCTTTGCGCATCCCATATTATTATTAAATGTATTTATCAGCTTTCTCAATTCTGACAAATGTGCAAAAACACATTAAAAAAATATTTCATAGAACCTTGTACAGGACCTTAGAGAGTACTGGGTAGTGTGATTCTCATTTTACAAAAAAAGACAACTAAAGCGTCTACAAGTGACGCATCCAGCCAGCTCTAGAACCCTGCTGGGGGCGGATGAAGGAACAGGAAATCCGTTCCGATCCTCCACCTGTTAGATCATGCTGCCTCTTCAATTACGCCTCAATTTGTTTCCCCCAAAGTCACATTTCCTGCCCAATCGTCATGTTCAGGGATTACAGGGGGCCTCTTATTTTCCCACAGTTTGCAGCATTTTTAAAAGACTGAGGATAAATAGCTGAGAAGATTTTAAGCGAATTTGAGGTCCCTTGTGATTTCATGCTGGAGCTTGGCAGGCCCCCAGCAGCACCTTGCAAACCCCCACGGCAGCTCTAGCTCCAGCTGCAGTGGGCCGAAGCTGCCGGTCAAGTAATACCCGTTACAGTGAAAGGGGAGTTTAGTCTCGAAGCCCTGTCAAGAAATGAGAAGGAGCATTTTGCAGGGAGCAAGCTGCTGATATTTTGCAGGGGGAGAGAGGGAACACTGCACCGTGACGTTGGCCCCAGAGCCCCCCTGCTTTGCAGTCCTGGATCCTCTTGTGGCTCCTGACCACACAAGAGACTGAAAACACCCCGATGGCCGTGAGGCCGCCTGCACTCCTCCCGCTGTTCTCACTTAGCCTTAGGGATGCGGTCATTATGTGGGTCACAGCAGATACCGTTTGTAGAAGGGTAACTGGAGGGTTTAGAGTTTCAAAATGTAAACTGAACTCCAAGGACTGTGAGGCACGGGGCAGGGTTTTCTGTCGCTGAGGAAATCTCTTTGTCCAGAGTAAACTGAAGCAATTGTGTGTTGTGGACTCCAAGTTTCAAGACCAGTCAAGTATCTACTACGAGTTGGAAGGCCAACTGCTAAACTCTGTGTTCTTATGTCAACCTCGGGTTTCTTTCTTCCCTGACAGGGCGCACCACTCAAGCGATAACAGGGCAGCCTGTTGCCTCAATTAGGCTGCTGGTGGAAGGAGAGGAGAAGGAAGTTTCAAGTGTGGAAACAGAGGCTTGGAACTATTGAGAGCCGGCAGTGGAGCGTCAGATGGTCGAATCTTCCTTTAAAGCAAAAGAGCCGGGTTCGAACTAATAATGCCAGGTAGGCGCTCGGTGTGCATCAGGCCTTGTGGGGGAATCTTTTAAGTATCATCTCATGGAACCTTCTTAACAATGCACCAGGCGGGTGCAGATGAGGAGGCCGAGGTTCAGAGTGGTGCAATTACCTGCCCAGAGTCATACAGCTAGACTTCGTGGGGCCAGAGCCCACGATCTGGCTCCCAGAGCCCAGGCTCTTGGCTGCGCTCTGTAAAGCTCTGTAAAGGCTCCCAGAACGCTCTGCAGGTTGCAGACCCTACTCCTGAAATAGTGACCGGCAGACAGTTGGTGCCTCCCCGAATGTTCTCTGGCTGCATTGACAGCAACTCCGCACTGCCTCTGCCTGGGTCACGGTCAGTGTTCTTTGCAAGCCACGGAGGCCTGAAAGCTGCACGTAGACGGCCTTTCAGACTCCTCAGAACTTTCCGTTCAAACTCAGAACTTCTGGGATCACTGTCACGTTAATGCCCCCTCTGGGGTTTTAGCAGGATAAGGATACATATTTAAGAAGTGGTGATATTGTGGGGACCACAGAGTTATTTTTAAGAGTGAAAAAAGGTCCAATGGTAGGGGGCGGGTTAAATAAATTCCACAAATGCCATGATGGAACACCACATGGCATAAAAACACGTTATCGATACATTGCCGGGGGGAAACAGCAAGTTACAAAATAATCCGTAGAGCACATATATTTATGCATAGAAAAAAGTCTGGAAGAAAATTCATTAAAGTGTTAATAGTAGTTATTTCTATGTGGCAAGAGTATAGGCGGTTTTAATTCCATTCTTTGTGATGTTTCAAATTTTTTTTTCAAATTCTCTACAACTATAAATTTTATAATCAGAAAAAACAATGTGATTTTTAAAAAGCAGTTATCAAATTTCAATTCTTGTTTCATTTAGTTATTTATTTAAGGTTGCTCTGTTTTTAAGATTTTTTTTTTATTTTTTATTTTTTTTAAAGATTTTATTTATTTATTCGACAGAGATAGAGACAGCCAGCGAGAAAGGAAACACAAGCAGGGGGAGTGGGAGAGGAAGAAGCAGGCTCATAGTGGAGGAGCCTCGATCCCAGAACGCTGGGATCACGCCCTGAGCTGAAGGCAGATGCTTAACCGCTGTGCCACACAGGCGCCCCTAAGATTTTATTTTTAAAAGTCATCTCTCCACCCAACATGAGGCTCAAACTCACAACCCCGAGATCAAGAGTCACATGCGCCACCGACGGAGCCAGCCAGGTGCCCCTGATTCTTGTTTTAAAATTAAGACGTGAGGGCTCCTGGCTGGCTCCGTCGGTGGCACATGTGACTCTTGTGATTCTGTTTCTATGTCTCTATATACACCACACATGATATTACTGATGATATATATATTACTTCCTACCTCAAAGAGTTTTTATGAAGATTAAATGAGTTCTTATATTGAAAGCTCTTAGAACAGTGCTGTATGCGTTTGTAACTATCATTGTCATCATTACTTTTATCATTAAAAAGTCTCTCAAATTCTCATCTTCAATCCTTAAAACTGCACAGACAGAGGTGAACCTAGGTCAAGCATTTCAATGCCTGGATATCTGGGACTCTAGTCCAAACATGTGTCTTGGACATACCAACAGGGCCCCAGGAAGAGAAGAGCCCCAGCTGGGCCTCCCAGGGCTCACTATCGCTATCTCTGCAGTAAACAGAAGTAACTCAAAGTTGATTTTGTCCTTAGCTGTTAACCAAGTTAGCCAAAGTGTAAAGTTAAAGCCAGGAAAAAAATTAAAATATAGGGGAAAGAGAATTCTTTCTATCTTAACCCTCGAATCACTTTCTGCTCTGACCCTTGACCCCACTGTGTCCTCCAAACATAAGCCACCTTGTGAAACTTCAAATTTGTATCTAGTTTCTTGCTCCTCATCCCTCACCCTCCTCACACTGCTCCCCTCAACCAGCACCCCACTTTCACCTCCAGGCCCAGCTTTAACCACTGATGTCCACACAGATGAGGCTGGATTCCACACCAGCCCGCACCAGCCCTGACCTCTTGGACCCCTGAGGTCCTGGGAAAGGGATCCTGAACCCGACCCCGCTCAGGAGAGGGAGAACTGGTGGTGAGATGCCCCCACAGGACCTGCTCCCAGGCTGGCCTTATCCTGGTGTGGGGGCTGGGATTTCCTGCCCGGAAACACTAGTCCTGGACACAATGGGGGTTATCAGTCACCATCGGGGGATCAGGACCACAGTGGGAGCCCTCTACTTAGCTCTTGGTTTTCCAGGCCTTTCCTGTGTGAATCTTTACTTCCGTGGAAGCTCTTGTTTTGTTTTTTTCCAAGATGGAAACTCTTCCCCCAGCTTCCTACCCCTCTGTCATTGTGGGTCAGCTACCTTTCCCTTCCCATCCTTTCTAACTTTGGGTCTAAGTCAACTTAAACTGATAATTAACAGAGCCTAGGTAATAAGGAAAGTGTTTCCACTTCTTCTAGATCTTTTTTTGTTTCTTTGTTTAAATTATGGGTGAAATTGATGTATTAATCGGCTTCCATGATGATGATAATTCCATCAATAAATTGTACCTGTATTGAGGTTTAAGTTCTTAATCTAAGAGCTTATTTGGCTTATTTAACACTCCTAAATAGAAGATCTTTCTATTTTGCTAAAAACAAAAGTATTTAAAAAAATAAAATGATACAAGAAAACATTTTAAATGAGGTATAATTTATCCTGTTGCAAGCCTTAATAAGATAAACAGCAGAATTGCTTTTAAAATATTATGTTGCAAAATACTAGCTATCATTTACTAATACTTATGTATCAAGTGGCTTACTCATGTGAGCTCATTCAGTCCTCAGGACCACCTATTTTATGAATGACAAAATTGATCCTCAGAGAGGTTGAATAATTCACTGAGATCACTCCGGATGTAAATGTCAGAGCTGAGTTTTGAACGCAGCCTGTGTGACCACAGAGTTCGTGCTTTCGACCCCACACTGTACTGCTGCCTCCCACCGCTCCCATCTAGCAGGGATCCCTAATACGATTGTAGTTCTTGGACATGGCTTTAGGCCTGAAAGCTTACCTCCCATGCATACCAACCCTGACCTCAGCTTCTCAAAACGCACCACCCTTGCCTGTAGGACTTTAATGGCTCTAACTTCAAAACAAATGATGGTGTTTGTTCCCACGAATGCTCCTATAATTCAAACGAAAAACAAAACTAGACCACAAAGAAATATCAACAAGTTAAACAACGTTATGATTTTCCTGATGTGTATCTCTGTGTATGTGATTGTATATATGATATGATAGCGGATTCTTTCCAAACAATTCTTGGGTTCTGACTTTTCTGGAATATAAGCACCATGTTCATCTACCTGTTGGGTAATTGGGTTTTGCCAACTCCTATTTCCCAAGTAGGACGTGGGAAAAGAGAAAGCAAAGAAAAGGAAAAGGAGGAGAAAGGGATGGAGGAAGAACAGTGCATCTACTCAGAAATGGGAATAAAACCAACAAAGAAAGAGCTGCTGTCCCCTCCCTCCAGTTGAGTGATTCCTGGGCAGGCCTCACTTTGCCTTCCTGTGCAGGAGGGTGAGCTGCTGTGGGATGTGAACCCCCGCAGAGGAGACGGAGTACCCACGTCTGAGGGACCCCCCCAGGGGGAGGCCTGCTCTGACTCAGCGATGAGTGGGCCAGATTTGCACCTCCCTGCTTGTCCTCGGATTCCACCGGGACCCATCTTACAATGACTCAGATTAGCTCCCACTGCCCTCGAAGTCTGAGGAATTGTCCGTGCCGGCTGCGGGTTAACACCCCAACAGTCAATTTAAATGATTTAATCAATTTTTGTGACATCCAGCCAGCTGGCCTGAGGGGCGGATCCCTGAGGTCATGATGACATGTGTGTCCAAGGCTCCTCAGATCTCTGCAGTCTCTGTGGTCTCCACAGGACCTCGGGTCACACTCAGGGCCACTGGCTGTGTTTCAAGGAGCGTTACCCCCAGAACACAGTCCATGTGAGAACCCTAAAGGGAGGATGCTGGGTACTTTTCAGGAAAGGATGGCAGCTCTGCAGTCAGAGAGGCCATCTGCCGCGCCGCCTGGGTGAGGTGACCTCATGCAAGCGAGTGCCTCTGTCGTCTCCACCCAAAATAAAGCAACTGTGGGTCCCCTTGGAGTACTGTGAAAGCCATGTGCCTTGGGTGAGCTCAGAGGTTTTCCAGGGGAATCCAAATGTATTTACCAAGAGATTTCCTAGAGACTTCTGAGTTTTGGCTAGGGAGCCTTCTTCCCATGCCTCACATAATCTTCACAGGTTTTGTGAAATTCATGGCTTAGGGGCTCTGGGGTGACTCTCCGTGTATTGGGGAAGCGCTGCTATCCAGCATGGCCTTGGAGGTCATGTGACCTGGACAAGGAAAAAGTCCAGTGCCGGACTCCAGTTCTGCTTCACCCAAGTAAATGGCTTCAATTCAACCATGATGAGGCTATTTGGCTTACTCTCTGAGGACTACTTTGTCAGCCAGATGCAGAAAAGTTGGATGCCCAATGATGTCAACTCACTCGGGTCTCAGGCTCAAGGGTGGCCTGGGAGTGAGGTATAGGAAGGGCTGCTCCCATGGTTACTGAGAACACTGCCGCCCCTGCTTTCATCCTCCCTTCTGCCCACTCCTGTCTCCTAGCATCCCTTTGGAGGCGGCCCAACACCACCTTCCCCTGTCTGGGGTGAGGGTGAGCGGCATCCCCCCTGGGTCAGCTGGCTCAGCCCAGCCCACCATCTCAAAGCTCAACACACGCATTATTCAACACCAGGCCAAGGGCTTGCAGCTGAGAGGAGAGAGCCCTCTGCATTCTCCTCTGGTCTCCTGGCTAAAAATGCTCACTCACACTAGACAGCGGGTGGAGTGTGCCGTCCTCAACAATTAGGTCCTGAGCCCTTTGATTTCTTGTCCTCAGTTGTCACATCAGTAAAGTCCCAGATGTGATTAAAAATAAAACAGGAAAAAATGGTTTGGAAGACACAGGAGATTTGCTCCCGCTTCTCTAGACGAAGGATAATTTTAAGGACAGGGCCTGGTCTCTAAGAATTCTTTGGTTTAAATAATGTGTGCTTTGGGATGGGTGCTCATAATCTTTTCAAAGATTATTTTTCACTGCCTTGAGGAAAGTGCGGTAGCTTCATTTGGCAAATGGAGGCATCGGGAAATAGAGGCAAAACTATTTCACAGCTTCAAATTGGAAATAAAGACTGGACTTGAAGTTCTCCACAGCTTATAGTTCTATCCATATTCCTTGAGGAGGAGGCAGGGGATCAGAGGGGTCTTCAGTCGTAAAAATGTGTGTCCTGGATGATCAATGTCAGGTTTGTGGCAACATACAACAAAAGCTTTAAGAAAGAACTTGGACCTGGCAGCTCCACTTCTAGGAAGCTCTTCTGGGAAATCGATGAGAGCTGTGAGCAAAGATACCCTTAGTGATGTATCACAGGGCTGCTTATAATGCCAAAAAATTAGGCTCAGCCTGAGTGCTGAACAATAGGGGATCCGTAACTGTGATTCATCCATTATGAACCCTTGAAAATGATGCTGCGGAAGGGTATCGTCAAACAAACAACGTCCTGTTACGTGAATCAGGCCGTATGTGTAGATGGCCCCAGTTTTAATTTTTAAAAGATGTATATGTCTCAGAAAAGTATTAGAGTGAGATTATTCTTGGACAGTTGAGATTTTTTCCTGTATATTTTCTAAATTCTGTGGATTAAATATGCATTTGTTTTTATTAAAAATACACAGTACACATTACAAAAACAATACCTGGAATATAACTAAGATTCTAAGTCCTGGATGAGAAAGAGTGTGGCCACTTACTGATCTTACCCAACAACCTTAGCAAGGACCTGGATAAGTCATTTAATTTGTCTCCAAGGCTTAACATTTCCTCACCTGCCCACCACCCAACCTTGGGATGGGGCCACAAACTCTTGCTGGGCCCTATCTCTCAGAGTGTAATAGTTTTATGAACACCTTATGTTAGGCACTACTTGCAGGTTCTCTACCTTACCTCCCATGACATGCGTAACAGGAGGTGGTAAGAAGGACAATAATAATAGCTGAAATTGATCACTGGTTTCTATTTTTTTTTAAAGGATTTTATTTATTTGTCAGAGAGACAGAGAGAGTACACAAGTCGGGGGAGAGGCAGAGGGAGAAGCAAGCTCCCCACTGAGCAAGGAGCCCCCCGACGTGGGACTCGATCCCAGGACCCCAGGATCATGACCTGAGGTAGATGCTTAACCGACTGAGCCACCCAGGCATCCTCACTGGTTCCTATTTACCAGGCACCTTGTTAAGCATTATACATATATTAACTCACTTTTATTTCTCGCTGACTACTCTATTTCTCTCACGCACCCTGGTGGGTGTGTCGGCAATGGGTCCTGTCTGTCCTTCCTTCACAATATGTATAAATGCCCATCGTTCCTCGCCACCTCCTCCACCACCCCTTGAAGCCACCTGACTGGCCTGAGCCTGAGCCCTGGGCCTCACCGTTGCTCTTCCTCCGGCTGCCTCCTCGGCTGCTGTCTTTTCCAATGAGTGTGTGTTCAAATGTAAATCAGGTAGTTTTACTAATCTGCTCACAATCTTCTGATGGCTCCCATTCCTGCTCAGAAGAAGAGCCAAATTCCTTATAACAATTTACAGGCTCTGCATGAACTTCCCCCACTCTTCCTTTGTTCGCCCCTAAATAGAACACCTTACCCTCTGACCTCTCCTTTTATCCTATATCTATGTCACTTAGCTTTGCTCTGAACTGGCTTTCTTCTCTTCTTTTAAAAATTTATACACTTTTAAATAAAATTGTATATATTTAAGGCGTAAAACGTGGTGATTTGATGTACATACTCATAGTGAAATGATTACTGCAGGCAGCTAATGAACATATCCTCACCTCGTTGTCATTTGTTATGTGTGTGATGCGTGCCCTTCATATTTACTCTCCTGCGTATTCCCAGTGTTCAGTGCGGTTTTACTAAGGATAGTCAGCGCGCTTGCGTACTGCACCTCCAGACCTCTTCATCCTACCTGACTGCAACTTTGTGCCCTTTAGTCGGTATCTCCCCACATCACCCCCTCAGTTCCTCCAGCCCTGGCAACCACCTTTCTACACTCTGCTTCTCTGAGTTTGACGGTTTTTATTTGATTTTTTTTGTTTGTTTTTTGGTTATTTTTTTGTTTTGTTTTGTTTTGTTTTTGATTCTACATATAAATGAGACCACACAGCATTTGTCGTTCTCCGTCTGGCTTATTTCACTTAGGATAATGTCCTCCAGTTTCGTAAGTGTTGTTGCAAATGGCAGCATTTCTTCCTTTCTTGGAGCTGAATAATATTCTATCCTATGTGTGTGTGTGTGTGGTGGGTATCTCACGTCTACTGTATCTTTTCATCCATTGGTGGACTTAGGTTGTTTCCAAATCTTGGCTATTATGAATAATGCCACAGTAAACAAGGGAGTGCAGATATCTCTTCAAGATTCTGATTTCATTTCCTTTGGTTCTACACCCAGAAGTGGGGTGGCTGAATCATACGGTAGTTCTATTTTTAATTTTTTGAGGAATCTCTATATGGTTTTCCATAATGGCTGTTATCAGTTTACTTTCCTACCATCAGTGTAGAAGGATTCCTTTTTCTCCACCCCCTTAGCAACACTTGCTATCTCTGGTCCTTTTGATAGTAGTCACCCTAACAGGTGTAAGGTGATATCTCATTGTGGTTTTGATTTGCTTCTTCCTGATGATTAGTGATGTTGAGCACCTTTTCAGACATCCATTGGCCATTTGTATGTCTTCTTTGGAAAAATACATATCCAGGTTCTTTACCCGTGGTGTTGTTGTGTTTGTTGTGTGTGTGTTTTTTGTTTTTTGTTTTTTTACTGGGTTGTCTTCTTGCTATTGAGTTGAGTTCCTTATATGTTTGGATATTAACCTCTTATCAGATATATGGTATGCAAATATCTTCTCCTGTTCTGTAGGTTGTCAATTCTCACTTTTGATGGTTTCCTTTGCTGTGCAGAAGCTTCTAGTTGGATAAAGTCCCACCTGTCTATTTTTCCTTTTGTGGCCTGTGCTTTTATGGTCAAATCCAAAAAAAATCATTGCCCAGACCAATCTCAAGAAGCTTGTCTTCCATGTTTTCTTCTAACAGTTTTATTGTTTGAGGCCTTACATTTAAGTCTTTAATCCATTTTGAGTTGATTTTTGTATGTGGAGTAAGATAAGGGTCCAATTTCATTCTTCTGCCAGTTTCTCCAACATCATTTATTGAAGAGACTGTCCTTTCCCCATTGTGTATTCTTAGCACCTATGTCAAAAATCAATTGACCATAAATGTGTGGATTTATTTCTGGGGTCTCTATTCTGCTCCATTGGTTTTTATGCCAATGCCATGCTATTTTGATTACTATAGTTTTGTAGTATATTTTGATATTAGGTAGTGTGATGCCTCCAACTTTGTTCTTTTTGCTCCAGATGGTTTTGTTTATTCGCGTTCTTTTGTGGTTCCATATGAATTTTAGGATTGTTTTTCCATTTCTGTGAAAAATGCAATTGAAATTTTGGTAAGGATACATTGAATCTGTAGATAGTTTTGGGTTATATAGGCATTTTAGTAGTATTAATTCTTCCAATCCATATGGTATATCTTTCCATTTATTGTGTCTTCTTCAATTTATTTCATCTATGTTTTTGTTTTCAGTGTACAGATCTTTTACCATCTTTTTTTTTTTTTTTTTTTTTTTGAGAGAGTGCATGTACATGTGTGCAGGGAAGGGGCAGAGGGAGAATCTTAAGCATGCTCCATGCCCAGCATGATCTCATGACCCTAAGATTATGACCTGACCTGAAATCAAGAGTCAGATGCTTAACCAACTAAGCCATCCAGGTGCCCCAGATCTTTTACTATTTTGATTAAATTTATTCCTAACTATTTTATTTTTTTGAAGCTATTGTAAAAGGGATTGTTCCTTTAATGTATCTTTCTGATTGTTCATTGTTAGTATATAAAAATGCAACTGATTTTTTTGTATATTGATTTTGTATCCTGCAATTGTACTGAATTCATTGATTAGTTTTTAACAGATTTTTGATGGAGTCTTTAGGGTTTTCTATATCATGTCATCTGCAAACAAATAGTTGTAGCTCTTCCTTTCAAATTTGGATGCCTTTTATTTCTCTTTCTTGCCCAATTGCCGTGGTTTCAAATACTATGTTGAATAAGGGTGGTGAGAGTGGGCATCCTTATCTTGTTCCTTATCTTGAAGGAAAAACTTTCAGCTTTTTACCATTGAGTGTGGTGCTAGCTGTGGGTTTGTCATATATGGCTTTTGTTATGTTGAGGTACATTCCTTCTGTGCTTAATTTGTTGAGAGTTTTTATCATGAAAAGATATTGAATTCTGTCAAGTGCTTTTCCTGCATCTATTAAGGTAATCATATGATTTTTATTCTTCATTCTGTTATTGTGGTGTATCACATTTATTAATTTGCATATGTTGAGCCATCCTTGCATAGTAGAGATAAATCCTGCTTGATCATGCTGTCTGATCCTTTTAATGTGTTATTGAATTCTCTTTGCTAGGATTTTGTCGAGGACTTTTACACCTATGTTCGTCAAGGATATTGGCCTACTGGTCTCCAAACGAGTTTGGAAGTGTTCCCTCCTGTTCAGTATTTGGAAGGATTTGGTATTAATTTTTCTTTAAAGTTTGGTAGAATTCATCAGTGAAGCCGTCACTTCCTAGGCTTTTATTTTTTGGGAGGTTTTGATTACTAATTCAGTCTCCTTACTTGTTATTGTTCTGTTTAGACTTTGCTTTTTTATAACCTCATGGTAGGTCGTATGTTTCTAGGAACTTACTCCTTTCTTCTAGGTTGTCCAATTTGTTGGTGTATAAATGTTCATGGTAATCTCTTATAATCCTTTGTATTTCTGTGGTCAGTTGCAATGTTTCCTGTGTCATCTATAATTTCATTCACTTGAGTCTTTTTTTCTTAATTATCCTAGCTAAAGATTTATCTCTTTTGTTTATCTTTTCAAAAAACAAACTCTTAATCTCATTCCTATTGTTTCCCTAGTCTCTATTTCATTTATTTCTCCTCTGATCTTTATCATTTCCTCCTATATGCTAATTTTAGGTATATTATTCTTCTTTTTCTAGTTCTTTATGGTGTGAAATTAGGTCTTTTCTTCTTGTTCTTAATGTAGGCATTTATTGCTATAAACTTCCCCCTTAGGACTTCTGCATCTCATACATTTTGGTATGTTGTATTTCCACTTTCATTTGTCTTGCGATACATTTTTTGAATTTCCCTTTTGATTTCTTCAATCCATTGGTTATTCAGACATACATTGTTTAATTTCCACATAGTTGTGAGTTTTCCAATTTTCCTCTTGTTCTTGATTTCTAGCTTCATACCATTGTAGTCAGAAAAGATACTTGGTATGATTTCAATTTTCTTCACTTTGTTAAGACTTGTTTTGTGACCTAACATAAGATCTGTCTTGGAGAATGTGTCATGTGTGCTTGAAAAGAATGTGTTGGATGATTTTCTGTCTGACTGATCTATCCATTGTTGGAAATGGGGTAGTGTAGTCCCAATAACAATCATTGCATTGTTATCTATTTCTCCCTTCACTCTGTTAATATTTGCTTTATATATTTAGGTGCTCCAATATTGGGTATATATACATATATATGCAATGGTTATATCCTCTTGATCAATTGACCCCTTTATCATTATAAAGTGACCTTTCTTTCTTTTGGTAGTTTTGACTTGTAGTCTATTTTTCTGATGTAAGTATAGCCACCTCTGCTCTCTTTTGGTTACCATTTGCCTGGACTATCTTTTACCATCTTTTTACTTTTGGTCTACGTGTGTGCTTAAAGCTAAAGTGAGTATCTTATAGGCAGCATATTGTTGTTCATAGTATTCCCTTATCCTTTTTGTTTCTCCAAGATTAGTAGAGATGTCTCTCCTTTCATTCTGGATTGGAGCTGCAATTGTGTTTTAATGCAACGATAATGTGCAATGATGGAGCCTTGAGACATTTTTATTCAAGAAAACCAAGCGTCTGGGGAAATTAGTGAGATTTCTAAGGGACTAATTTAAACAATGGAATCAGTAAGATCACCTACCTTAATGAAGGTTTTTTCCAGCAATGCTGGCCTCAGTTCCTAAGAACTGTCTTGCAGACTGGGAAAGTCAGAGAGAGCATCTTTGTGTATTAGGCATTACCAGAAAAGGCATGAATCAGCACACAGAGCAGCTGGGGATTATCTGATAACATAAGGAAACATTTTATGGGTAGTAATAATTTGAAAAGGAGGTTGAAGTTGTCCTGAAATTAACCATCTTTGTTCATTTCCATGATAAAATCATGAAAGGCAGAATTCACTAACTCCTTGTTGCTTTCTTGAATTGTTTTCAGAAAGGCAGTTTAGAAGAAGGAAGGAAAAATCAAAAGCCTTCTCAATTCACAAAAACCATGTAGCACAAGCAAAGCTGTTAATTATTAAATATTTAGCCAGGGATTGATAAGCCGTTATTTGGGAATGAGCTAGAATATTTAGGAGAATGGCAATATGGGTCTAAGTATTGTTACTGACTAGGGGATATTCCAGTGCATTAAAAATATAACCAGGTGAAGTTGAATGTGTTACCTATTTTTCTTATAATTGCACAAATTAAAATGATCGATTCCTATGAAATATGGTAAAACCAGGTTCTAAAGCAGACATGTCACTCTGAGCTCTACCATAATACTAAAAATCAAGTGTTAGTTCCATGAGGGCAGAAATTTTGATTATTTTATTTCATAGTTGTGTCCCAAACATAGTGCTTTGTACCATGTAGGCACCCGATGAATAGCTAGTTGTTGAATAAATAAATGATTAGTAGTAGCTGCCTGTCACTAAGGTTCCAATGTTTTTTGTTTTAAATTTTTTTAAAGATTTTATTTATTTATTTGAGACAGAGGGTGAGCGAGAGAGGGAGAGAAGGAGCGGGGGAGAGGCAGAGGGAGAGAGAGACGCAGGCTCCCCGCTGAGCAGGGAGCCCGATGACTTGGGGGGAGGGGAGCCCCACCCCAGGACCCTGGGGTGATGACTTGAGCCAAAGGCAGCCGCTTAACTGACTGAGCCACCTAGGCGCCCCACTAAGGTTCCACTGTAAATAATAATAATAACGGAAACCTCCTTTTTGTTGAAGAGGTATCATAGTTCGAAAGCAAAATAAGCTCTCCTAGCAACTTCCAAAACTCAGCTATAAAACACCCCCTGAAGGATTAGTCCCCTGAGTGATGAAGCACCCTAATTCAAGGTTCCAAAAACTCAGCCTGTCGGAAATATCAGAGTCTTAAAACAATCATGTTTAAAAACACTGTTGTTTTAAGGATTTTCTTTGATTTAAATGTTGTTTCTCTTGGAAAGGGCTTGTTATTTTTCTAAGCAAGTTAGGTCATTAAATTGGGCATACCGGGAAAAAGGAAAATTAAAGAAGACATTTTAAAAACAGAAACTATGGTTACTTTATTGTATACGTCTTGACAGAGTTTCTGGTGTCTTACAATTAATTTTACCAATAAATGCTCTTTATTAAAAATAGATGGAAAATATAATTTGAAATACGGAATTATAATAAGATGTTTAATCATACCTTCCTAATGGGGATAGTATGAGGAGTAAATGTTCTAATGAATGTAATGTACCTGAAATATATGACAATCATTAAATGTAGGACGTTTATTACTTTTGTTGTGGGTGGAGCCTATCCCTATTTAACATTTTGATATTTTGTTCATCATGGATTTTCTAAAGGTAGTTTGATTCTTTAAACATTGCATCAAAATATCCTTTCTCTTGATTACTAAGCTTTTAGGTTTCCCTAAATTTTGTGCCTGAGGCAAGTGCCTCACTTGCCTCACTCTAATCCTGGTCCTGGTGGGTGACTCTGTGATCCAGGGATGATTTAATCAGATTTTCCAATGTGTGCCATGCCTAATCCCTTTATATAGAAAACTGCTCCACCCTTGACCTTGTGGAGAAGCAGTATCATTAGAATCATTTGTTTCAATGACCACATTTCTCCCTAATCATCTTTTTTTAAATATATATGTGATTTGAACTATTCAACTGTATTTATTTTTTTAAGTTTTTATTTTAATTCCAGTTAACATACAGTGTTACATTAGTTTCAGGTGTACAATATATTGATTCAACACTTTCATACATCACCTGGTGCTTATCAGGACAAGTGCACTCCTTAATCCCTGTCACCTGTTTCCCCCACCCACCATCTACCTCCCCTCTCTGGTGATCATCAGTTTGTTCTCTATAATTAAGAGTCTGTTTCTTGATTTGTTTCTCATTCTTTCTCTCTTATTTTTCCTTTGCCTGTTTGTTTTGTTTCTTAAATTCCACATATGAGTGAAATCATATGGTATTTGTCTTTCTCTGGTTGACTTATTTCACTTAGCGTTGTACTCTCTAGCTCCATTCATGTGGTTGCAAATGGCGAGAGTGCATTCTTTTCCGTGGCCAAATAATACTCCATTGTATATACATGCAGCACATCTTCTTTATCCATTCATCAATCAGTGGACACTTGGGCTGCTTCCATATCTTGGCTATTGTAAATAATGCTGCAGTAAACATAAGGGTGCGTGTATCCCTTTGAATTAGTGTGGTTGTATTCTTTGGGTAAATACCCAGTAGTGTGATTGCTGGATCATAAGGTAGTTCTATTTTTAGCTTTTTGAGGAAACTCCATACTGTTTCCCACAGTGGCTGCACCAGTTCGCATTCCCACCAACAGTACAAGAGTGTTTTCCCCTCTTCTCCACATCCTCGCAAACACTTATTGTTTCTTGTGTTGTTGATTTTGGCTATTCTGACAGGTGTGAGGTAATATCGCATTGTAGTTTTTTTTTTTCTCTTTTTAAGACTTATTTATTTGAGAGAGAGAATGAGCAGGAGGGGCAGAGGTGGAGGGAGAGAGAATCTTAAGCAGACTACACACCAAGTGCAGAGCCCAGTGTGGGGCTCAACCTCACAATCCTGAGATCATGACCTGAGCCAAAACCAAGTCAGGCGCTTAATCGACTGCACCACCCAGGCGCCCCTCACTGTGGTTTTGATGTGCATTTCCCTGATGATAAGTGGTGATGAGAATCTTTTCATGTGTCTGTTGGCCATTTGTATGTCTTCTTTGGAGAAATGTCTGTTCATGTCTTCTGCCCATTTTTTAATAGGATTATTTGTTTTTCTGGTGTTGAGTTTTATAAGTTCTTTATAGATTTTGGATATTAACCCTTTATCAGATATGTCTTTTGCAAATATCTTCTCCCATTCCATAGGTTGCCTTTTAGTTTTGTTGATTGTTTCCTTTGCTGTGCAGAAGCCTTTTATTTTGATGTAGTCCCAATAGTTTATTTTTGCTTTTATTTCCCTTGCCTCAGGAGACATATCTGGAAAGATGTTGCTATGGCCAATGTCAAAGAACTTATTGCCTGTGTTCTCCTCTAGGATTTTTACGGTTTTAGTCTCACATTTAGGTCTTGAAATCATTTTCGAATTTATTTTTATGTCCGGTTTCATTCTTTTTCATGTTGTCCACCCCTAGTCATTCTTGATAGAATTGTATTGGTCATCTCACCCAAGGACATCCAATCAATGGACAGTCCAGTAGCCATTTGTATGGCAAAGCTTGAAATGATTTCCTTTTTGATGGAAAAGATCTAATAATCTTAAAATACAGAAATTCAATAAAAGTATTTAGAAGTGAAATGAAATGATTTTTGGGATTTGCTTTAAATCACTCTTTTAAAAAAAGAGAAGTTAACAAAATGTTAATAATTGAAAGCTAGATTTTGGAGTTTCTTTTTTCTCTCTCTATTCTTATCTATTTAAATTGAAGCTATTGTAAAACTAAGCCAATGAACAGTGAGGGCAAAAGCCAAATATCTATATCAAGAGTTGCCATTAGGGTGGAGGCATTCCAAAGTTATGAGGGATTTAAAGGAATGAGTAAGCTGGAGCCCCTGGGTGGCTCAGTCAGTTGAGCATCCTACTTTTGATTTCCACTGGGGTTATGATCTCAGGGTTATAAGATCGAGCCCCCACTCCTAGCCCTAGCATAAAGCCCCTGCACCGAGCCCCTGCACTGAGCTCCCGTGCTGAACCCCCATGCTGAGCCCCCCTACATGTAGCTCAGAGTCTGCTTGCCCCTCTCCTTCCTGTCGCTTGTGCACGCTCTCTCTCTCAAATGAGTGAATACATAAAATCTTTTAAAAAACAAAAAGAATGAGTAAGCAGAGGAAGCTGGTCAGCTTATGGAAGAAAACGGTGCAGTAATTCAGAAAGATAGCTGCCAGAGGAGAGTGGCCTCTGCTCCTTGTAGATTTCTAGTTCCTGGTTCCTTTTCCCATGGGGCTCAGCCATACTATAGCTTCTGCGCTTGAATTCCTATGCCATTCCTGATTCTGTGATGCCTCGTGTTTATCTTTAAAAGTTGATTCCCCTTCTCTTGAGCTAGCTCCAGTTATTTAATTAAAACAATTATTTGTATTTGTTACAGTCAGCATCTGCCCAAGTGGAGTGGCCCTACCAATCTTGGAGTCAAATGGTATTCAGCATCTCTTGGAGGGATAGGAGAGACCCCTGTAGGAAACAGGATGTCAGGGGATCAAAGCCAATTCAATCCGCCCTCTAGGTACAAATGCACCAGGAGAGAATTAAATGCAGTTTTCCTAAGAGGTCTTCACAGTGAACAGGCAGAACTAATAGACAGTTTGCCATGACAGTTTCTTGGGGAATATGTTGATCTAAGAAGTAAATATGGTTCATTGACCAGTCAAGTTGACCTATAGGCTCTGTGTGCAAGGCCAATGTTCTTGCCTGAGGGGGTCTTCCATTTTGAGTGCTATAAAAGCAAGGTAATCTCCCATTTGGATAAAGATGAAGGGCTTGGAGGACTACCCTTTTGCCCTTCAATTTACCACAAAAAATAAAGGGTTTCTAGGCAGGATGAAAGAAGTAATTTAGGAAAGAAGCCAGGAAAAGGATTCCAAAAGGAAGTGTCAAGAAGCTAGTTATTGGGGGAAGTTAGAGCAGAGGTGAAAGAGGCAGAATTTGCTGCCTGTGGTAGAGTGATTCTCTGAGGAACAAGTTGGGATTATCTGTATGCATCAAGGCCACCAAAGGGAGAGGAACCAAGGCAACCTCAGTGTGGGAGATCTTGCTAGAGCTAGAAGATATAAATGTAATTCAGGGAAATCTGGATTGGAAAAGAATATATATTTGTGCTTCAGAACCGAGAAGAGGGGGACTAGCCCACTTCGCTCCTTTCAGGAAAGTGAGGTGGTGCCATGTACTTCCTGGGTCAATGAAGGTCATGCTCTTGTAAAACAAGGAACAGGCATGACAAAAGTGAACCCAAGTATCCGTAAGTTTAAAGAAGGAAGTAGTGCACCACCGTTCCCCACCACCCAGAAGGAACCACCTTCAACAATTTAGTTTCTTTTCTTAGATTTTTTCTATGCATTTACTGAGTTGAGATAAGATATGTTGCTGATTTTAAGTGCCATTTAATTCAGGAATATTCACAAATCACTTAATTTAGGAAGAGGCATTTAATGACATATAATGTCTGTCCCTGGATGATTTATTGTCCATCTTCATCCAAAAAAAAAAAAAAAAAATCCAACAAGTTAGGTCATTTAACACGAAGTCTAAAGATGCATAAAAATAATTTCTCAAGTTCTTTAGCAATGAAAAAGTTCATTATGTCATTCTATGCAATACTGCTTTTGTGGAAAGGGAGAGAAAAGACCTTTTGTTTAGTAATTCTCTTGGCACAGGGTCTTCACTATGTAATAAGCTTAGCCATTGTTAGAAAAATCTGGACAAGAACAGCACCAGTTATTGTTATAAGTGATCATCAAATAAGGCAAGAGATTCCATATGAACTGTAGGTTAAAGGAGATGGCTCAAGAAATATGTTTCTTGGTACTGAAAGAGGAATGGAACCAGTATTTAGCTAAGTTAACGCTTCAGGGCTGTGTCACTTAGGATGTTTTTTCGACTATAAGTGACAGAAAATTCTGACTCATTTGTATTAAATAATAAATACATATAGCATCACAGCGCAGGCCCAGATTTGGTTAATTTAGCAAACCAGTAATGTCAGCAAGGACCCAGATTCTTTTCATCTTCTGGCTTTGCCATCCTAGGTATATTGGAATGGTGATGAGGCCAGCTCCTCTCACGGCCGTGGGATGATGGCAGCAGTTCCCAGACATGGCAATAACCAGGGAAGAGGAGCCTGTCTTTTATGAGGTGTCTCTAGTGAATAGAGGGGAAACTTTTCCCAGAAGTCTCCACCTACAGACTTCCCTTATGTCTTATGGGGGAGGGGGGTTACGTCACACGTCCATATCTAAACCAATCATAGACCGGAGGTAGCCCAATCACGGTCCACACCCTGTGTTTGGATATGAAACTAGCTTTCTTTGAAGCCCATGACTACGTAAAGAGATGGAGACGAGCAAAATTGGGGTAGTACTGGAAAGGAGGAAGGGAGATGATGGTAGTAATCAACAACGTCTCTCCCAAGGGCTAAGTGGTCTCTGAGCTACACAAGGTCCCAGACAACACACACCATCTACCGGATTTCTGAACATGGTTCCTAACTATGTAAGGGAAGTCCTGCTCCCTTGTGCATACACGTTATTAATTTTGATTCTTTTATCACTTGGTCAGTACATGTCTTCAAATAATGTCCAAGAAAAGACCATGGGCTGATCTCTTTTCCGAGTCCCTGGCTGTCTGAGCATGTCTTTCTATTGCCTTCGTTTACCAGTGACAGCATGGTTAGATGTTAGATTATAGATTACAATCCTTGCCCAGTAAAAGTTTGCAGATATGGTTGCATTGTTTTCTGGCAGTTAGCATTGCAGTGAAGTCAGAGATATGACTAACTTATGCTCCTTTGTAAGTAAATTATTATTTTTTAACCTGAGTGCTAAAGGATTCTTTTCTTTATCTTCTCAGTTTGAATATGTGCTCAAGATACATCTAGATGTGGGTCATTTTTCTTTAATTTTACCTGGAGTATAAGGAGTCCCATCAGTCTGCACACTCAAATGCTTTTCATCACAAGAAAGCAGTTCTTAATTATGTATGATTTGTCTTCGTTTCTCTTATTCCTATCATGCTTATTAGGCGGAATCATGTTTCTGTCCTCTGTTTACCACCTTCTCTCCACCGTTATTTCTTCCTTCTGCTGGATATCATAGAAGAATATCTCAAGTACGATCTTCAGAACACTCATTTTCCACAGGACTAGTGCTGCTCTCTACTCATTCCAACATATCTTCGTGCTGTATTTTTTGATATGAAACTTCTTATAGTTTGGGTATTGTTAATATTCTTCATTATCTCACCTCTTTCTCCCTGCTATTCATCTCACTTTGTTGTCTTTGCGTCCCATCCTTTTCTCTGTGACTATGTGCTCCTCTTTCCTAGAAGCCATGTCTTCTTACATCTTTCTGAGGATATTACACAGTTTTCTAAAAATGCTTGCTGGTCCCCCTGCAGGAGGTCATTTTCAGAGTAATGTTCCTCATCTGGTCTTCTGTGTAATTGTTTTTCATGTTTCCAATGACAGTTTTTCTGATTACTCATTTTTGAATGAAAAGGCAAAAAACCAGTTTCATATTCACCCACAGACAGGGTGTGTAGATTTTATTTGGTCCTATTGATCAGACACTTGGGTAATGATGGAATTTTCTCAGATTTATAGGTTGACAAGAATAGGTGTCTGCCCAATTCTGATCATTTAGCTAGCGTTCCTATGGTATGGCTCTGCTGTGCTGAGTTCCTTCCTCCAGGTCTGGTCCTGTGATATCCTCCTCACTGTGTATTGCTACTGGGACAATTCTTTCCACATGCGGTGACATTTTATTTCTGGGGCTATTCCTTCGAGAACGCAATGTACCCAGCACTCCCCTGCCCTGTCTCATATACTTCTTGAATTAGTCTCTGAATGAATGCTGAAAGATGGAGATGGCAAAAAATATTTATATTAATTCAAAAGCTAACACCCACATGATAGAGGGATAACTACCAGGTTTCTTGTGGTGTAGACACCAGGTCTCTGAGTAGGGGAATAGAGCAGCCAGGAGGAACAAAACCTCTTCCTGCCTTCTTCTAAATGGTCAGAGATCCTCTATTTCTTGAGAAAAGGCAAGACTGTTCGCCAAGTGTTTTTCCCTGCTCATTTAAAAAATTTAAGTAAAAATTCCTTCTAGATTTTAGCAAGTGGTTTTATGTTAGTCTTAGCTTTTGGTGGTAAATGGGATTTTTATATTTGTGTCTTTCTAGGTACCGTAGAAAAAACTTAGGCAAGTTTCTATCAGGGTAGTTAGTCTGGTGCTGTTTAAAATCAGAAGTAAAAAAACAAATGTTTTAGTTGACCCAAACTGCATATGAGCCAATAATGTACTTGGCTGCTAAAAAAAAGGGTGTGTGTGTGGCAGCTATCCTAATAGACAAACCAAGGTTTGCAGTATTCTCGTTGCATTCTCCCAGATGTAACTGGGAGTTTGGGGCCCATTTACGGCCCTATTATTAATAAAACTGCAAAGCATTCTTGGTAAATAAGAGCAAGTTCAAAGGCAGGATAACTAGGGCGCAAGAAGTCTGCGTGTCATGTCGATGGAGTGTGGGAAGTTAACTTTGAAAAAGAGGTGATGTGGGTAGAGAGTGGGGACGACCTGATAACTGTGATAAAATATTCAAATGGTGGTCATGGGAAAAGGGATTATATTTATTCCGGTTTGCTTCAAAGAGCAGAACAAGGATCACTTGGAGAAAGTTACCAAGAGGTGGATTTGGCTCAACATGCAGTTAACTGATGGAGTGGGCACTTCATAAAGAAGACCGTAAACTGCTTGGTTCTTCCTGGAAAATCCTGGTCGAGAAGATCCTGGCTGACCACCCATCAAGGAAACTGTGGGAGAAATTCTGTTATTGGGTGGGAAGTTGGGTGATCCTGTGATCCATATTTTATTGATCTTGGTTTTGGAGTTTCATCCTTGAGGTTTCAGCTTTTTAGGTTAGATGAATGACTTGGATTCTCCTGCAAGGAAATCGCTGAACTGTTAGAACTCAGCTGCTCCAAAGACGGGGCTCCATCTAGACAGACGAGGCTCCAGGAGAGGTGAGTTTCACTTTCTCCTGGGCCTGACCATTCCCCCTCACATAGCAGCAAAGACTACTTCAGAAGCAGACCATGACCAAGCTTCTGTCAGGGAAAGTGGAGAATGCGAGCAAACAGGTGGTTCCTATGTCATCTCACATCGTCCTCACCACGTTCCCAGGAGGCTGCTTTCTAGACGAAGAACCCGAGACCAAAAGCGACCGCACATGTTGCCAAGAACAAGAAGACATTCATTCACGGAGCCAGTGGAGGCCCCAGAATTTCCATGTAAGAGGGGCTCGGAGGCAGCTGTTGAGTTGGAATGAACACCTGGAACGTTATCATGAAGCTGCATTTGCCTCATTTGCATTTTCTAACAAAGCATTTAATCACATTTTACATTGTTGACATATACAATGTTATTTTAATTTTGTCTTGGGGTGACTGGTGGGGGCAGTTGAAGATGGAGCTAGAGCCCCTCCGTCACGCCCTCAGGCGCTCCTCGGCAACCTGTGGGGCGAGTCAAGATTTGGACCCTGGTCTGACTCCAAAGCTCATGCTGACCTCATGGTGAACAGAAAAAATGTTGCTGAGGATTTGTTTTGTTGTTTTTGTACTTCATTTAAACTAATATAACTAAATAAGGCAGGAGAAAGCAGACCACATGATTTAGCATATTTTCCTGAAGACTCCCCAAATACAGAAAGCTGGCCTGGAGGCTGGCCCGTCCTCACGCCGGCTCTGTGCTGGCTCCAGACCCCTGCTGGCCCCTTCCCCCGGCCTGCAGGTGCTGCTGCTCACGCTAGCCTAGCGCCAGCAGGACGATCCCCCACCTGCTACTTCCCAGGCGGACGCAGCAGTCAGTCTGGGTCAAGGCTGGAACTCCTTTTTTCCTTTCCTCTTACAAACAAAAATGCCTCCCGTGTTTGTCCTATTGGGCTTGCAGTCCCAGATGTGTCAAGAGTCAGTTCCCGGAAAAGCAGCCCAACCAAGGGGCTCTTCCACCACATTACATAATGGCAGGCTTCACGTCATTTTCCATTGGTTTTGGACTGTGATGCATAGTCCTTTGGGGATGTTCTGAAGTTCAGGCTCCTTCAGAGCCAGGAGAGAAAAGCCCAACAGCAAAACAAGTGGAAAGTAAGAGAATACTGGCCACGTGGCCTTGGGTCTCTTCTGAAATGCCTGCCCGTTTCTGTATTTTGTTTCTGGAAGGTTGTCAACGGTCTTCTTAATGCTAAGTCTTAGGTTTTTCCTCTCATTATCCATTCTCCTGCCCTGTCTTTGAAAATTTAACACTGCTGACCCCTTCTTTTCTGCGTGAGGCTGCTTCTCCCTTGATTTTGGTAAACCTGGACTTCTGGAATTTTGTATTCCTACTCACTCCTCTTCTTTCCCTAGCTGAGCATTCTGCTTCTGGATCCCCTTTGTCTTGCCATTCACTTTCAACCTGGCATTCCTTATGGGGCTCTGTGGTGAACCCATCTTCAATTACAAATAGTTTCAAAAAATTATAATGGCTCAATCACAAGTCCGTTTCTTACTCACATATTAGTACACAGCGGCTTTTCCTTTTGGCAGGTGGATTTCCTCCACCTGGGGACCCAGGATCCTTCTTCTATGGCTTCACCATCCCCCTAGACCTCTAGGGCCTCACTGTTACCTATATCCTGCCAGCCAAAAAAGGAAGAAAAGAATGGAGAAGGCACATCTGATATAAGACTTTGGCCTGGAAGTGGGACACCTGGGTGGCTCAGTCGGTTGAATGTCTGATTTTGGCTTAGGTCATGATCTCAGGGTCCTGGGACTGAGCCCCATGGAGAGCCCTGCATTGGGCTCCCTGCTCAGTGGGGAGTTTGCTTCTCCCTCTCCTTCTGCCCCTCCTCCTCCTCGTGCTCTCTCTCCCAAATAAATAAATAAAATCTTAAAGACTTTTGCCAGAAAGTGAGACACCACTTCTGCTCATTCGCCATAGGAGATAACTGGTCACGTGGCCCCTTCTAGATGGAAGGCAAGGCTGGAAAACATGGTTCATGGCTAGAAAGCCCCTTCCCCAGCAACAAGTCTATCCTATGGTAGGGAAGATGGGTTTTAGTACATAGTTAGCCATCTCTGCCGCAGCCCTGGAGTTCTCTCAGCAGACTCTCCCCGTTGGTGACCTACTCATCCATTCTTGTCATTTCCTTCTTTACCTCGGCATTCATGACTCCTAAATCTCCATTTCCCCATCTTTCCCTGTCCGAAGCTGGCTTTCGTTCTGCCACTCCCCAGTTCTGTCAGTGGATCATCATTCTTCTGGCATCATCCATAATCCTTGCCTTTCCTCTGGGCTCCCATCCAGTGCTTCCCTGAGTCCTTGCTCATTCGTCCCTTTTCCTGACTTCGGCCTCCCAATTTTCTGATCTATTTAGAATGCTTTTGACAGGCTAATCTTTCTAGAACACTTTTATTATGTCACTGCCAAGAAATTCTCTTTAAGAACCTATGATTCCTCGTTGCCGCTTTAGAAACGTGATACAGTTTTAAATAGTAACAGCCTATAAATAAGACAGCTTGTTAGGCAAAACAGTTATTTTTTAATCTGGGTTTTAAGGGCAAGTCGAGTTCTGTGTGATGAGGTATAAACACTAACAGACAAGGAAGCAAGAAATCGTAACTCTAGCTTACCCTCTACCTCTACCAAATCTCTGAGCCTCAGTTTTCATTTTGTAAAACTAAGAAGGTAGCCTTTTTCCTGTTTGAAATCCATGCACAGATGATCTCTTTTGGTCCCTTCTAGCACAAGGATCAATGATTCTAAAAATGCAACCTTCTCTGCCTAGTTTTTTAAGACCCTTCATAATGTGAACCCACTCTCTTTCTCCAGCTTACTCACATTTTCTTAAATGCTTTCTCTATTCTGTCAACTTGTTTTCTCTCTGTGTCCCAGATATGCTGAGTGTAGTCTAGCCCAGCATGAGTGCCACGCCGCTTCTCCTGTCTGGAATCTCTTCCCTCTGCTCTCTGCACCTCTAAGACCCACCTATTCTGTAGGCCTGGGCCATCTTGGAGGATTTGAGGCCTTTAGAAGGACATCGGCACCCCACCTGAGCTTGCCACTTAGGAGCTCCGTGGCATTAGTAACACATGTAAATTTGCTTTGTAAAATGCCTTCACTACATAATTTAGTCCTGTGATTGCTTCATGAGTTAGTTTCGTTTCCCCAGGTAACTGGCTGGCTGGTTGGATTAATTGACGATTGATTGGTTGATTGATTGATTTCATCAGTCAACAAGGCTTGGCATAAGGTCGAACCATGTGAAGTTGCTGATATTTGACCGCTTTTGACCTACAAAGAAATGGCAATTTCCTAATAAAGTAAACCTAATAAAGTATTCTAAAAATATTTGTTATTCTTTCCACCCAACGTAGTCCAATCCTCCAATGCAGGGGAAGCCAACATCTGGGAGTAAGAGTCAAAATTTTGTGGAGGTGATTGCTGCATTTTCTTTTGTTGGTCATTTTCTATGCTGTGGTTTGGGGTAAAGAGCTACCCCCAGAGGAGTGGCACACTGTCTCTCTCTCTGTGAGGTGGGCCTGTGCTTTCAGCGACACCAGACCAAAGGCCTGTGGGTTTTGAAAAGACAGATTTTAGACCCAGGTCTTGGCAGGGGGACTCCCCACCTAACTTTCCATAAAGGAATTAGAGTCTCTGAGTGAAGACCTTAGGAATCCAGGTCCTGTCCTTGCTTCCTTTTTGTCCCTAGAATTCAGAGCTCGTCAGAAATGAATAACGTGGTCACTCTGCAGCACATGAAGGGTTTTTTTTGGCAGGAGAGAAAGTATGAGTTTTGGAATCAAGCAGACCTGGCTTAAAATCCTATCTTGGCCACTTATTAGATACATAAACTTGGACAAGTTACTTAATTTCTTGAATCCTCAATTGTGTCTTTTGGAAAAGGGGGATAAAAATGGTTAACAGAGACAAACCTTTTCTGTTAAGAACCCCTTCGGATGAAGGGACGCCTGGGTGGCTCAGTCAGTTAAGCATCTGCTTTCAGCTCAGGTCATGATCCCAGGGTCCTGGGATTGAGTCCTGCATCAGGCTCCCTGCTCAGCGGAGAGCCTGCTTCTGCCTCTGCCTGCTGCTCCCCCTGCTTGTGCTTTCTCTCTCTCTGACAAAGAAATACATAAAATCTTAAAAAAAAAAAAAAGAACCCCTTCAGATGTTTTATCTAAAATATTTGCCCTTTTTACTGCAATAGCTCAAGGCTAGTGGCTCATTCAAGACCTCGGCTCTTGCCTCTCCTCTTACCCACGTACTCATGCTTTCCAACTTGAATTCTTTGAGCTGCTCCTGCACAAAAATACTAAAATGGGATTTCAGTGTAACATTGGGTTTTTTGGATCATATGGTTTATTACATGGAACATATCAAGTTCTAGAATTACATTGGGAAAAGCCACTTACCAGCCCAGGTCAGCAGTGAGGGCCTGACTTGTAGGTACACATGACCATTATTCAGTGAAAACTTTTAAGTTTGCATTATCTCACAAATGAAGCCTGGAAGCTGTGGCTGTTCTTCCCGTACGAGAGATGGGGAAACTGAGGAGCGCAGGTGTGGCTTGTCTAAGCTCGCATTGGTCAAGCTTGGGGGTCTCCTGAATTCCGGTTTGGGATGCAGACTTCAGGCCATCTTCTCCCCGTGGTGCCTGGCCTCGAGACTCCTGGACACCTTGCCCCCACCCCCCCGCAACTCCCTCAGGCCGTCACTTGCCCCGCAGAGGAACACTGCCAAGTTGTGCATTTGCAGAGGAGGGGAGACTATGATCTATCTGATCAGGCACTCCTTCATTTGTCCTGAGTTTTTTGCTATTTGTCAGAGCCAGAAGGTAGGGCACGTCCAAGGTGTCCCTGGCATCTCAAGCCTCTGGGATTCCCTCGTGGGCTCCGGAGCTGAGGGATCCCAGAAAGTCTAAAGCTTTTCTGTCATCTGCCTGCAACTGGGTTGATGACATGGGTTTCTTCCAGGTCCCCCAGATGCTTAGGGTGGGTCCAACTTACACTGAAATGGATCCAGCGGGTTCCCAGTCTGGTCCACACCCATAATTCCCGGAGTTGAGTGACTCAGGGTTTTAGAAGATACCTCTGTGCTAACTCACACCTCCTCCCCACCCCTGCCATGAGGAAAGGGTGTTGCACACCAAGGGCTGTGTCACTTGTGGGCTGGGAACACATTCTAGGCCTTTCTACCCCAGATTTCACTTAAATCCTGGGGTTCACAATTCAAGCTGGCATTCTGTTACCCTGATTCCAGCCAGAGTATAGTGACATTGCCACAATCCATGAAGACTCCTTAATGGGTCACGATGTCCTTGACCACCCTCTCTCCTTACCAGTTTTAAATTTATTAACTAAAGGAGGGAAGAGGTGTAGGTGGTCTGTATGGAATTTGGGGTAAAGAAGGGTATCTACACAGCCCGGAGGCCGACGTGCAGGAGAATGTGGACTTGACTCTCAGTCACACACTGAAGGTGTGTGCACACAACTACCCTCAGTGCAACGCTCTTGCTGGTGTCAGTCCCTTGTGCTCGGGCACAGCTGAGCTGTGGACCTTTAAGCTGAGTCGCTGAGTTCCGTTCCAGTCCACCAGTGACCCAGCCCCCGAATGTGACACAGCCTCCCCTGGGGGGTGAGTTAGCACCGAGGAATCTTCTGACGCCCTGAGTCCCAAGTCTCCTTGATGCCTCAACCGCAGGCATCTCAGAAGACGTGCTTCTGGCTTCCACGGAGTCCAGTATGTGCACACCGAGTAAAGGAGTGTTACCCAGACGTGGGGAGGAGTCTCTGCGCAGAGACATACCAACATTAACAGACATTCCCTGCTGGAAATTCTCGAGTGTTAGAGCCCATGCTCTTACCCACAATGCGGGCAGAACCCGGGCAGCTGGATGATGTCCACAGTCACCGTTGTTTATATCTGCGTTCATATGTGATTTACACATTTGCAAGCTCTGAGGTGGATACTGCAGGGCATGAGTTTTGGAAACAAGCACACAGCTTTTAAGCCGCTTCTCATCTTTCAGGTATATGTGCCGACCCATGGCTCACAATATATGCGTCCTGCTATATTTTTATGATGTTAATAAACCACAAGTTAATGTAAATGTCCACTTACAGGAGAACGATTAGGTAAATTGTTATACAATGGGATCATCTCTAGCCATTAAACACGAGACTAACGACATAGAGAAGTACTTATGATATCCTGCTACGTAAAAAAAAAAGGGGGAGGGACTATAATTTATGGACTGAAGTTTGAACCCCTCCCCACACAAAACCAACCAAAAGCAATGTATAACCTACATAGGTTCTTGTATACTGAAAAATACTGACTTGATATATACCAAGATTTATGTAGTTCTCTTTCCTTTTATGTTTTTCTACAGTGGTTATGTATTAATCTTATAATTAAAAAAATGTTATTGCTTTTTAAAAAGGACACTTAGAAATTGTTTATTTTGGAAACTTAGGGGGAAGATTCTGGACCTTCTACCAACATACGCACGCTGTGCACTGAAGTCAAGTGCTGATGACGTGAGTTGAGTCCCAGGGACGCAGGCCAAGGACTGCCGGTCGCGGCTGCACCCTTCCCCTTCATATCCCTGAGCTGATTAGTCCCCAGATCAGACCATACACTGTTCATAAGGGCGGCGTCACTAACATTCTTAACAGGCGCTGGGGGCAGGCAGGCCTGGGAGGGGCTGCTTCCCCGCTTTGCTGCCCCTCTGAGCCTGGAGGCCGTCCACATTCAGGGAGAAGCGGCAGCACCTGGTCAGGAGCTCCACACCTGCTGGTGGCTGGGGGGCTGCTGGCCCACAGTTGTACCCTTAGAGGCAAAAGGTCCTGTTTGCCCTCATCCAAACACCCTAACCAAACAAACCCCCAGGGCGAGCTGGAAGGGTAAAAGGAGTCACAAGACAGTGGCATTCAGCCTGAAAGGTCTGGAAAAGGTGGGATGGCAAGGTGCCTTGTGGGGGAAAGGGAGGGATGTGGGGTTCCTGCTGGCTGTGTTCATGTCCCAGGTATCTCTCACATCAGCCGAAATCTCCTCTCATCCCTTGCCCAGATACTGGCCATAGTAAAAATCCCCTTCCTCTGTCCTCCTAAAGGGACACATCATAATTTGACTTTTGAGGGTCTAGAGGGCACAGGAGCAGCGCAGGTGCTAAGTGAAGGGAGCAAAAACAACAAAAGATGCCACTTATTCATTCATTCGTTTATCTACCACATGTTGACTGTATACTATGTGGCCTTGGGTTACAGAAGGGAGCATGGCAGGTGAGGGCCCCACTCTCATGGAACAGGCCTTCCAGGGTGATAGGAGAGAGATGATAAGCAGGCCAATAATAACTTACAGTGGTAAGTGTAATAACGAAACTATCACATCAAAGCGAGATAGAGAGTTCCTGAGGGCAGGGCTGCAGGGTGCCTGCAGAACGCCCACAGTGTCCATCAGGGGCCCCGGAAGGAAGAGAAGGAAATGATTCTCAGGAAAGTAAGAAGGCACCCTTTGGCTGTGCGGCTGTGTGTGCGTATGTGGTTATGTGCTGGGGCTCTCCCCTTAGGCTAAGGTTTTTCCTCCCTAAATTTATCTCACTTAATGGTAAAGAAGACTCCTGGGGTCCCTTTACATGTGGGTCTTTCAGAGAATGGAAGGAATCAAAGAAGCATCGGGGTCCCAGGTAGAGGGAGAAGAAAGCAGGCATTTGGCACGATATGTGCTACACCGTCTTTCCCGGCCTCAGAGCCCAGCTTGATGAACTCTGGTCTGAGCTTTCTGGAGAGAGGCTGCAGACCAATGCAGGCACAACTTCTATCCCGAGGACTTTGAGGGCCACAGGGCCACAAGCCGGTCTGATTGCGTACAGCGGTATGGGTGTGGTGTCCAGAGTAATATATGCTCAACCATGCTAATGATTACACTACTATTTTAATGACAAAATAGGAGACAGAATCAGGGAGGGGAACACTCCACACAAATGTGGCTAATGCGGAGGTTCCCGGGCATCTAGAAGCTCTGGGAGGATCCAGGGCCTCTTACACTGTGCAGACATCAGTCTTCTCACAAGAGAGCACTTGAGCAAGTCAGAATGGCAGCCAGGGGCAGGACGGGAGCCTTACCAAGAGGTGGGAAGAGGGAGAGAAGAAGCCATAAGAGGAAAGGGAAAGAGGAGCTTCCTTTTCTTTTCAGTCCTTTTTTTTTTTTAATTTTAATCTCTTTTTAGAGAGAGATTGAGAGCACAATCAGGGGAGGGGCAGAGGGAAAGGGAGATAGAGAATCTCGAGGATGCTCCATGCTCAGCCCAGAGTCCAATATGGGGCCTGATCCCACAATCTTGAGTTTGTGACCCTGAGATCACAACCCGGAGATCATGACCTGAGCTAAATCAAGAGTTGGATGCTTAACCGACTGAGCCACCAGGCACCCCTCCTTTCAGTCCTTCCTGTTCATCAGTAAGCTGAAAGCGGAGTGTTGGTAGAACACATGCATAGCAAGATGGGAAATAAAAACAATTGCATTCGTTTTGTGTAGTGTCTCTACTGCTCAGTAAGAAGGAAGTACATAGGCATATTCAAGCTATGAGTGCAGACTGCACAACGTTAGGGATTCTGCATGAGTTAAATGCTCTGTATTTGCACGTAGGACAGGTATTGCACAATATAGAGATGAATGGTAAAAATTCATGCTAATAATCTAAAATGTTCATCTGTCTTTATTTGCAACGCTCTATAGCAAATAAAAAACACCACGGCAAAGGGAGACCACGGATGAAATGAAAAGCTTTATATTTCAGTACTTTCAAAGGCACTTTTTTCGCTGCTTTTTAAATAAGGGAGGCCACATGTTCATTTTGCACTGGGGCCCACAAATTATGTAATGGCCCTGGCAGGCAGTCTATGTACGTGCGGAGGTTTAAAAACTTTGTCTGTGTCACCATCCTTGGACCCCCGGGGAATCTTGGGAGCCCTCCTCACCTCCTCCTACCTGAGAAAGAGGGGCCTGGACCACTGACGAGCAAAGGTGCTGTATGGCCGCACTGTCAGAGGGAGCCACAATGGGGTAAACAGCCTCCCTTTGCTTCTTTCCTTTCCCCAAGAACGGCGAAGTCTCGAGGACTAAGCTGAAGGTGCTGCTCACCCTCAGCCAGATTTTCCCTAAGGCTCCAGATCTGCCTGTAACCTGAAAAACCTGGCTGCTTCTGGCTCACCTGAAGACAATCTAGGGGCTTGGGCCAAAGACCCTACCGGAATAGAATTTTTCCCCTCTGTGTATTTGTATGTATACATGTCTGTGAATCTCCGTCTGGGCTTATCTTGGTCGTGAAACCTCAAAGACTTGAGGTTCTTGCTTGGGACCCTCACACCAGGACCTCAGTGTGAACAACCCTGGAGTCAGCGCTGAGAATCCATTCCCCTCCCGGGAGTCTGCGCGCTGGGGCTGCGGACTGAGCAGGGAGGCCCGCGGCAAGGGTGAGCGGCCGGGAGGCAGCGCGCGGAGGACGGACCTGCCGCGGCGAGCGCCTCCCCCTCCCCCTGCAGGCGGGCAGCGGATGTGGGGACGTGAGGAGCCCTACCGCTAACAAGTGAGTGAGGACAGGGGAATCAGCCTCCGCCGCCAGCTGGGTGACACCGCCGCAGGCCTGCTGTCAGCAGGCTGGCCTCTCTCCTACCTGCGCCTGGCAGCGGGGAGTCGGGAGGGTCCTGAGCCAGTGAGATGCGTGCCAAGGCGGGCCCTTTCCAAGGCTGCAAACTGCTCCCAGGGGTTTGAGCACGCGGGGGGTTTGCTCCAGCTGATTTGCCTACATCCAAAGAATCAGCCAGAGTCAGCAAACCCTTACAAAAGACTGAGCTCCTAGGAGAGAAAGGAGCTTATAGAAATGCAGCACCTTGGCTTCAGCCCAACAAGATCGTGTAGGTTTATCTTTCTATGTTACCGTTTTGGGGGGCAATGGGAAATCACGGAATATTAGGAACATTCATTCATTCATTCAGTGTTTATTATCTACCTATTCTGTAAAAGAAGGGGCTGTTCCGGGAGATGAGACAGACGGAGGGAAGAAAACCCAGGGCACCTTTGAGTGGTGGAAAAGTTTAGCCAGCATTTAAGAAAATGAATAGTACAAATAATTAGAAAGGATAAGGGGTTCTGGAGTTTGGACTTTAATTCCTTGGGCAAATGGGAACCATGAAAAATTTTTTGTCGCTGTCGTTGCTTTTGAGGTGTGACATACACGCAGCAAAATTCATCCTTTTTGTCATGCTGACCTTTGTAAATGCACATAGCCACGTAAATACCACCATGACCCAGCTACGGAACACTCCCACTATGCCACAAAATTTTCTTGTCTCTTTGCAGGAAACCTTTCCCCCAACTAGCCCCTCATAACCACCGATCTGTTGTCCGTCTCTCTGGTTTTATTTTCCAGAGTGTCCTGTACATGGAATCATAGAGCAAGTAGTTTCTTGAGTCCGACTTCTCTTGCTTAGAACACCACACCTGAGATTCATCCAGGCTTTTGTATGTCAACAGTCCATTCCCTTCTTTCTGCATCATTGTTCTGTCGTGCGGATGTGTCTACACTGGGCTCGTCCGTTTGTCAGTTGAAGGACTTAGGGGTTATTTCCAGGTTTTGGTGATTGTGAATAGACTTCCTAACAACAGTCATGCACAGGTTTTTGTGTGAGCGTAAGTTTTCAATTCACCTGGGCAAATATCTAAGCACATAAGAGTAGGATTGCTATGTCAGATCAGTATTTATAAGTGTATTTAACTTTAATTAAAAGAAAACCTTGCCAAACTATTTTCCAAAGCAACTGTAATATTTTGCATCCTTCCCAGCAGAGTATGGAAATTCCAGTTATTGTGCATCTTGGTACTGTATTTTTTTTAAAGATTTTATTTATTTGAGTGAGAGAGAGATCATGAGCAGGGGGAAGGGTAGAGGAAAAAGCAGACTCCCTGCTGAGCAGGGAGCCCGAAGCAGGGCTCGATCCAGGACCCCAGGATCATGACCTAAGCCAAAGGCAGATGCTTAACCGACTGAGCCACCCAGTCGCCCAGTATTTTTATTCTTAAATCTTCTATTAAGTATGTAATAGGTGTGCAGTTGGTCGTGGTTTTAAACTGCATTTCCGTAATGACTAAGCTGTTGAGCATCTTTTCATGGGTTCATCTGCCATTCGTATGTATGTTGGGGTGAAAGACCTGTTCAAGTCCGTTCACGCGACATGATCGTAGTTGTGCATGAGGAAGATTATCCTGGCAGCGGGGCACAGCCTTGCTACTGGACGTGCTACATCAGGACCTTGGCCTCATTCCAATAATATCTCCAGGTGGCTTGGATGCATGTTAAACTTTGAGAAGTGCTACTGTACAGGAATAATTGGAGGAGAGGAAAAAAATGTCAGGAGAAGTCAGGGAGGCTGAGCAGTCAGAAGGCCAAGGAAGTAAGAATCCACACACCTCCTGCTGATTTGCTCTGGAAACCGGGCTCACGGTTTCTGTGCCTGGATTCCACTGCTGGATGAAGGCCCAGGCGGTAGCAGAGAGGGCCTTCAGAGGAAACCATTCCCTGGAACGGCAGACCCACCTGCTCAGGCCTCCAGTCACCGCCAGTGGGACCGGAGTGTGGAGAGAGCTGTCAGTAAGGCCGAACAGGATAGGATTCTGTTTAATCAGTGACGCCAGCCAATACTGACAGTACCTGTGTGTCGGCACGTGGATCGGTCCCTGGCCTCATATGAGAGGTCATGGTCTAGATACGGAGACGGACACAACTGCCTCTCACATAGACGAATGGCATAATATCTCTACAGTTCTGCGTAGCCTCACCGTCAGCACAGCCCTGTGAGGTGGGGACTGTGATGAGCCTTATGTTTTGGGAAAGTCTCCATGGGCACAGGGGGATTCGGGGACTCACCCCAGGTCTGGCTCCAAAGGTTGTGTTCTTAACTGACCATGTGCTAACGAGCCAGGGGCTGTCCAGGAGGACCTCGAAGAGAACTGAGGCAGAAACCAGTGTCCCTGGCCCCAGTAGCTCCCGGTCCTTGCCTCAGTCCCAACTTGCCCAGAGGGACTGAAGACGTTGAATAGATGCCTAGACACAGCCTTCCAGCTGCCTATGGAATATTTGGGCATAAGCTGGAGGCACCAGGCTTTCTTGTCTGCTGCTCAGCTCCCTGCTTGGCCAAGCCTCCGTGGTCATCCTCTGCTCCAGCCCCGGCCTTTCACTGCAGGCAGTGCTGGACAGTATCAGAGCTTGGCTCTCCTTAGATACCACATAACTGTGGATTTCTCCTCTATCTAAGGAGATAAAGCCAAAGACAGGCTTTTGCTATTTCTCAGCCTCCCCTGACAGCATAGAGGTCTGTGCATTGTAAAGATTTCCAAAAAGCAACCCTGCTGTAGTTTTTAGAAGTAAGCCTGGAGATGTGGGTTGGACATGATCCTTGGGATAGCTTTGTAAAGGCCTCATGCCCCCTTGACCCATTAGTTGAACTTTGTTAGCTCCTTGAGTGCAAGGATGTGTATCTCTTTATGTTCCTCTCTCAGTGCCTCCCCGCCGTGCCGGCCCAAGACAGATGTGCTGACAACCTTGGGGTGCTGGAGCTTGGAGGGGCTGTGGTTCATAGGAGCGAGGGGCAGAGACTCTGGAGCTGGGCTATCGGGCTGAATCTCATTCTTGCCACTTACTAGTGATGTGACGTTAGGCAAGTAACTTAACCTTTCTGGGCCTTAGTTTTTCCTCTGTAAGATGGAAAGGATAGTCTCTCCCTCCTAGAGTTGTTGTGAGGTTTAAATGAGTTGTTACAAGTAAAGTGCTTAGAAAAGTAGTCCTCAGTAAGCACAAATAATAAGCATAGTGGAAGGCAGCAGTGTTTGGAATCAGACCTGGTTTGCAATTTCAGCTCTGTCCCTTTCTAGCAATAACCTCCAGCAAAGTACTGAGCCTGAATTTTAGCTTCAACCTCTGAAAAATGGGGACAAGACCTTCATCGGAGGATGAAGGAGAGGATTAAAAGCAGTGAAGAGCTGGCCCAGTGCCTCCCCTGAGTCAGACTACTGCAAACACTGGGTTTCTTGATCCATTGTCTGCCTGATCTGAGGGTGAGGGAGACATGGCTGCTCTCTTGTCACCCTGCTGAGGTGCCCCCGGCTCCGTCCAGGATAGATTCATGAAGCAACTGGAGGTTGTGGGCAACAGGGCAGCTGGGCTGTCCGTAGAGAACCTACCACTTCTAGGGGAGAGCTAGCAAGACAGTTCAGGGGGAGGCCTCCAGAAAGATGATCAGGATAACCCTGCCCCAGAAAGCAGATGCAGAAAGTGTGGCAGCTGCACGGCTCCAGGGGAGCAGAGAGAAGGCTGGATGGATGCCGGGTCTCTCCCACACCACAGTACCCAGTACCTCTGTGCATCTCTGCCCTTGGCAATCTGCTGGGAGCCTCATCCTGTCACACAGCAGCAGCTCACTACCTGTTTCTATGTATTTCAGGCTCCATACAGACAAATCTGTGCCCTTTGCAAAGCTCATGGACAAAATCAGAGTAGTTCCAGGAAAGTGGGGTCACGAACAAGGACGAGGAGATAAGAGCAAACATCTGCCGAAGATCAGTGGAGAAACCCTGACTCTTGGTGTAAATATCACCCAGGGTGGCCAAGGACATGGTCTTCTGGGTTTCTGTGCAGTTGGCCGTAGGCAGGTGGTCTGATGAGGCCCTTTGTCACCTTTGTCTTCTGATGCACTGCCATCGTGACCATAACAGTGGGGCCCCTTCACCCTTCTGGGTACAGTCTTTGGAAGTCCCTGAAGGAGGGGCGCATGGAACTGGGGGGGATGGGAGCTGACTCCAGAGAGGTGGGAAGGGCGAGATCCCAGAGGGTCTTGACTGCAGAGCCAAGGAATCCGGCTTGCGAAGTGAGGGCAACAGTCAGCCAGTGATGGACTTGAAGCAGGGAAACAGAATGATTTTATGGGTATTTTAGAAACTCCTTTCACAGCTGTGTGGAGGATAAGCTCCTGGAGAAGATAAAATGTGGCTTATTTTTTTCTTAAATATGCTATATTTTTAAAGCGAAACCTAAATCACCAACTTAGCTTTTCTCTGTGTAGTTTTTATTTGATCTCTTTAAAAGGTTATGGGAAACTTTTATTATCTTGAGCCTCTGATGATGCCATAATTTGTTCTCTCCCCACGATGTGAAACAGGCATAGGGAAATAAAGCAACCTTCCCAAACTTGTGTGGTGGGTTTTGTCACAACCAGGAAGGAATTTACGCAGTCTGGATTCTCAGAATTGTGCTCTAAGGAGATTCTGTGGCCATCCACCCACACAACCAGGTTCACACTTACTCTCTAAAAAGTCACTTTGGACTTAGAGCACACCCAAGCTTTGGAAACTGGGCTCCAAGTTCAAGTCCCACATTAGACATTTACAGATCACTGCCTCAGTTTCCTTCTGCATCACTGGGCTCACGTTGTTAATGTTTCTTAGGGAGTTTCCTGCCAGTTCTTTCACTGTATTATAAATGTAAACACAGTACCAAAGTTGGCCTGCAGCCCAGTGTGGCTCCTCGGGAAATGTGACCGGTAAACAAACGTTGAGCTGAGAAGTCAATGTTGACTGCCTTCTCTTCCAGTACTGCGGACGCATCTTTCCCTTAACCATGAAAATTGGCCTCAGCCCCATGAGTCTGGCAGCAGCGTCATCACTGGCTCAGAGCTGAGATGCTGCCTTGAGGTTGCCCACTGCCCTCTGTCTCAAGAACACTCCCGTCAGAAAAGATCTGTACGCAGAGGATGTCATGAAGCTGCATGTGTCGTGTACTGTGGATTTCACAGAAATGCTTCTGTAATTTGAAGTGGAAAATGGTGTACCATATATCACTTTACCTAATTGATCTCCCACTCTATCTGTGCTATTTCCAAAGGTCATATAAATGCATCGCTGTCCTTTATGCAAAAGGCTTCCAAATTGTGCAGTGACAAACAGGTGAGCTTTCTGTACGATCCTGTACAGAATATACTATAATCCCGTGTAGTACTTTGCTCCCAGTCCATACCCCATGCATCTAACCTTGAGTCTTTGAAGGCAAAAAAAAAAAAAACAGGGGAAAAACCTTAGGTCATAGAAGTAAACAAAGTTTGAGCTTTTTAAACAGGATGTTGTTGGACTTAAATTGGACTTTGGGCCAAGGGGAATGAACAGTGCCTTTAACCACCACCTGAGGCTTCCAAAGAAAAGTACGGCAGGCTTGAAAGGAATCAAGCTTCAGGCAGGTTAGGACTTTTCCAAAAAAAGAAAAAAAAATAAAAATCTGTACTTTTTGAGCAAGAACTGTGAAGATAGTCTCAGTTCGCTTAATAAAAGCATGTTTAAACCTATCTTAGAGATGCGCCTATAAAACACCCTCACCAGAAAGCAGAGATGGGAGTAGGGAAAGGTGGAGGTCACTTGATTTTCCCGCAGAGAACTAGGTGAGGTCCCAACAAGATCCAGCATCCCCTGAATGTGAATAAAGCCCTGAGTAGCACAGCTGGTGCCGTATTTCCCCGGGACGCCCTCCGGTCCCTGTTCTTAGCCCACTCAACACCCTCAGTTTCTCTAAATGAGACGCTAACCTGGAATAAGACCGAGCTTACGAGAGGACTCACATTCAGCTCAGGCCTTAATGGGAGAGGGTGGCAAATAGTGACCACAGGTGGCAAAAATCCGGGTGGGAGAAACACCCTCATGTGTGCCTCTCAGAAGGCCGAGGTGTCCCGTCCATATTATACTAGGAGCCTCTCCTCTATCTTGACTTTTTAAAAAACTCAGAGACCATCCTTATATTTCCAACCTGTCACTTAGGTGTTTTGTTTCACTATTAGATGTATTTCTGTCATCAAATGATCATTTCATAGCTTCATTTTAATTGTTCCATTTTCCCCCAAGCCCCCTTCCCTGGGCCAGATGGGGACCCCAAAACACAATTACCATCAATTATTATCCCAGGGAATTCAGGAAAAGCTTATAATATCCCTTGGGATCACTTTCTAGAATCAACATTTCACAGCAAGCCTGAATATTTCTTCGTTTTGCCACAAGAAAAAAATAATTCACTGGAGAAATCATGTTGCCGATGAAACTGAAAAGAGCGCACAAAGTCAAATGTCCCCCATAAATCTTACAGCTGGAGAAATGAGAACAGCTTCCCTAAACAGGGATGAGGCTAAAGGGAACTATGTTGCCATGTGGAGCCGTGTTTACAAGATTCAAGTTTAGGGTGCACATAATCATCAGGACAAAACCAGCTCGCTAACTTTGTTTTTAAATGTATTTGAAAAAGTCAAATAAAGCAAAACTAAAAATTGACAGAGGGCTGGAAGAGTGTTTTATTTAAAGAATGATTTTCTTTGCCCAAATTCCCAAGTTAATAGTTAGAATTTATTATTAAATTGTGAAATTGGCATTTGAAAAGCTATATATCCGTTTAAACCAGGCTTGTTTCGTACGTCTTTACCACTCCATTATAACTACCTGTTCTTTCTTCCCCCATTTATCCTTATAGGCATTTTTTTCCATGCTATAATCTTCCTTAATAATTATCCTTTAATATATACATTAATATTCCCAACCACTAAATGCATAATACATTTATTATTCTCTTTTTGAGAATTTCTAATTTCTCATTATTATAGATATTGCTACAATGAACATTTTAGGGACTTAAGCTTATATTTTTAAAAGTAGAAATAATGGATTAAATAGTATGTATATCTATATGTGTCTGGATATAGTTTGCTGGATTGTTTTTCAAGAAGATTATGCATAGTTATCCAGTCATTAGCAATGAATGAGAAGCTTGTTCTCACCAACTTTGGGTATTAAGATGTAAAATTTGCTCATTAAACAGCAAAATAATTTACCTGAAAGCTTTAAAATTTTTAGGAAGGCAAACGTGGCCATCTTTGTCTCTGCTTTCCTAAACTGCTTTTTGCTTAGAAAGTTGTTCCCTTCCGCTTTCTAGAGCATTGGATTTGCAAATGTGGGGAAGGCAGATGCTCTCCCTGGCTTAAGTCACACCCCCTAAAACTACATCAAAACATCTGGAAGTGGGCCCTGGGCCCTGTTTGCATCCAAGTCTACCATTGGGATAGAAAGTGGGGATCAAAGTCTGCTTTGAAAGGGCCAAATAAGGAAAAAGGTATTGGGGACATCGAGGCAACAGTTTCCTTTCATGAAGTTTAATCGAAGGCAAAGAGATAATGAAAGTAACTTGAAGAAGCAGCAGTGTCAAAGAAAGGTGCTTTTAATAAGGAATAGCTGAGGTGCGTAGGTTTGAAGGCAGAGGGACGGATTCCCCGGAAAGGGAGAGAATGATGTGAGAAGCTGAGAGAAAGATGAAGCAAGCAGGAATGAGGGGAAGGTGTTGGCCCAGGAAGAGGAGTCAGCATAGGTTGAAGGGAAATCATTCTTGCTGAAAGAGATTTGAAAGAGAGAGTCTGGAAGGAAACGCCAGGACGTTTTGAGGTGTGGGAGTTTGCATCAGCTGGCCCTAAACTTTGCAGGGGTGTAGGAAACTCTAGGGAGGGGAGTCAGGGCAGTGGAACCACTGTGGACACCCACTGTGGAGAAGGGGAAAAGAAGAAATTAAAGCAGCGTATGTACTAGGTGCAGCCAATTTGGTTAACTGGTCAACACCACTCCCGATGAAAGTCCTTATTGAGAAAGGACAACCAACTAATGACTAAAATTAGGGTTGGAGATGATTCGCTGTCATCTATTCACATTATCCTTATAAGTTTGTACCCCTGAGCTGGCTGCATCCATTATATCAGCTGGGATTCAATCAGAAAAGCCAACTATGCATGATATAGAATGAGATCTTTTTTTTTTTAATTTTTTATTTATTAGAGATAGAGACAGCCAGCGAGAGAGGGAACACAAGCAGGGGGAGTGGGAGAGGAAGAAGCAGGCTCATAGCAGAGGAGCCTGATGTGGGGCTCGATCCCATAATGCCGGGATCACGCCCTGAGCCGAAGGCAGACGCTTAACCGCTGTGCCACCCAGGTGCCCCATAGAATGAGATCTTTTTAAACGTGGGTTAGAACTGAAGCAATCGTGGGACTTGGTGGAGAAGTCTTCCCAAGACTCTTGCCTCTGCATGTGGCATTGGGACTGAAGTCACCGTAGGTCAGCAGGTACTGAAAACAGGATATGCAGTGAGAGACAAACTGGAACTCATGAGGACAACTAGTGCCCACATTATGTCCCTGCCTCCAGCTTCGAGGATGCAGGTGGCCTGCGGAAGCAGCTGGTGCCCTTTGTCAGAGCTGCACATGTACCTGGCCCAGGACCTGAGGGAGATGGAGCCCCATGTCAACAAAGTAGGCCAACAGAGGCCTGATGACATATGTGAGCTGCCAAGGTGCCTGCTGCCTCCACAGACCTTGGGAGCGTGAAAATGGCTGCCTCATTTTTGTCTGCCAACTCTCACCCAGGACCGAAAGTATAGGGGGCAGTGAATTCTGGAAAACTTGGCTTCAGTGTGCTGATACCTTAAACCTCACCACACACACACTCACAGTCCACGTTCAGAGTTGTCTTTTGTTTTTTTGTTTTTTAAGAGAGGGAGCGAGAGAGAATGGGGGAGGGGCAGAGGGAGAGGGAGAGAATCTCCAGCAGACTCCTGGCTGAACAAGGAGCTGGACTTGGGCTGGATCCCACAACCTTGAGATCATGACCTAAGCTAAAATCAAGAGTCCACGCTCAACCAACTGAACCACCAGGCGCTCCCAGAAGTGTTGTAAAGCACTCCATAGACTCACGCAGGAATCTGAGACATGAAGTAGACTGCAAGCAACATTTGAGTTTTATAAGAGCAGAAACGCCAGCCCAAAGGTTACAGTTTGGACCCAAAGTCACATCTTGGGTTTCTGCTGAAACGGTGACATTTAAAACTTCGTTTTCTGGTCCTACCGGTGAGTGAGAATGGAAACGCCCTCTCTGCTGGCCTCGGCCTGAGCGCCAGGGAAACTCCTAGCGCCAAGTGTTTGTGTCATTGCAGCAAGAAGGCAGGGTCCAGAGGCATCCCCAGCGTTTTTAGAAATGTAGCCTTAAGCGAGGTTTTTCGCATCGCAGCACACCCTTGGAGCACACCTGGAGGTGCTGGGGGGCGGGGGGGGGGGTCCGGAACACTTGCACAGTCGGCACCTTTGTAAACCTCGCGGGCTGGGAGCAAATGACTCTCATGGGGCAGCTCCGCCGTGAACCTGAAGACTCGGCAACGTCCCGGCCCCTCACAAAGCTGCTCACATATTTGCTGTCCAACGAAGCATGGCTGAAATAACACAGTCTCCTTGTAGGTTTAGCTAGCTGCTGCGTCAGCTAGGCTCCCGGCCCTGTGGCTTCCATTCCCTGTGGTGGAGGTGGCCGGCTGAAGAGCAGGCCCTCTTGGCCTGAGGGAGGGGGACCACATCTGCTCTGACATGAGCTCTGCCCGCTTCCTCTTGCACCCGGCCTGGGACACGAAGGCAATCAACACGAGGACAGAAGTGAGACAGCCAGCTCCTCCTTCCTGCAGGTAAGCTCAGGTAGCCATGCTCAGTGCCTCAGAGAGGGTGACGTTTTAGTCAGACTCAGACGCCATTTCGTTTTACTACACATGTGCAACCAAGCTATGCTGGAAAGCAGAGCCATTTAATAGGACGTGGGTTGGAAGGATTTTGGAAAGTGTTCTTGGAACTGTGAAAGGCTGGCTTCCCAAAGCTCTGCTCCATCTCTCCCTTTTCTTTCCTCCTGGGTTTCCTCTTCCTTCCCCCCCTTCTCTTCTCTGTCCTTCATTCTCATTCCAGAAACACGTAAACCGACCATGTGTTGATTGGACCCGGGCCTGTGGTGGGACCTGGGGACGGTAAGAGGACACGGCCTCTGCCAGGGAACCGATTAATCAGTACAGCATTGCCCTGAGTGGCCGGCACAGGCAGGTGTCCGCTGAGCTGAGTCTTGAGAGAAAGCAGGAGGTACCTGGTGGTCTCCTTTGTTCTTTAGTTCTCATTTCTCTGCCTGAATGTCCTCTTTTCATACCCTTTGCCACCACTAGACTGTCTGAAGAAAGGAGGCAGCTGGTAGCCAATAGGAAACCTTGAAATCACACTTCCTGTGGGCATCTGTGGACACATCTCCTGGGTAAAGAAATCATTCTCAAATGCCAAGCTCTCTAACTTCCTGACTCCCCAGAGGCACCCAAAGTAAAGTTCCAGACACCTAATCACTGGGCCGCTTTTAATTAAGGCCTCTCAGCTGTGTCGGCCTATTAAAATATCTGCAATTCTCAAAACCCAAACATACTTCACTTTCAAGGCTCTTTCCTGTTATTCACAGTTTTCTGGGCTGCTTGTGCTAGATTTTGCTGTTGCCTTGGCTTTCTCTCGTGCCCCATCCATACCAGAGCTTGTAAGGTAGCCAGAAACTTAAATGTAATTGGGCTCACAGGGTGAGAGCCAAATTTATCATCCACCCATCCCGTGGTATCACCCTTACCCTCCCAACAGCAACCTCTGGTCCCTGGCCCAGCTGTAACCTGAAGGTGCTAATTGCCAGGGAATCGTAAACAGCTGTTAAGGGAGGGGCTTGAGAATGCTGACGTCATAGCACTGGACCTGCAAGAGGACACTGAGCGAAGTGTGAGATTGCTCTGGGATGGAAGGTGAAAGTTAACAAACAGGTAAGGGGCCTTTGAAACTAGATACCAGGAGAGATGGGCTTCCTGCAGAATCTTGCGGAGCCGCGTGTAGCTTCTCTGCACTGCCTTCTGGGTGCTGCAGCGGGACAATCTGGGGATCTTGGAGGTTTGCTGTGGGCTTGATAACCAGAATGCTGCCCTTACGTTATAGAGCAAATCAGAAAGGTGCGAGGTGGGGGTTGGGGGTGGGGTCCCTGGGCCAGCAGCACCTGTGTCACCTGGGAGCTTGTTAGAAATGCTGGATCTCAGGCTCCATGCCCGATCTACGGAAAAGGACTGCATTTTAACACGATCCCCAGGTGATCTGCATGCACAGGACCATTTGTTACAGAGTTTTATGGCTAGTAAACCCTGTCATATACATAAAATCCTCATCTGAGGAAAGCAGAGGCAACTGGGGATTTGAGGTGAGGGACTCCTCTAAGGTCATGGAGCTGGAGCTAGAAATTTCTACCTTCTACCTGTTTGGAGTTCTTTGTGCTGTATCTCTACGTATCCTGGCAACAATCAAGAAAGAATCATGGTTCCCAGGATACTTTTGTTGAGCTCTCACCTCCTGCCAAGCACTGCTCTAAGTGAGTTGTTAATCTCACTAGACTTATGAGGTGGGACTTTTATTTTGCTCCTTTCTCAGCTAGCGAAGTTGTGGGGGTACCAGAAGCAGCTAGTGTATTCCAGACCTTGTTTGAGTTACCCACCTGAAAGTTGGGTTTTGGATTTCCCAGCAGTGACTGGGGAGCCGCAAGGAACAAGAGGATGACCCAGACCCGGGGACCTAGCAGTGAAGCGCTGGGTAAGTCACCTCACCATTCTGCACCCAGCCTGCTGGCCAGCCTCCACCCAATCTGCCGTGTGGCATCCTGGGATAATTTCCAATCCAGCCGTCCTACAAAAATTTCTGAGAATGACTTAAACCCCGCCCCCACCCTTGCAGCTGCATCACACCCTTCCAAATTTGAGCTGGCAAGAGGATACCTTGAAAGAAGGGAAGGTGGTTGGGTCTGGAGTATTTCCTACAAACCCCACACCACAGACTGAGTTAGCTGCCAATGAATCAGGAACACATGGTACTCAACAAGCTTCTCTCAGAATGTGCGCTGTTTAATAACCTAGGGAATCGCTGTTTCTCAAAACAGTTGGGGTTTGTTAGCAAATCCAGGCCCTCTGAAATCCAGTTTGAAATGCACTGTCAAACACGCCACACTCTCCAGGGCCAGATTAATGCATCTTTGCTTTATCCACAGGAGATTATTTCCCAATAGTACCATTTGGTGGTTGTGACTCAGAATGGGGTCTGATTAGGACCAAGGTTTAAAAAACACCTGACCAATTATGCTGAGTAAATGCAGCTTAAAACAAATCACACGTGCTGCTTTAGTCACAGTGCAAAGGAACACACGCTTGCTGCTTCTATTTTCAGAAAATTAATGAACGATTTCAGTTATGGCAAAACAACCCTGCAGACAAGGGTCAGTTTGCTCTTTTAATCAAGAAGCTTTGCCAAATATTTACTAAAATAGGGCAGACTCCTTGTAAAAGTATAAATAGTTTTGTTTCTTATTTAAAATAAAAAGGTCCCTAGCACCTTATATGGTCTGATCCTTTGATGGCACTCAAGTGTTTTTATAGTAGGATTTCCATTGTGGTCTCTGCTAAGAAAAAAAGAAACAAGATTGCAGCACGAGGTCAGAGAAAAATGATGCTTCACATAAAAATCTGATAGGAACTCTGCAGAGTAAACTGTGAGTAATGTTGTCTTGAGAGGAAAAAGCATGTGGTAATGCACTCAGACTCAGTGAAGGCCAAGGTTTCTATAGCAGACTCAGTTGGTTGCTTACTCAAGAGCGGTCTCTCCTCCTTCCCTCTTTCCTGATGTGACTTTGCTCAGTTATCTGTCTCTCTCCATCATTCCCCATCATGCGTGATTCAGGGGATGGGTTGCATAGACAAATTCTGTTTAAACCAATCGCAGGAGTGCCCTAGAAACAGCCATGGAATCCAATTCTGTCCAATGGCAGGTGGGAAATCTGCCGAGGGGATTTGGGGAAAAACTATCTTGCTCCCAAGAAAGAAAAGTAAGAGGAGACAGATTCTTCTTCCTGTGGATGTTGTCGTCTTGCAAAGTGGCAGCCATCTTGCTCTCAGGCAAGGGCAAAACTGACCCAGGGGTTGGGCAAGACGAAGAGCATCAGGGAGACCTGGAAAACAGCCCTGACATATCCCATCTGGAGCCCACCTGCCCTTGGAGTTCCTGTTATGGGAAATAACAAATGTCCTTATTGTTTAAGTCAGTTTGGGTTGGTGTTTGCAGTATTTGCTGCCCAAAACATCCAAACCTGTCTATGATTACATTGTCCCGAAAACATCACCTCACCTCTGTGTTGCCAAAGGCTTCTGAAAGGTTAAAATTTCCTTCTATGATGTAACATAGAGCCGTAGGTTAAACAGTAAGTCAAAATGACGATTCTGTACTGGATACAACTTATTTATTTTCACTTCTCAAGGTAGGCAGGTCCGAGTGGTATCCTGAAAGGCACTTTCTATAATAAAGATAAGATTGGGTCAATAGTACATATGTTGCTAGGACTGGTTGAGTGGATCTATTTATCATGGGTTTCCTTGTAACAAGTTGCTGAAAATATCAGGACAGCTGATGGGAGTCAGAGTTCATGGTGGAGACACCTAGAACAGCAAATCTTACTGGGTCACCCAGGTCTGGCCCAGGCTGCCGGGACACCTTGAGGTACAGATGCAGAGGCTTACTGTCCCAAACCCCATTTGAGAACTCAAGCTCAAGTTTTAGGAGAAAAAAAAAAAACCCTTTGCCACGCATAAAAAGTAAAAATGAAGGGTTTTCAATTATAGTCTGGTAGTATTTATGCCTCTGATTGCATGTATCCCAAAAATAGGCTTCCAATTTTCCCAAACATAAATTTCATCTCAAATTGTTCTTTCTGCCTAGATTCAGATATATACAAATATATTCTGTATTTTACATTCAGAATATGTTTCTCTCTCCAACCCTTTTATTACCTCCATTAAAGGTCTTCACACAAATATTCCAAAACAAAACAATGTAATGAAAAGAGTCAAGGGGAATTCTAAAAATATTCTCTGCCAGTACCTGATGAATGAAAAGTTGGATTTTTCACCTTTAATTATTTGGCTCATTGCCCGAACTTTGTTTCCTTCTATCTATGACGACCTGGTTTAGCACTCTCCATCAAACCCCTTACGGAGGTAAGGCTCTAACGAGGGGAAGCGGGAGGCCTGACTCGCGTCGGCGCCTTGTTCCTAGTTCACAGGTTGGAGGAATGATGGGGGTGCCCAACCAAAAATGAATCTGGAAATATTTTTCATTAGAAGTTGGAATACTAGACTTTGCGCCTATATTCACTCAAAATTATTAATAAAATAGGGGTTAAGTTCTGTGGAGGACGGCAGTGGATGTTGTGAGAACCTATTGGCGGAAGGGCAAAACTCACAAATCATAAACCACGTGTTGATCGTGATTCTATGTGATGCATTCTTACAATGGCAGCGAGATCTCTGGTTGCTCTGACCTTCTGGCGCACACCATCACTCCCTTCAGAGACTGCAAACAGTGCGGTGTGGGCTCTGTTCAGAAAGAATTACTGCTCTATAAAGTTAGACACTGCGAGTCTTTTTGTTTCTTCTCATTCCTGGGAAGGTACAGTGCCTTCCTTGCAGACGTTGCTCTGGACAGCACGATGCACAAGAGAAAACTATACTCCATAGCAGGCACAGCTTGACCTCAGCTTCACAACCTCTGGGACACTTCCCTTTAATGTGAAATCCAAATGCAAGCCTCCAGAACCATGATAACACAGGCCTTTACCCATTGCCTTTGTTACAATTCAAGCAAAGGGAAAGTGAGATGCATCCAGTACCACAGGCAGCGGCTTCCGCGCTAATCACGTCCTCTAAAGCACACCTCATTGAAAATGGTTTTCCACACATTCTCTTATTTGAACCTCTCAATAATCCTGGTGGAACTTTATAGACGAGAAAAGCAAAGGTGAAATCAGAAGGCTCAAATTACTTGCCCAAGTTCACATTGGGAGGCAGAGCTGGCACTTGAGCGAAGAAACTGTCTTACTTCAAATGCGGTGCTTCTTCCATGAGGCCGTATTTTCTTGAAGAATGCAGCCCGAGAGCAGTATTATGTAATTGGGAAGAGCACCGGAGATCTGGGTTCAAATTCCAGCCATACTACTTACTGGTTCTGTGAACTTGGAAACTTCCTAAGTCCCTGCCTTGGTTTTCCATCTATAAAATGGAAATAATAATATGTACATCACAGGGTTTAGGGGCTGAATGCATTTAATGCATGAACAGCACTAAGTGTAATGCTTAGTACAAAGCACTGTACTAAGCAAGTCCTCAGTGAGGAATAGTTATTAAAAAAACAAAGGGAAGATTAAGCTTTGGTTGACTACTCTAAGTGCAAAATCTTATTTCGGTGGCTTTTCTCTCTGCTACTAACTGTGTTAGTCAAAGATGTCCTGTGAGTTCGAGTTTCCACCAAACGAAGGCAACAGGGGCTTCATACAAAAACCTGGAAGAACAACTCTGTCTTTAGCACAAAGCTCTCCACTCTTTGTGGTGTGTGTGTGCGTGCGTGTGTGTGCACGTGCATGCATTCTACGTGTGTTGGGAGGGGAAGGAGGAAGAAAGGAGTGAAAGGCCCTTGTATCAAATTTACCAGCTTTCCCTTCATGTTAACACTCACCCAGCACCTAGCCAAGGACTTTCCAGGGTGGGAGATTACAATGCAAAGGAAAGTGGTGACATTTGGAAACTGCCATGGGTCTCCTGGAAAATACACACCAACACACACAGGCTGCTATTGATTTCAAAGACTTACTGATTCTAGGATCGCAACAATATGATTTGGTAGTTACATTTCTTAAATGTATACACCATTTGTTTAAAATACTACGGGGCACAAACAAGTGGAGTGGACTACAGTACTCATATCCCCCGGCAGGAACGACAATGTGCCAAGGAAACCAGCACAGAGAAGGGGCTGTGCTTATGACCACACTAAATGAACTGGACCTTCCAAGTAGGAATGGTTTACTGGGTGCCAGAAAAACCACTCTCACCAAGGTCCAGGAGGTGGGGGCAGTTCCAGGCATTCACAGTCCTCTCTCCAACCCTTTGAAAGGTAAATGAAGCAACTCTTTGCTGGGATGTGCAACAAACAAGAAAGTAGAAATTCCTGCGTGGGGTCCAAGTGATTCTTGAAGTAGAACAATGTTCCTTAGAGTTCTACTTGGCCAAAGGGGTCACAACTCAGGCTCCCAAAGTTAGAATTCTTTATAGTCCGTGTTTAGTTGTTCCCGAGAAGCTCAACATCTCTGGGGGTGGGAGATGGGAGTGGAGGGGATGGTTTCTGTTTGGGCCTTCAGATCACTACCGTCTGCCTTGGACAGCTCAGGCTCTTGGATGGATTCTAGGATCCCACCTGACTCCCATTTTCCTGCCTGTGAACTCACACCTGGAACCGCATGGTGTTTTTTCCCAAAAGTAGATTTTCATTTGAGCCCTCTAACCTCAGAGAAGCTCTAATAACATGAGCCTCTGCATAACATCTGTATGGATGGACAGCCTTTGTCAAGCCACAACAAACAAAATGTTTCTGTTACCATCCTCTGCTGGGGCAATGAGAGCCTCTCAGCGCTTTAAGACATTTAAATAAGAGACATCAAAGGGGAACCACTCAAGCGATTAAAAAATAATAAATACTTAGGATATGGTCTCTTTTTATCAGTATGATTGTTTTGTTTGGGAGCAAATTCATGCTCAGCGAGTAGATTGGTTTTGCCAATTGTTTATTTAACACAGTTTCTGTACAAGAATTTCACAAGTCATTAGCATACAGGATAATGTCTCTCTCTTTTATTTTTTTAAGATTTTATTTATTTATACGACAGAGAGACAGCCAGCGAGAGAGGGAACACAGGCAGGGGGAGTGGGAGAGGAAGAAGCAGGCTCCCAACGGAGGAGCCTGATGTGGGGCTCGATCCCATAACGCCAGGATCACGCCCTGAGCTGAAGGCAGACACTTAACTGCTGTGCCACCCAGGCGCCCCAGGATAATGTCTCTTAATAAGCCAATAAAAAAAAAAACACTTCAAATCAATGACAAATTAATCGTTGTTCCAGGCAAGGGGAGATGAAAGGAATACAGTCCAAATTTAGTTGAGGTGCACCGTTAGAGCAGTTGGTAGTCGTGAGCGTGACTTAGCCAACTAGAGCCATTGTCCTCCTGGGAGCACAGAAGTGAAAGTCCCATGTTGCTGGAGCACATTGTTAGGAAACTAAGTCACCCCTGTCTTCACTACCTTCAGCGTGTGATTAGTCAGCTCCTTCTTCCATACTTGGTCATGAGTCACATAAACCCAAAGTCACAGCTTTAAAAAGCCACCTAACCACAGGGAATTAATGTGTACTTATAATTTCAGACCACCTTCTTTCTCTTTGCTAGCTGTGTCTGCTCACAGCTGCTTCCTGCTCTATTAACCACAATTCAGAGTTGCTTCAAACTGCTTTTTTAGGGAATTATCTTCATGCTGAGCGCACACTGAGATCAGAAATTACATCCTCTATTTGGTGAGAATTAGGCCTCTTGGTAATCCAGGAAATTAATGGAGCCCTGATCCATCACACACCACATAATCTAAGAAGATGCTGTCTTATAAACATAGCAGATGATGGGCCCGGGATCTCAGTGAGAGATCTACTTTTCCTATAGTATTTTTGTTGGTAGCCTTAGTTAGCCAAGAGCTGTCTAATAGAAAGGCATAGCAGATGAATTAATCAATACTGCTGTTTTTAAAGTTTAAATCATTAATTGCTAGCTACTCCTGTAAGTGACAGGGAAACAACCAGGAGGTGCTCTTCGTTACTAACGCAGAATTAAATTATCAGTCCTCTATGACCCCAGTATACTCCTGTAAATTTTGAATGAAATAGACTGCAGATATTTATAGGTTTCATTTAGTTGTCAGTAGGAGTTTATATTTCCCTAACAGCTGGATGGGAGCAGACTATGGTTGTTTGTTTGTTTGGTCTATAAGGGAAAAAAGGTGAGGAAGGAGGAACTAGGGACAAAGCTAACTTTCAAGCCAGCTGTGTTTCTTCTTCAAGAGGGATCACTGAGGAGGTGATGGTTTGTTTAATCTCAGAAATGTAAACAGAAGGAAGCCTGTCACAATTAAGTTAGAAATTAAGCACTAATTAAGTCTGATGCGGTATAATGGAGATTTAGATTTAGTGAATATTGGTCCCAAATGGCTCTATTTCTTTTATATGTCTCAAAGTAATCTTAATGTAAACCAAAGTGCATGTGCTCTTTTCAAAGTAAAATATCCTCGTATCTGTATTCTAAGAGAAATGACATTGGAAACCACAGGACTCTATTTCCCAGGAATGTATAGGAGAGACCACAGCCTCGGAGTGGTGCTCTCGACTTCTGCACTATTGCTTGGGGCCCATCAGTTCACACAGACCAGCCACAGATGGCAAAGGAATCCTGGGCGAGATTACACACACACACACACACACACACACACACACACACACACACACGCTTATATAAACTGACCCAAAGTGGTATAGACTCCAAGATTTTAAGATCTAGTTTTTAAGGTTGGTTGCATAACTGGAAGAGTGTGTTAAAAATATCTGAAAAAAAATTCTAATTAATCTACCAGTAACTACAGCTCCCCTTTCAGTCTACCTCTGTGATGGCTAACTGAAAATCCAGATTGCCTTTGAGGGCATAGAGAAATAAACAGTTCCTGATACTTCACAGAAGAGGAATTTATTTAATGCTGCTAAGGGAGTTCATGATTGCCCAGTTTACTTTAAGACCATCTTTGTCATTAAGAAATACATTCTTCTTGAGTAAGTTTAACCTTTAACTTTTGTTTTTGTGTAAAGATGATATACCTATATTATCTTCTCAAAGTTTTATTATTTTTTTAAACTGCTGGCATCAGAAATGAAAAAAAAAAAAGCCAACCCTCACTTAAAATAGGTAAATGATTTTCCCAAGAGATGAATTTTGTCATATGAATTGGTGGATAGACCTGGAAATATTTTGGTAATGGAATGTATGGCATCTTAAATTTTCTATCAGAATCACAGACCTGGAAAGGACAATCCCCTTCTTCTGAGCAGGGCTATCCCTGAAAAACATTCACATTTTTCTTAACAGTTTGAAAACCAAAATAGAAATTAAGAAAGTAAATTATCTGGGCTACCCATTTTGTAGGTGAGAGGACTGAGGCTTCCTCTGTGAACCCACAAAGCTGATGACAGCTTAGATGAGATCCGAGAGGGATATTGGAGGAGGAACCAGCAAGAATCGGCAATGGGTGGGATGTGGAGGAGCAATCAGGGATGACTTCTAAGTTTTTGATCTGAGCGGTTGGGTGGAAGGTGATGTCGTGTCCTGAGATGGTGAAAACTAGGAGAAGAACAGGTGGGGAAGGTGGTGGGACACAGGGTTCTGCTATGGAGGATGTCTCAGATGCCTGTTAGCCATCTAAGTGGAGATATCAAAGAAGCAGTTGAATATGTGAATCTGGGAGCTCAAGGGAACTTGGGACTGGAAATTAAAAATGGTGAGGATTAGAATGGAGAGGAGAAACAGGCTCAGGACTGATGTCTGTGTAGGGAGAACTTCTAGAAGGAAAATCAGAGTTGGAAAACTCATCATTTTGAGCTCCCTAATTGAGTGTCTTTATCATTTTGCTTAGAGAATTGTAAATTCCTGGAATAGCAAACATACTCATGTTCAAACATATGGCTCAACTATATGGACAAAAGTATATTCTGGGGTCAAATGGTGATGAATTTTGGATTAATTGCTTTAGGATTATTTTTAATCATTGCAAGTCAGGAGCTGACTGTATTCCCATCTTCATATCCAGTAGGAACTAGTTCAATGAACTTGGCAAACATTTGGTAAATGGTTTTAGAATCAGATATCCTGGACTTGAGTGCTAGTTATGCCACTGAATTAGCTGTGCTTTCCTAGGCAAATAAAGTCTGGTCGAGCCTCGAGTTCCTGAGATGTAAAAAGGCATTGGGAGGATGAAATGAGACAATTTAAGATAAAATACCTGGAGTGATCCCTAGCACACAGTAAGAGCTCAATCAGAGGGACCTATTATTATTTAGATAAGGCATGTTCTCCCACGGACTTTCCAATCTGGTGAGAGGACCCAGACACAACCAGGAAATGCCAGCAAGAAGCTTCCAAAGTGAAAAGATTTGATATGAACAGGGATCTTCTTAGAATACTTTCATTCCCTTCCTGACAACAGGAGTCAGAAGGATGGTTCCAGCCTCCACTGCTCTCCTGGCTGGCTTGAAGCCAGATGGCAGCCCAGCACTGGCCCTTGGAGAACTGTTTCTGGCCACTGAAGACACACTGACTCCTCAGGACCTGGAACCAAGGGCGGCTGGCAGGCCTTCTCTCTCAGTCCCTGGTCCCTTCCCTCCCTTGGGTCCTTCTGCCCTCCCCTTACCTGCCGGAGTCTCCTCCCTACCAGAACCTTCCTCTACCCCTCCCGGAGTCATACTTGGTTTCCTGACATGACGCTCTGTCCCTAACTAGCTGCTTCATTTCCCTCTCTGGCCTGGGGTTTCCAGTAACAAAGGCCATGGCATCCAGAGGACATGTTCTTACTGCTGTGTTGGGGTCCTTCCAGCGGAACCTGATGTACCCCCACCCGACCTGGGGATACGGAGTTCAAATGACAGTTGTTCACGGACCTGGGCTGAGACTCCTGTTGCGTGGTTTGCTCTGGTCTAAGGTGCCACTGTACTTCTGCAGGCATAGATTTCAACCCTTATGATAGCGGGGGCTCTTTGTCCTCGCTGAGTCTGGCTACTTGGTTCCTTGGTCTAATTCGCTATGGATCCTGAAACATTTCCTTCTTCTGTTTGTATCACAGCAGCTTCAATAGCCAAGGGACCAAGGGATCAAACCTAAGCAGGAGATGAGATGTGCTTCCTGCCTTAGACTTGTCCTATTGGCAGCCAAGCCAGCTAAAAAGGCAAAAGGCAGAATTTGGTACGTTGTTTGGTATATAGCTCAGGAACAGCTCGGTGTCTGGGGTGTTGGGTCCCAAGGCAGTGGGTGATCAGTTTCTCCCAGGATTTATGGAATTGAAGAATAACAGCAGTAACAACAAAAATGTATAAATGTAAAATGTATGCTGGTAAACAATATCTCAGAAGTTTAAGCCAGTAAATATTGTGGTGCCTGGGTGGCTCAGTCAGCTAAGCATCTGCCTTCAGCTTGGGTCAGGATCAGGCTCCCTGCTCAGTGGGGAGTCAGCTGCTCCCTCTCCGTCGGACCCTCCTCTTGCTTGTGCTCTCCCTTGCTTTCTCTCGCTTGCTCTATCTCAAATAAATAAATAAAATCTTTTAAAAAAATAAACCAGTAAACATTCTATATACATTTCTAAAATGATGTTTTAAAATGATTACTTTTTAATTGATTAACCCAGTGCTTCAATCTATTAATAGTCCTCAGCTTTGCTGGGCTTCTTTTTACTTCTTACTCTGATCTTTCTAATTTCTACCCTGAGCTTGAAAATCAACAATTAAGCATCTCTGTGTGCTAGGGAAATGAGGTCAATCAAGCCTTGCTTCCTACTACTAGACAGGAGCCATCAAAGCTCTTGCGTGGTCAAAGCTCAGGGAGGGGCAGAAGAGGGTCTACTGACTGAAAAGGTAGGTTGAAGCATGGGGATTTGGGATTCTTTTAAGGTCCTGTACCTGATTTTGTATTTGTAATTTTGCATTGTTTTCATTTTAAAGGGACAGAAATGATGCGAGTTTGAGGTTTCACCAAACCTGAGTCTACCTTTGGGAAAAAAAGCACTCTAGGGCCAGGCAAGGGACCTCTCTGGCTCCCTCCCTGAGGGGCCAGGGGGCTGAGCTATGAAACCATGATGGATATAGTCACCATGTCAACAGGACCCGGGGCACTGACCTAGGGCAGTGTTGGGTGCAGAATACTGCTGGCGAAATTTGCATGACACGAGGCAATGGACATTGACATCCATCTCTGAGTACCAAAAGGGGGTGTTCTTGGGGGCGCCTGTCTGGCTCAGCCAGTAGAGCATGTGACTCTTGATCTTGGGGTCGAGCCCCACATTGGGCATAGAGATTATTTTAAAAAACAAAAACAGCCTCCCCCCAAAAGAAAAACCAAAAGGGGATGTTTTTGGTGGAGTGCTGAAAGAACAAGTTCATATAAAATGTAGGCTGTGAGGTAGGGCTGAATATTCATCTAGTCTCCTAAGGGAGCCTCCCAAGTCCTCCTGTCTCCCTGAGCTTGCCCCCGTGTGACCCGGATCCTCTTCATCTGAGGGACTTATGTTTGGGTTTCCCTGTTCTTTGCATGTCCCATTTGGGGTGCTTGTTATTGCTGTACATTTTGTGGTTTCTGTTTAATCCTAGCTGTTTCCCTGGGACTCTGGCCAAGTTCCTAGATCCATCCTACCTGCATGAAGGGAAGGGAATGTAAATAGTAATAGATTTTGAACAACATTGTAAATGCTTTATGGACTGTGTGTTACAGGGAGTAACTGAGCTGTAAAATTGGAATTAAATCTATGTGTTTACAGAAATGTGCCAATTGTAAAACCGCTCTACTTTCTAAATAGAGCCTTTGTGGTGCAGAGCTTTGGGTACACAGAGGGTGGTTGAGAACTGGAGACTCTGGGACCTCTCTGGCAGCCTCCTGTGAGCCTCTGAGACCACAGCTTGGTCCCGTTTTCCCCACAGCCCTTTGGAGTATCTCTTCTTGGGGGGCATGCAGCTTCTTCATCAAGTCTGTAATGCATTCTTTGTTAAATATCCCGCACATGTGCTCTTCCATGTGAGCAGGAAATGCCCCTCCTCTGAGGTGAGAATGGTGCTGTCAACACCCCTCTTCAGAGGACATATGCTTTATGAGTGATGGTGATGAGCTCCACCAGCTGGAGTGGTCTCCGCCCCCTGGACTGACAAGCTGGCTGGAAATATCCCTCTGAGTCACTGTGACCAAGACAGGAGAAAGCAGCTTCCTTCCTTCCCTTCCTTCCTCCCTCCAACCTTCTTTCCTCCTTCCCTCTTTTCCTTCCTCTCTCCCTCCTTCCTTTCTTGCCCTTCTTCCTTCCTTTCTTCTAGTGGCTCTCCTTTCTGAATGTCTGCTCCCAGACTCTTTGCTCATTTAGTCACTAATTGGCTCCATAAGCAGTACATGAAGTAAAAGAGGAATCTTCCAGCTGTTCTGGGCTCAGAGGACAAGCCCCCCAAACACACACACACACACACACACACACACACACACACGCATCAAAGGAGTAATAGGAGAGGAAAGTAGCTTAGAATCATAGAAAAGAGGTCAGACAGTCCTAGCTTTGAATCCTGGCTGAGACACTTACTGGATAAAGGACCTTGGGCAACTCACTTAACCTCTGAGCTTCTGTTATCTGAGGAAGAATGCATGTTATTCTTCCTCAGATGCATGATGGGGATAAGAACTTTGCAAGGGCAATATAAGATTCAGATCCATATAATAGGTGCCCACTAAGTGGTACACATTGTTATCAGTGCGATTTGGACAACTGTGCACAATATTTCCCGTAGTCTTTAAGAAGGAAATACCCAGAAATCAGTTTTATCATTTGGGTTTCTGATGGATACAGATTGGTAGGAAATAAGTAAATCACTATTTCAGAAATTGGTGTAAAGCAATTCAATTCAGAGACTGTTTTGGACTGGTCTTGGCTCACAACCCACTGAAAACCAACCCACCAAAGTTCATTCACTGGGAGCCAAATTAATGAACTAGTATCGAAATAGGAAATATTTGGGCAAGTCAGATAGCTAAGCATCATTCTACTGTGGGCCTGTGGGTGCCAAGCATTCTGGAGCAGGGTTCCAGGATGTTCTGTCAGTGGAGTATGCACCATATGACCCGAGGGACACTAAAAGCCTGCCCACCCCAGAGTGTTTCTTGGGCGGTTGGTACCTACATTATGATCATGGCACCCTGTGTTCAGAAATGCCGAAGCAGCAAACTTGTGGGCACCCTCTTAGCACCTCTAAAGTTTTTGAAATTGAGATATAATTGCCACATAACATTGTATTTGTTTCAGGTGTACAACATAATGATTCAGTGCTTGTACATGTTACAACATGATGACCCCTAAGTTTTGACACTTGCCACGCTGGAGTCCAGGCTGCCCTGGGCACTTGTGCTCGGCATCTTTCTTCAGCCTCTTCTACCATCAGATGTTCATCTCTGCATTCCATTTGCGCTCAGCTGACTGTAGATAACACTAAGAAGGCACCCAGTAACCCACTCCCTCTGAAGGGATGAATGGCTGGCAACAAGAATAAGGGCACAAAAAGCACTTATTTTGTACCAGCAACTTTACAGAACCTATTATCTCTAATCCGTATGAGAATTCCACATGGTGGGTTTTTTCATTATACTGTTATGCAGATGAAGAAATTGAGGCTCAAACAGATTATTAATTTGGGCAATGTGGCACATCCGGTACTCAGTGGAACTAGGATCTGAACTCAGATTTGTCAATGAATGTTTTTGCACTATTCACCGGCATATTGCCTAAAATTCAGGCTGCATGGAGGGGTGTGTGGATATCTGAATACCAATCGGTGTAGTTACTAAGGGAGGAGGAACGGATGTTGGGGAGGCAGGCATAAAGGCCATTGCAGGTCTGTACCCAACCTTTATGCCCTGCGCTTTGAAAGGAAAAGGTTATCCCTGTCTGGGTAAATTTTCCCGTCTTCTATGTTGAAGCCATAAGGTGACTAGTGCTCCACCAAGAAGCAGTCAGCATGATGATAAGCCAAGGGGTATGATCATTGGGCATTGTTAACAGGGGCAACAGCTGTTTTAGAAAGGATATTGTCAGCGTGGGCTACAGGCTAGCCACCTGGTCCTCAGGAAGTGGCAGGGCACAGAGTAAAGACACGTGGCAGCGGGAGGGCTCTCAGAGCTATGCTGGGCAATGTGTGTGCCATCCTGGGGGACTACGGTGTCTGATTCCCACCAATTGAGTTGGGGCTGCTCGTAAGGGCTTCTATCTTGGCAGTGCCAACAAATGGTTTGGTTTCCCTAACCGGGGAAGAGAGTCCTGCGGACTCTAGGGCATTTGGATAACATAGCTTGGTGACAAGTGGGAAGGTGCCGTTGTTGGAGGGCTTGGGTCAGATCCTGAATTGGCTGTTCATGAAGAGTGTGAGTTTGGGTATGTTGATATACCCTTCTCACCCCTAGTCTCTTCATCCGTCAAAAGTGACTAATCATTATACGTGTACTTCCCTAGGAACTTGTGAGGATTAAATGGGTGAATGTATGACCATACGTAATACTTAATAGCCTTGCACATAATAAATACCCACTAAATGTGAGCTTTTAGCATGATTTTGGTTTATGTAGTATACTGTTCTCAACTGGGGACAACCACGCCCCCTCCCCCAAGGACATTTGGAAATATCTGGAGACAATTTTGATTGTTACAACTAGGAGACCGAGTGCTATAGACGGTTAGTGGGTAGAGGACTGGGAGGTTGCTAGACATATTGCAAGGCACAGGACAGGCCCCTACAAAAAAAGAAATACCGAGCTTAACATGTTAATAGTGCCGAGGTTCATAAAAACCAAACCATGTGGATCTCCCATTGTTTACCATGAAGTTGGTGAGCTAGTCGATCCAACATGAGACTGGGAAGAGCTGGATTCAGGAGGTTAGCAAACAGCCTCTTCCATGCGGGTAAGCGGAGCTATGCTGCCCGTCATTTTGACCCAGTCCTCAAATTCCCCTCTCAGGATTGCTTCATCTGCTGCTTGTTAGCAGGCAATATTGGACTGCTGGGACCCCTGTGCTTTTATCTGTCTTGGCAGAGAAGCTCACCAGCATTCTGAGAGACCAGTGAACGGCAACCAGGAGCTAGAACAGGCCACGGTGGTTGCTGAGGTTCGGCAGGACCCTTGCATGGAGGTCCCCCACCACCAGTGTCTACTCATACTAGCAGAGGATTTTGAAAATCCTATTTGCATTACTTTGTTCAAGACAGTCCCTCCACAGTGAATTCTGCTCTGTTCGCCTTGCGTCCCATCTCTCCCAGTCTCTCGACTATTAAAATTGGAACTCTTATTCACCTCGTAGGGTCTGCCTCACACCTCACCTCCTGCAACGTCACTGACATAGCTGGCAAGTGTCTCTCCCTCCCCTGAACTGCGCAGTCATGGTCTGATCGCACCCTGACCTACATGAGGTTGCCTGAGAGCTGTCAGGGCAAAGACCGTCTTTTTCTTCCATACATCTCCTCGGGTTTCTAATGCCCGGGCTCAGTAAGTGCTCGAATGAAGGGATGCCATACGGGGCCCCACAGGAATGCTCCATCACTGCCAGTGAAACACGAGTCCAGTGCAAGCCCGGGGAGGCCTGTGCCTAGGCCCACTCTGCGGCTGTGCATTTCTGTGGTACCGTGTCTCTCTGAGGAGGCCATTTTCTCTTGGACTTCTTGGGAAAATGTCCCAGGCATGTACAATAAAGGTCACCACTTCAGGCAGGGGACTGTCCCACTGAATTTATGTTTCGACCCTCAAGGGCCTGGAGCTAAACTGCACATAGGGTGGGACCCAGAAATAAGAGAAGATTGTGGTGTGAATGTCAGCAATTTAGAGCACTGGGCCCTCTGTCCCTGACGCAGCCAAAGGGCACTGCCCACTCTCTATAGGACTGTTGTTAACAGCCAAAGGGTGTCCTGCGAGTGTCAAAGGAAAGTTCACATTTCCATGGAAGGCCCAGAGGCCAGGGAAGAGGTCAGATGCGTCTGTGGGGCTTTTGTCTGGTGGTTCTTTGTTAAAACCCACATGTGGGCCTGTTTTGCTCTCCCGCAGCTCTGCGTGTGTTTCTGGGTGGAGGGGAATGCCGTGCAGCTGGGCCCCGAGATCGAGGAGGAGCTGTGTAGACAGGGCTGCATTCTGCTCTCAATTTCCAACTTGGCAAAAGAAACTGCATATTCATCTCATCAAGTAAGGGGAGAGTTAAGGGCGTTGCTACCAAATTCTTCTCCCTTCCCACATGTGCAAGTCAGGAAGGAAAGCTCTGACTGTGTTTTTCTGGAATGCCAATTCATAGTGTGGGTGCGGCGCGTCCAACCCAGTCCCTGCACATAGTAGGTGTTATTTCCCAACTTGTATTGTGGAGAATTCAAGCATGTATAAAGAGGGAATATGCAAGATATCAGGCATAAAAAGAGGCGCCCATCGCTCAGCCTCCACATTTGTAAACTCATGGCCAATAGTGTTTCATATACGCCCCACTCACCTCCTCCACCCCGTCTGCAGTATTTTGGAGCAAATTCCAGACATCACAGAGTTTCTTCTATAAACGGCTCCGTAGGAATCTCTGAAAGAGAATGGCTCTTTAGGAAAAAAAAAAAAAAAACAAAGACAAAAAATCACATAGCTACAATTCCATTATCACATCTAAAAAAATAGCAACAAGTCCTTAGTTACATCAACTATCTCGTCAGTGTTCAGATTATAAGTTGTCCATTGAACGCCATCATTTTTTTAAAGTTTTTTTTAGTTGATTATGTTCCTTATTTTATGTTTCTTTGGATCTTAGGATTCATCAGCGTCCACTCTGATTTTTACTTTTTTGGTAGGACTACGTTATAGACGTGGTATTCTCCCATCAGAAAGCACAGAGTATCTGGCTTCTCTCTTTTTGTGATACTCGCATCTACTGACGATCCACACCTCGATCCCTTAATTCATTAGAAGTTGCAAAAGGCCATGACTTCTTCATTTACCCGCTGCAATACTCCTGTGAAGGGAAGAGACACTTCTCATCTGCTGCTGGTACAATCACCAGTGGAGGAAAGGCAAGATACATGCTTGATTTTTTTTCCCTCCAATTTTCCACTGATTAAAAAGAAAGAGGGGCACCTGGGTGGCACAGCGGTTAAACGTCTGCCTTCGGCTCAGGTCATGATCCCGGCGTTACGGGATCGAGCCCCACATCAGGCTCCTCCGCTATGAGCCTGCTTCTTCCTCTCCCACTCCCCCTGCTTGTGTTCCCTCTCTCGCTGGCTGTCTCTATCTCTGTCGAATAAATAAAAATAATCTTTTTAAAAAATTTAAAAAAATAAAAAATAATAATAAAAAGAAAGAAAAAATCGATTCACCAGCCTCCCTCAAGTGTGACCACTGATTATGTTTTAGAATCAACATGAATTCATGAATTAAACCTATTTGATGCATTTTAGTCTACTGTGACTATTGCTACTGATTTTCAAACTGTTCCTTTTTGGGCCTTAGGAGACCCTTAAAGTTGGCTTTTTTTCTTTTCTTTTTTTTTCTTTTTTAATTTGAATACAGTTGACACACAATGGTGCATTCGTTTCAAGAGTACAATGTAGTGATTCAACTTCCCCATGTGTTACGCTGTGCTCGGCACAAGTGTAGCTGACATCTGTCACCAGACAACACTATCCCAGTAACGCTGACTCTATTCCCTATGCTGTGCCTTTTACTCCCGTGACTTATTCCTCTCATAACTGGAGGCCTGTACCTCCCACTCCCTTCACCCATTTTGTCCAACCCCCCCCCTTCCTCTCTGGTGACCATCAGTTTGTTCTCTGTATTTACAGGTCTGATTCTGCTTTTGTTTGTTTATTCATTTGTCTTGTTTTTTTTTTTTTCAGATTCCACATAGGAGTGAAATCATAGGGTATTTGTCTTTCTCTGTCTGCCTGATTTCATTTGGCATAATACCCAATAGATCTATCCATAAAGTTGAATTTTTAGTCCCTTCATGCAATCCTGGTAGTTTTCAATAGCTTTCTCTCTGGTGTGACAAGAAGTTCCAGGCCTATCTTGTGCATTTCCTGCTCTAAATTTGAAATCAACTGTTTCTTCAAAGAGCCGTGTACCTTTTAGTGGGAAAGGGTGTTGCTGGAGCCCCCTCTGAACATCGCGGTGCTCTATGCTAACTGGCTGCTCATTGCTCCTAGGCCTTTTTAGTAGACTGAGCCAGGAAATAGATTCATTTCTTAAAATAAATATATCGTGAGTTCATACTAATACTTCCAATTTGAAATCAGGATCACAGGGATTCTGCTTAACATCTTCAATCACACATCTCCGTTCTCCCAAAGTTGAGAATCTTAGTTTTCAAAGACAATCCTGGTTTTCAAAAAATCACATAATTATGCATTTGTTCTATCATACAACACACACACACACACACACACACACACACACACAAACCTACCCCTCAGAAAAATCACCAACATCGACACCAATGACATGACCCCTGAAGAGCGTGAGCCAGTTTTCTTCTTGCTCTTGCAGTTCTTACTGCCCCTAACGTGCGTCCCCCCAGGGGACCTGGAGTCTAACTGAAGTTTTAAAGTCCCATGGATTAGTTTGCAGGTGTGAGGTTATGCACACTGCTTTCACATTTAGGATCATTTGTTTCATTTTCTTTTCCAGGATTACTTTTTTAATAATGTAATTTAATAAGATATTTACATGGTTCCAAAGTCAAATCTATAAAACACAGTATATTTAAAGTAGTCTAACTTATTTCCTATTTCCTTCACCCAGTTTTCTCCTATATCTTGTAGGCAATCATTTATTTTTAAAATTTTATGATTTATTCTTCTATTATTTTTTAAATGTTATGCATACATACACACACCCAGATATATACTTCCTTTTCTCAGATATATATACAATTTTCTCAACTCTGCTTTTTTTGATTATTATAGCTTAAGGACCCCTCCATAGCAGTATATAGAGACATTTCTTACTCCTTTTTTTTAAGATTTTTTTTGTATTTATTTATTTGAGAGTGAGTGAGAGAGCGAGCGAGAGAGAGAGAGCGAGCACGAGTGGGTAGGAGGGGCAGAGGGAAAGGGAGAAGCAGACTTCAGCTGAGCAGGGAGCCCAACATGAGGCTCGATCCCGAGACCTTGAGATCATGACCCAGGCCGAAGGCAGATGCTCAACCAACTGGGCCATGCAGGCGCACCTTCTTACTCCTTTCTTATTCCTTTTTTTAATGATGGGTATTTGAGTTGTTTTATCTTCATTGCCAAAACTAGTAATAATCATGTACTCTTTCTTCTTTCTTTCCCATTCTTTCTGTGTTTTCAACAATATATCTTTCGAACAGATTTCTAAAAATGGGATTGCTGGATACAGAGTAGTTTAAACAAAGTTGTTCAATAATCTCAAACTTAAAGAAATTTTGCAAATAGGATACAAATAACATTTTTTTTCCTGTACCATTTGAGGGTAAGTTGCCCCTACCAGTGAATACTTGAGGGTGTTTTTCCTATAAATAAAGACATTTGCCCACATAACAACAATACAATGATCAAAATCAGGAAATTAACAATAGCCTAATACTACCTACCATCTAATCCTTGGATCCATTCAATCTTTGGCAATTACACTTTTTTTTAAAGCACAGGGATCCAGTGTGGAATCACACATTTCACGCAGGTGTCCCATCTCTTGGTGTCTCATCTGCGGACACTTCTGGCTTTCCTTACCTTTCATGACCTCAATATGTCTGATGATGTCAAGTCAGCTATTTTGTTGTGTGTTTCCCAATTTGGGCTCATAGTAGTGCGAGGTTTTTTTAAGAACGTATTGAATTAATGTTGATCATGTTCTTAGGTAGTGTCAGGACCTTGAGGGATACAGTGGAACAAGACGAAGAGAGAGGCCTATCCCCTTGGAAAATGTGTTTATCTCACGGTACACAAAGAATGAAGGCCTCTTTTAATGAAGGGTGCGGGTAGGGGAAAGGGAGCTGGTTTCCCAGGCAGCTCTGCCAGATAAGAAATCTGTGCCTGTAACCTCGTCCACTTCTGTCTATTTGTATTGTCCCTCTTAGCTTCCTCCTTAGTTCCAGTAAAATTATTTGCAGGTGGAAAAAAATCCCAGCTTTGTTTCAGCTGAACTAAGGGGGAAAAGGACTGGTCAAAAGAGCTGGTCAAGAAGGAGCGCTGTGTGTGATGGGTCTACTTTCTTCAGGGGTCACCTTCAGCCTCTGGCTCTTAAACCCAGATGGAACGAAATCATGTATGAGAGGCACCTGAACACGGCCAGCACTGCATGGGTAGCTGCTGTGTAGACAGTTGGGAGCTCCTCCTTCCCCCTGCCTGGGCTCTGCTCATCCCCTGACATAGAGGCCCTACCCTGTTGGAACTGTCAGCCCTCCTTCTCCATGGGCCAGAGGGTGCCTCCTGGATGGGGGCCGCGACGTCGTATCAGAGCTGAGCAAGGGGAAGTGCGCGTGCTGAATGGCATCACACTAATATGACTCTCAGCCACTCAACCTGTTAGTAACCCCACTTAGGAGGGCTTCCTTCAGACAGCAGGAATCTTCTCCAGAAAGAAGCTGGGTGAGGGCACAATTAATACGGGAGAAGAAAGAAGGATGGGGTAACCATCTACTTATCCTTTTGAGTCCATCAGCCAGAGTAATTTCATTTAAACTGAATTTGAGGAGAGAAGGAAAAGAGGGGAATTTGAAAGGTTAAACAATCTGTGATTGGTTTCCTTTCATATCCAGCATGCAGGAGCCATCAGAAGGGGCCCAGGTTGGCTAATGCTCCCCGGAGCCCCCGCAGCTGGAATGCAGCCAGGCCCAGCGCTGAGACTCAATATCCTGAGCCCGCCTGGGAGCGGGGCCAGGCAGGGAGCACTTTACCTTAGCAGCATTTGTAAAGCCATGTTTTCAGGCAACAAACAAGAAACAAACCAAAAAGGAAACAAAAGAAGGTAAAACCTTAGTGCGATCCAAGGGTTTGCCCTGCTTGCCTAAGTTAGAACAGACACAATTTCCCCTTAGGAGGGGTGGTGGGAGTTTGGGGGATGGTGTCTGTGTGGGCATTTAATTGGGTAGATCCCCCAAATTGGATAGAACACCCAAAGACGGAGTCCTTTTGCTACTTGATAGAAACTCTAACCGACTCATCAAAGGAAATCAAGGAACACCTTTAAACAACAGCTTTGAGATAAACTCAAAGACTTAAAAGCCAATATCTGCTTATGGAAACTCTATGTATATTCCACACATTTCATATATTGGTCTTTTAAAATTCTCTATTTCTGATGAAGTATAGTTTACAGATCACCACTCATCAGAAGGTCCCTATTTCCCTATCCTCCCCCACTTCTTCTGGAGAAAGCATTATTTTTAAACTCTCTAGTGATTGGTATTTGGCAATAGCAGGAGCTCTCAATAAGGGAAGTTTTGGGCATGTTTTTGTCTATTTGTGTATCATTTTCTGAGTTGGAGAGATACAGCACAATTTGACAGTGGAGCTTCTAGATAGAAAAGATTTTGTTAAAACACATGGAATTTAAAAGCTCTTTTTGCCTTGTAATGAGTCCTTTGAAAGATAATCTGTTTGAGGCCCTATGGGGTTTCTGAGGAAACATGCAACTTTGAGGGGAAATGCTCTCTCTCCCCCTTGGTCCCAAAAGTGCACATTTCTCAACCCGGTGCTCTAGCTGGATTGCTCTGTTTCCTGATGCAGTAATCAGATATTTTGGTGAAGGAAATTTTAAAGCCTAATCATGCTGTAGTGAGGAAGGTGGGATTTCTTTCCTTGCATGTAACTCAAGGGCACATTTTTCTCAAAAACCAGGTATTACCTTTTGGCTTCTCACAAGATGTCCAGCCCATTACTGTGAAAGAGCCCACAGTCTCTGCCCTTGGAGAGGTTACCATCCAGAGCAGAGGAGAGGCAGCCAGCCAAATAATTTACACGTGTGGTAATTGCAGTAAACTTTTATTACCGTTGTCAGTACATTCAACACATTTATTGCATTTACTGAGCCCAGTGCCTGGGGACACAGAGGCAAATACAGAAATTTATCAAATCTATGCCATATATTACAGTCACGCCATTACTCTCCCCCTGCTCCCCCCCCCCTTTTGGACTCACCAAGAAAGAACAAAACACTGTGAATTGTGATATAAATGCATCTTGATCCCAGAGATGCTAAAAAGTCGAAAATCTACATCTTGGAATGAATGGGATGCGGTAATCCCTTCCAGATTCACCCAGTAGACAGCTCGGGAAACATTCACAAAGCAAGGAAAGAAGCATCGTCAGGTTGGAACAATGTGCTGAGCTGGTCCGGAGCCAGGATCATCTGATGCTAAGAGGCAAGATAGGTAGGCTTCACAGAGGAGGTGACATTTGAACAAGGTCTTAATGAATAAGGATTTGCAGATGGAGAAGACAGGGCATTTCAGACTGAGGAAACTGTGTGTGGGCTTCAAATATATGTCTCAATTTAAGGCTCACAGGAGTACAGTAGGTTTTATTATTACTTTTACAGAGGAGGAAACAGGCACAGGTTTAGTAATTGGCCCATTTCTCAGCTGGTGATCAAGAAATACCAGCTATTGCTCTTATTTTATTCCAATCATGTGGGGGTAGCTGTGCTCTCCAATATGGCAGCAACTAGCCACGTGGCCTATTGAGTCACATGTGGACACTTGAATGGTGGCTAGTCCACATCAGGATGTACTATAAACGTAAAATGTACACCAGATTTTAAAGACTTAGCTGCCAAAAAAGATGTAAAATATCTCAGCAATATTTTTATATTAATTACATCTTAAAGATGACAGTATTTTTGGATATATTTGATTAATAAATATTCATGTCAACTGTTCTCACTCTTTTGAAATCACCTTCCTAGAAAATTTTTAAAATTATATATGTGGCCCACATTATAGTTGTGTCGGTCAACACTGTTCTAGAGCAGTCTGCTTGAAGTGGTGTGGTGCACAGAGGAACGCCGCTGTGCCCATGTTCCCGACCCCCCGCCGCCAGAGTCTGCTCACCAGGCCTCACACACTGACGCCTCACTGGTCAGGCAGCCTGCCCCGGGCTCCACAGCTGTCCGCGGCAGAGCTGGGCTTTGAACCCAGGCAGCCTAGTTCCAGAGCCTGCCTTCGAGCTTCAGAAATGTGAGCTGTTGGTGACTTTGAGTGCGGGGGGGGGGGGCATCAGACTGTTACTGTGTTACTCCCTTCAGGGAGCAGGTACGTACATGTTTCCAGAAGGCCTCTGAGGATCAGGTGGAATGCTGGGAATTTCTGGCACCAGCCAGCAAAGTCTCCAGGAAACCGCTTCAGTCCTGAGCCAGGCTCCTGTAAGAGCTGGGCACCTGCGGTGTTACCTGGAGGGCAACCAGGTTTGGGCCAGTACTTGTGAGCTTCTGCCTGAAGCCTAAGTCCTGAGCAAGGATCCGAACTCCTCCACACCCAGGACCCCCACTGTTCTAATATCACTGTCCTAGCACCTGCCCCACACCCCTACCTACTGCACGGACCCTGAGGTGGCCATGCCTTTGTTAATGCTTTCCCTCAGCTTACCGCCCCTTTCTTGGGTTGCCTACAAGTGTAGCTCACCCTTCCAGACCCAGCTCAAGCATCAGCTTCTGCACGGCCTTCCCTGACTCGCCCCCGGGCACGACTCCATCCCACGTTGTACTTATCAGTCTCCGTAGCCATGGCCCTGCTCGAACATCAGCCCACCCGGCAGCAGCAGCACCTTACTTGTCCTGTCCGCCCGGCAGGGCCAAGGAAGTGTGTCACACATGCCGGGTGCCTGCTTGGAATGGAACGGAATGGAATGGCATCACATTCCACCGATGGAAGGAGACCGGTGACGAGCCCTCACAGTCCAGCTCCCCTCTGCGAATCCTCGGGGAGGTGGGGGCTCCTGCTCTTTGCCCGTCTGTTAAAAGGCAGGACTACAAGAGGGAATGGGCCGCAGTTACTACTTAACCTCTGAAGTGATAGTTAGAGAAGCAAATCACACAAGAAAAAGAAAAAACCCTCGGCAGCATGATTCAGTGATGGGCACATTCCAGGGGACACGCAGGTTGGTTTTACTCACAGGCTCTTAATCCCCGAAACCCAATCCCTCTCCCTCACAGGTGTCATGCACGCTCTGATGTCTTGGGGTTGGAGGCACCATCAGGGGCCTATTTCCGTGACACCTGGAGGCTTCTATGCTTGATTTCTCCACTTGGCTCATGTGCTTCTCACAGCAGCCTCACGGAGTGAAGTAAGTTGGGGGGATATTTTCACTGGTCTTAAAGTTTTGTCTCATGAATTAAGCGCATGTGACAACGTCTGCCACCTCCCTGTGGTCTGATGGTTTCCCTTCAGACCGACTAGTGATGGTCAGTGCTTTGGATTACACCTCGCAGTCAGTTCTGGTGCCTCCCCGACTACAGCCAGAAGCCGACAGGAATAGCCAGGTGCCAGGTGCCACCTTTAAGATGGCAAGAGGGCCTGCCACCCGCCCTGAAAAGGACCTCTGAGTCAGACCCAGAAGTTGGGGCATGCCGCCGTGTCTATGGAATTGTTTGCCACCACTGTTCTTCCAACAGCAAGGTAAAATTGACCCTTATCCCAAAAAGGAAAAATCTGATTCCCAGTCCCGCAAGTGTCGTGCCACCCCAGGAGCCTATCCCATCCATCACCTGAATGATTATTTTGCATTAAAATTTTGGTTCTTTTACTACAATGTCTGGCCAAGATTCAACACCTTGAAGCCAGACAACTCAACAGGACCATCTCTCAGTTTTCCTCCTGATTGTCAAGCTGTGCACTAAACTTTGGAGTGTGCAGTTTAGAGAAGGAAGTCCGTCTTCTGCTCAGGAGAAGCAGGGAACCTGCCCGTGCAGTCCATGCATGAAGAGCCGGGTGATGGAAGGACGTGCGGATATTCAGCTTCTGTGGTAGCGTTCTCATCCATCTCTTTCCTCATCCCCTCCTCTTCTCTTCTATGGAGAAAGGTGTCATAAGGTCTGGGAGGACAGAATGTCCCAAGGCGCTGTAGTAGCTCCCTCCTTCTGAGGGCAGTAAGTCCCCTTCGAGACCGTCGGGGTGACCAATCTTAAGAGGCGTTGGGAGCCCTGGATGCTGGAAATGAGGAATGCCGAGGACCTTTTGTGTTGCAATGGCTGGAAAGGAAAAGTTGCTGGACCCACAGTGGCGTGGTCCCTGGGGATGGGACGTTTACAGAAGTTTGGGGTCTGCAGGACTGGACAGCCTGATATAATCTGACACAGCCCTTTTGGGTGACTGGGTCTTTCCCATAAAGGCCTGAAAGTTGGCAGTAAGAGCTGCAATTCTGAGAACCTGTGCTGAGCTGAGTGTGGGGAGAGCTCGCTACGCTCTCTAGCGGCCCGGGTAGAGGCCCAGCCCGGCATCTCGTGAAGGCTCCGACTGGGCTGCTGGCACAGCTGGGTGGCTGTGATCAGCGGCCACCTCCCACTAGGGTGGAGAAGTCAGGCGGACCCTCTGTTTGGATTAAGTGAGCCTTTGAGATTTTGGACAAGTCATGGGTTGGGAGATAGCCCCAAGATAGAGATGCTAGACTTTCTGTGCATCCCACCGTCTGTGAAACCTCGGGAATTTAAGCCTCTTGTTTGGTGCGAAGAAACTAAACACGACAGTATTTGCCCCCGGGTTTGTAAGCAGTCCTCTTGGTTACCACATGGACAGAATGTGTACACGCGAGCAGTTTGAAAGCAAAGAGCTTTTCACCACCAGCCCCAGATCGAAAGGTGGTGAAGGGGCTGACCCCAGGCTTCGGTCTTGATGGTTCAGAGACTCACTGAGTCAAATACAAAAAGCAGAAGCCACTTGATCTATATTTTGTGTTTCTAATGAGAAGGGGAAATGATCACTCTGGGGAAGATGGTGCTAAAACAAAGCAAAATGAGAGCCTAAGCTTTGAGACGGGTTTGCCCATAGTCATTCCACATTTAATAAATATGGCCATAGTATCTATTCTTTGCCATGCACTGTGCTACGGACTAGAAGATAAAATGCTAAAGCAACCATTGTCCTTGTCCTCTGGTGTGGGGGTGGAGAAATACATTAATCAAATAATCAATTCAAATAAATCACAGTAGTTAGCACTGAGGACAAATCATTGTCTATTTCGGGTTGATTTTCAGTTAAGAGACAGGATAGATGAGATTCCGTATTACACAGCTGGAGAAAGGAAAGAGTTAAGCCCCACATAGGGCCTTGCTGGGGCTGTCCCAGGGGAAAAGAGGGGCCCATTTATCAGTCCTTGGGCAATGGGTTGGTTCTTCCTCTACTGTCATTTCAGAGAATGAGTGTTCCCTCCAGCATCCTGGCTGGCCTGGAAGGTCACTGCAGGCTCAGGGTGCCACAAATGCAGGATTGTTCACTCTCTTTGGCTGGGGAACTGGGCTGGGGACCAAACTGGCCCACATACTCAGGTTTACCCATTTCATTTCAAGAGTGGCCAACTTCAGAGCCTTAAAAACAGGTTTATGGTAACACTGGGAGTGATGGTGAGGGGAGCCAAAGTCAATGCCATCAACAGGCCATGATGCCTTCAGAGTAATTTCCCAATTTTGAAATAGCTATAGAGTGATTGCCAGAGTAATTCAGAAGGGAGGAAAGATGGAGTGATTTTGGCTAGCAAAGCTGTATGTTGAAATAATATGAAATAGTAAAAAGAATTTCCTAGGGTTCCCCAAACTAGTCTGTTTTCGAATAGTGTGGTTTTGGTTTCTTGTTATAATTATTGAGCATACTGTGAATTAATTTTCTATTAATTAGCTAATCAATCAACAAATATTCATTGTAGCTCACTCTTTTACTATAAGACCTTAGGCTACAATCTATTCATCCCTCCTTCCATCCAACCAACAAACACTTGTTTAGGGCCTGCTACAAGTCAGACTTTGTGCTGCCCCCAAAGAGGGGAACCTAACCCAACCTAACTCTTAGGAGAAGAGCTGGGTACAGTAAGGGAGACTTCCTGTAGCAAAGAAAATACTTACAGTTCACCAAATCTCATGCCATTCACCTCTCCCCAAGCACACAGGAAAACTACATTTCCCAGACACTCTTAGAAGTCCTTATTAGGTTAGGGCCATGTGAGTAGATTCTATCCATTAGGAAAGAGTAGAAATGATGGATGTTGCTCTCTGGCCTGGCCATAAAATTCCTTGTGCAACTGTCCAGGGTCTCAGGTTCCCTTCCGTGGTGAATCCAGATGACATCAATATAAGATGCAGGGGATGTGGCACCCTGAGTCACCACTTGCAGGAGAGCCACAGAAGGACTGCGGTGTGGACTTTATTTGTTATAACCTCGCCTCACCTTCCTTAACTTATGCATATCCTCTAAACATAAGGATGTCTAAGTTTAGCACTTAGAGAAAAGAAATTATCTTGTTTAAGTCAGGTAACATGACCACTTTTAATGATCTTTTTCTAGGTAGGAAAAAAAATATTTTAAAAAGCCAACTTACCACACAAAATATCTTGATGTTCATACCAAAGTCTTGAATGAATCCCAGGTTTCTATTTGAACAACTAGGTATAGTGGTTACATTCATCAAGATTGTAGAAATTCCCTAAAAAATTCTAATTCATGCTTTAGAGAGTTTTAATATGACTAAAGAAGGTAACATGTTGGCTCAAAGAATCACTTTCTCATCATAAAAACGGATCACCCAGTTTGGAGTTTACAACTTAATGAGGTAGAATAGAAGAGAGCAGAGAGAGGACACCAAGTTCATTTAAATCCTACAGCCTGTGCTTAGACTTCTTTCCCCTTCCAGGAAGGCTGCTCTTGTCACTTACTTCCTCCTGTCAGCTCGATATAGAGCAGTCACCCAGTTACTCTCTATGAACCCCCTAATCTCACTCTCTCTGAGGCGCCCCTCACCATCTGATAGTTTTCTTGTTTACAAATTTTGTTAACGGCTGTCTCTTCTCACTAGAATGAGGTAAAAAATACTTTGTTCCACATTATCTCCAGCATGGTAAACAGTGACTAGCACATAGTAGGAGCTCCATAGACGTTTAACAGATAAGTGAATGACATGTGGCCAAACAGGAATTAAAAAGCAAATGTTTCGTTTTAAAACACATTTGCAAACATACTCAATGGCCAAGGTTGGGATGTGTCCCAAATGAGAACTGTGAGGTGACCGTGTTTATCATTTTGCAGCAAAGAAAAGCCAATGTCAATTGGCATCAATATCTTATCTCTTTTGAAATTTAATTTTCTCAAAAGATGCTCAGGAACAAATCCATTCCTGAGAATTCCTTATTGATAAAGTCCCAGAGATGTAAATAGTTTTGAATTTAATGGTATTCATATACATTAAACCTATTTTTTGCAACATGTCTTAGATAATTTGATGCCCAAGATGCAATTTTTTTTTTTTTTTTTGCTGTAGATGCTGAAAGAGACATGACTTCTTGAATGTGGGCCTCCTTTATCTGACCTAATGACCCTGAGCCCTGAGGCAGCAGCATTTCAGATATGAGTTGTCAGGAAATCATGAGAATACGTAGTAGGTCTGTTCTAAGACCTAACGGGGTCTTCAGCCAATCAACTAAAATTTCAGTTTTGAAAGTCATGTCCAATGAGTGTAAAGACTGAAAGGATGTGGTTGCAATCCTGAAGCTAGAAGCTATAGCCAGAAATTGGGTCAAGAAAAAAATTGCCAAACCAAAACTGCATGGAACTGGGCCCTCCAAGGACTAGCTTTGCTGGTTCACCAAACAAGATAGACTCCTCAGGAAGCCGCATGGGCGGGCTCACCTCGAACCAAGCTAACCAACCAACACTAAAGAAGGGGGTACATAGTAACAGCTTTAGGGACAGTGAAAGGACTAACGTTTACTGCGAGCTTACCGTGCGGCAGGCCCTGTGCCCAGTGCCTCACCTGCATCATGCCGTTTACTTCCTCACGGCGTGTGCCAGTGAGGGAGGAGTTAGTAACTTCTATTTATAGGCCAAGAAACAGGTTAATTAACTTGTCCAAGTACTGACAGATTTTCCTGACTCTAAAATTCAAAGTTTTACCTATAACCTCTCCAACTCTCCAACCTTAGCATTCATTGTAATTGTCATAAAAGATGGAACACTTCTAGAGTGGCAAAAACAAAAACAAAAACAAAAAAACAAGCAAGCAAACGTGGGCTCAGAAAACATAGAGGTACATTTCATTGGAGTCTCCTTGTAACAAAGAGGATCAAATGTGCAACTCAGGAGATAGTATGTGGTGCGGCAGAAAGAGCAAAGTGAGTCAAAGCCTCCGTGTCCTGCCTCATTCCTGTATGAACCATTGGTTCGACTGCAGATCCCCGCTCATCTGCTGTCTCCATTTCCTAGTCTATAAGACAGGACCAATCTGCACCCTGTATTTCCCAGTCCTGAGAAGCTTTCTGAGAGGCCTAACAAAGGGAAGGATTCTCATTTAAGTGGTCTAAACAGTTTCGATCCATTTTAGTCTCCAGGATTTTTTTTCACCATCCACTAGGTACACAGGAAAAAGAAATGTCACGACAGAATCACAATACGATCAAAATCTCAACCGCGCGAGAGGAAGCCTAATTCATTCTTTGTGGCCTATCCTGTGCCTTTCCCCCTTAGAGGAATAGAAACGGGAAGGTCTTATGATCTATGCTGAGGAGGCAGCCGGAGGCAGCTTGGAAGAGCGGGTGGACGCCAGCCTCTCACCTCAGAGTCGTGGTGGGGAGGCAGCTGGCAGAGTGGGGCAGCCCACAAAACACCAGCAGAGTGGAGGTTGTGCCATATCCATCCACTTAAACTCCCTCAACATTTTTATTATCTGCTGTATAAATTATAAAGCTTCAGGCTGATGTTTCTTTGGCCTTTTCTCAGGTAGAAGTTTTGAACCAAGTCCATATACATTATACTCGGACAAGAAGGAAAGGGGCTTCTTGGTCTGGCTGTCTGCCACTGAGAGGCAGAGGTAAGGCCCCAGATGAGGGCTGGGGGGGGGGGTCTTTGAATCAGGGAAATCCCCAGAAGTGCTGAGGGACCTCAGAGCTGAGCTTGAGGGGGCTCTGTGAGTGAAGGGTGGAGCCCAAGCGATGCTTAAAGCAACATTCTTCCTTCCTTCCCCAAATGTTGACCGTGGGACACATGCCCAGGCACTGTCCTGAGCGCTGGAGAAACAAGGATGGGAGGAGAGTCTTTTATGGTCTAGTTTAAGACAGACTTTTGAAGCAATCAGATGTGGGCTTAAATCTTGCCTGTGCCGCTAATGAGCCGTGACTGTGGGGGTTACTCGACTCGACTCTGAGCTCAGCTTCTTCAACTAGAAAGTAGGGACAACCTCACAGTTATGACTGTGAAAATTAAGTTAGATTATTTAAATGAAGCATTCAGCCTGGTCCCTGACGTGTAGTAAGTGTATCCACGCGATGCTGTAGGCCCCGTGAGATAGGGATTGTGTCTTGGATTCACGTTGAATCCCCAGTGCTTACCAGGGTTATACAGAAGGTGCTAAAAGAATTATCTGTTGAAGGTTTAAAGGTTAATGAGGAGTCAGATTGGAGTCCAGGAAGGAAACTAAGGTTCTAGAACAGGATTAAAAAGTCAAAATGTCCAGAACTAGAAAAAACAAACACGATGTAGGAACTGAACATTCCTAGTAACGGGTTCCTGGGGGAGGTCTCTGCAGGAGGCCGTGGGTATATGGGTAGGCATGGAATAAAGTGTTGTGGGAGTTCCTGGGGTCTCCTCCTCACACCAGCCCCACGGGCTATTCACAGTCCTCCTTATTCCCACAAACACACCCTGACCCCCCTCTAGCAACCATAGACCTGCTCTGAAATAATTACCTCCCCTTCAGGAGTTTCCACTTGCCCTTTCCACGAAAACTTTTCTTTGGGTTAAGGGGGCACAAACAGAAAATCAGCCGTCAACCTAATGAACACACCTTGGTCTCACGCAGGGGAGTGTCAGCGGACCTGGCGGTTCTGAGCTGGGGGGTCTTGGGAGGGCAGTAGCTCTGCCAGGTCCAAGGAACCACTCTGGAGTTTTCCTTCAGGTGTCCTGGGGTTTGGTTGTGAAGCATATGTGAGGCTTTGTGGGAGTAGGTCAGCATCCTCTGGGCCACGAAGTGAACGGGGCACTGCGCAGGATGGAGAAAGAGCTATCTCTGACGTTGGACTAAGAGTAAGATTTCAGATCCTTTCAAAGCCCTGACATGCGGAAGAAATCAAACACGTAAGGAACTGGACTGGATGGCATTAGAAGAGAGAGGCTCGCAGGTAGAAGTGAATTTCACACTGAATTTTGCAGGAGATAATCCAGGGGGATTAGTGCAAACGGATGAAGGAGGCTGCTGAATTGAGGGACTCAGAGGTGGAGGTCCAGATCAGGAAGGCACAAGCTCTAGGAGCAGCCTCTCCAAAAAAGCCATCAAGTCAGAAAGAAATACCTCAATCTGTCAAGGACCCACAGGGCACTCTTCTCTGTCATATCCGAGGGCGAGCCCCTGGGGCAGCAACCAGCTCACATCCTGCGTCCCATACTCTGATGGTCCAGCAGCACACGGTGCCCGGGCTCTTGGAGACCTTCCCATGGCTGTTATTTTGATCATTCTTGCCCAGCAGTAAAATAACACCCAACTAATGAGCGGCCAATTGCAAACTGTTTCCACCAACTTCCTCCCTCCCTGTCCCAATTCCCACCTCTCCTGGAGGGGCCCCGTGCCTTGATTTTCCACGCGCTTCAGAGCAGGGTCAAGTGAAAGGCACATTCAGGGCTTCTGGGCAGAGAGGAAGGGCTGGGAAAGGGTTGCCTCGCTGCAAGACAAGGCTGGGTGAACAACTGAGTCTTTGCCTCGTTGACAAAGGAGAATGAGGGACTAGTGCCAGGCTAGCTCGAATTGACTGAAGAAAAGTAACTTTTGTAATTCACGGCCCTCTGCGTGCTATGAAAATGCTGGCAAGGCAGTGAGACAGGCATGTACTTTGCAGGCAGAAAGAGCATGAACCATGAGACAATTTTGCATTCCAGGGTCAAGGATGGGGTTGCCCAAGGGCATCAGGGGAGCCTCTGGGAGGCAGGGACTGCCAGGGGAGGGGCGTGGCTACCCCTGCTGGTCTCGGGATCTATAGCTTCCCCCCCATCACCCTCTGGGCTATAAGGGCTGGCACCACCCACTTCTGTGATCACATGGGTCAATGTTAGCCAATCCAGGATGGTCATTGAAGGGTTCTGCGGGGAGTCAGGGAGAGCTGGAAGGCTGCTCTGTAGGGAGGGAAGACACAAAGCACCAGTCAGGGGTAGGAGGGAATCCAGTGCACTCCATCTATCAGTTAGTCAACAAGGCATGACTGGGGTTAGCATGACAACTGGATTTTGCTCTACTGCTTAACCTTTAAGGTATAGATAGTGAATAACTTAGCAGTGATGGAGTGTACTGAAGACTCGACCCCACAGTCACTAAAAAAACCTCAAAAAGGAGGTGGTGGCCGAAATTGAATTTCTCATCAGTTTCGGTGGGTGGGTCTAAGCCAGAGATCATGGTTTAGAACAAACAAATGTGAAGTTTCTTACATCCAAATGATCTGGGAAAATCCAGACTAATTCATACAGCACAAACCTGCTGTGAATTGGGTGACAGTTGAGTACAACTGTGGAGAGTGGACAGCTCCCAGGGGCCAGCGCGATCAGGAAGAATTCTGTGGAAGAAGGAGAACTGGAGTTAGGTGCTGATGGAGAGGCGGGCTATGGACAGGCAGAGGAAAGTGGGAAGGCATTCCAGGAGGGAGGGGCAGCATAACCAAAGATCGTGAGATAAACATGGTGAGTTTATGGTGCTTTAGAGGGATTAGGCTGTTTGGGTTTGGCAGGTGCTCTCAAGAGCATGGGAGAGAAGAAAGCGCAGGCAGTTGGAGTTTAGAAAGGAGCTCACTGCAGCAGGACCTCACAGTGCCTAGGAGGGTCTCAGCTGTCAGGGTCTTCTCCTGAGACTCATCCTCAGCTCCTTTTGGGGTTTCGGGAAATCTTTCATCAGAATTCCAAGCACTTCAGTTGATTTTTAATTCCCCCTCCGAACCCTCTGGAAGGGGGCCAAGAAAGCAGGTGCTGCACTGAGGTACTTAAACTGGAGCTGAGAGGAAACTTCGAGAGAGAAATAGGAGTGTCTTATGAGTTTCAAAAGTCTTTTATGTATGGAGCCAACAAGGCAGGAGGAGATGCTGAGGGGACACCCTAAGAAAACAGAAAAGCTTTGGGCACGGGACTGGTTGTGGGGGCAGGAAACCGGGCTTTACGATAAGGGGGCAGGAGTTGAGGAGAAGAGAGAAGACAGGAGTCTCAGGCCACTACTAGAAAGTTGCTGTACTGAGATTCTGGGTGTCTGCAGTACTTCTTCCTCTTCTGGAAGAGGCATCAGGGATCCCTTTGAAAAGAGATCATCCAGGATCTGTCAAAACGGCAGGACAGAAAAGAGCGAGAATGTTTGTGCTCGCCACTTCAAGTCAACTTTATTTTTATTTTTTTTAAATTTAATTTTATTATATTATGTTAGTCACCATACAGTACATCCCCAGATTCCGATGTAAAGTTTGATGCTTCATTAGTTGCGTATAACACCCAGTGCACCATGCAATACGTGCCCTCCTTACTACCCATCACCAGTCTATCCCATTCCCCCACCCCCCTCCCCTCTGAAGTCTTCAGTTTGCTTCTCATAGTCCATAGTCTCTCATGTTTCATTCCCCCTTCTGATTACCCCCCTTTCTTTATCCCTTTCTTCCCCTACCGATCATCCTAGTTCTTATGTTCCATAGATGAGAGAAACCATATGATAATTGTCTTTCTCTGCTTGCAAGTCAACTTTAAACGGGAGATCCTAGTCAGTACAACTGAGCAAGAAAAAGACATTAAAAACTGTACAGATTGGAGAGGAAGAAGTAAAACTCTTATTTGCAGGTGACATGCTTTTGTATGTAGAAAGGCTTCAAGAGTCTACAAAAGTCTACTAGAACTAATAAGGAAGTTTAGTAGAATTGCAGATACACTATTAACAAATGACCAAACAATGAAATTTTAAAAATTCTATTCACAATAGCATAAAAAGAAAAAAATATTTAGCAATAACTTTAATAAAAGAAATATAAGACCTATACACTGAAAACCTCAAAATATTGCTGAGAGAAGGTAAAGAAGATTAAGACAAATGTAGACATATACTGTATTCATGAATTGAAAGATTCAATATTTCTCAGATAGGAATTGTCCCCAAAGTGATGTATAGTTTCAACGCAATCCCACATGAATATCCTAGCAGCTTTTTTTTTTTTTTGGTAGATTTTGGAAAGCTGATCCTAAAATTTATATGAAAATGCAGAGGATCTAGAGAAATCAAAATAATTTTGAAAAAGAAGAACAAATTTGGAGGTTTTTTTTTTTTTATAAAGTTATAGTAGTCAAGACAGTGTGGTATTGATCTAAAGATAGGCATATAGATCAATGGACAGAATAGACTCCAGAAGTAAACCCTTACATTTATGGTCAGTTGATTTTGATCTAAAGATGTCAAGTCAATTCAACAGTCTTTTCAATAAATGATGCTAAACAATTGGATATCCATAGCAAAAAAGAAAAAAGAACTTATATCTTTGCCCCACACCATATGCAAAAATTAACTCAAAATGAATCATAGAGCTAAATGTAAGAGCTAGAACTATAAAACTTCTAGAAGAAAACATAAGAGAAAGCCTTCGTGAACATGGATTAGGCAAAGATGATAAAGATGATCCTTAAAGGCAAAGTGTGGATAAATTGGACTTCATCAAAATTAAAAACTTCAGCTTTTCAGGAGATACCATAGAAAAAACGAAAAGACAAGCCAGAGAATAGGAGAAAATATTTGCAAAACATATATCCGATAAAGGACTTTTGTCCAGAATACAGAAATAACTCCTACGATAAGAAGATAAATTGATTTTTTTTAAATACGCCAAAGACTTGAACAGGTACTTCACCAAAGCAGATATACAAATGGTCAATCAACATACGAAAAAGATACTCCGTATCAGTCACAAGGAAATGCAAATTAAAAGTGCAATGAGCTGTCGTTACTACCTACACTAGAATGGCTACGGTATCAGATTGACAGTATCAAGTATTGACCAGGATGTGGAGAACTTGAAACTCTCATACGTGGCTTTTGGAAACATAAAATAGTACAGCTAGTTTGGGTAACAGTTTGGCAGTTTCCAAAATTTAAATATATATTTCGCAGATGACCCAGCCATTCCACTCCTAAGTATCTACCCGAGAGAAATGAAGATATATGTCCACACAAACACTTACATGCAAAATTTCATAGCTACATTAAATCAGCCCCTCAAGGGTAGCCCTTATGCCACCCAAAATATGCCTCTTTGGCATAAGGATTATTTTAAGAAACATCAGACACAGGAGAAACTCTGAAAACAGCAAATTTATCCTTTTGTAAGGGAAATTTACATTTATGAAAGAAATCTCCATTTGTAAGGGTGCCTGCCTTTCTGTACCAAGAAGGGAAAGATGATTCTAAATCACAAGAGAACCTAATTAACAGAGAAGGCACTGACCTAAAACCGCATAACAAGCCTTACCCTGTTCTACCATGCTTTCTCTAGTAACCTCCCAGAGCTGGCCTCCACCCCCACACTCCCTCCCCCGCACACAACTTCCTTCTTACTTTAGCTGAAAATGGTATTCCAGCTGGAGGTTTAGCCCACCCAAGGGAATTACCCATTATTCCCTGGGTGTCTCCCATGTATACTCGAGGTATACATGTTAGTTAACTTTTGTTTCTTTCTTATTAATCTGTTTTTTATTGCAGGGGTCTCGGCCAAGTAGTCAGAAAAGTAGAGGGAAAATGGTTTCTCCTTCCCTACACCCCAAACTGGAAATAATCAAACATCCATCGGCTAACATGTAAATACACAAAATCCGGTCTATCCATACAAGGGGATAAATAAAAAGGAATGAACTGCTGATACGTGCAAGAACCCAGATGAACTACAAAGACATGCATAGTAGAAAAAGTCACTCAGAAGCCTATATTTTTGTATGATTTTGTTGATATGGAATTTTTAGAAAGGGTAAAAGTATAGAGGAATAGAGTTAGAAATGGCAATGAACTGCATAAGAATAAGAGGGACCATTTTGGTGGGATGGAAGCATTCTAAAACTGGATTATTGTGATAATTGTGATTGTACAGCTGTTTAAATTTACTTAAATAATCAAGCTGTACACATATGATGGGTGAGTTTTATAGTATGTAAATTATACTTCAGTAAAGCCGTTAAAACAGGGGCGCCTGGGTGCCTCAGTCAGTTAAGCCACTGAGTCTTGATTTTGGCTCAGGTCGTGAATTTGGGGTTGTGAGATCGAGCCCCACATCAGGCTCCACACTCAGCAGGGAGTCTTCTTGAGATTCTCTCTCCCTCTCCCTCTGCACACGCACTCTCTCTCTCTCTCTCTCTCATACACACACACACTAAATAAATAAATCTTTTTTAACAATCCTACACTTAGGCAAGTTCTTCTGCCCCTTGTTTTCATACCTGTAAAATGGAGGGGAAAAAAGCTGTTAAACCAAAGGACAGGGAGGCTCCTAGAGAGGTCTTTGGGGGAGGGTGTGTGTGTATGTGTGTGACAGGAAGAGAGAAAACACCTATGGGAGGTAGTTAGGAATTGAAGGGCAGTGGAAAAACACAGCAGCTCTGGAGCTGGACTGCTGGGTCTGAATCTGGCACCCTCCACTTCCTACCTGTGTGGACTTGAGACAAATTACTTAACCTCTCAGCCTCCGTGAAGGGGGGCTAATGGTAAATACTAAGGTCGTTGTGAGCATTGAAGACAATGTAGGTAAAAAGTACTTAGGCCAGAGTCTGATGACATAGTAGGTACTCACTGAGAGAAATTTCTACACCAATTACTTCTACAGAAAATTCAGGGCTTTGTTGGAACTGTAAAATTATGGCTCTCTGGGTGTATATAGCAGAATTACCAGCCTCTCACTAACCTGATTTAGCAGCTTATTAATGAAGAAGCCTGGGACCAGGGGCCAAAAGCTTTGGTTTCCGGTACCGGTTCTACCACAATCATGCCATGTAATTATGAGGGGGTTTCTTAAACTCTCTGGTTCCTAAGATATGCCCACTTACCAAACACGGTTGCTAGGATGCTCGGGAAGTCAGAGCTTACTGCCAACATCAGAGGTGTTCTGTGTAAGGTAATGATAGCACAGAGCACGGAACGGGGGCTGGCGTCCGGTGCAAGAGGAACGTCATCTGGCCAAGGTCGCTGTGCCTGTGCGCTGGGATATGTGAACATCAGCCTAGCAGGAGGCCGTGGAAATTTTCACAAACCAAAATTGGCCTTTGGAACTGAACTGGAAAGCTGTGAACACAGGATGTTGCTGAAAATGGTGCTGGGCAGGGCTGCTACCTGAGGTTTTGGCAGGCTTCACCGCCTGCCAGTTGATTGCAGAAGGATGTTGGACCATCAGGAAGTAGGGATTTGAAATGATCCCACAGGAAGTGTGAATAGCAACAGAAGCAACAAACAAAGTCAGCTAGGCCAGGTCTGACAGGGGGTATTGGGTTGGGAGACAAGTGAGTTCCCACTTTCTTCAATACTTGAGGAACTTCTAAGGAGGAGCCCATCTGGGATTCAAAGATGGCTTTGTGGTAGATTCCTCCTCTCCCTCTCCTCTCCTCCATTAACACCTCCTGGAGCAGCTGGAGGGGACAACTCGTTTATGGCTCAGGACCCTGGCAGTCCTCCATGTAACAGTTTATAAAGGACACCTGCTATATTTTTGGATGCCCAGCACCCACTCCTGTTTTTTTCTGGTAAGATCACGTGGATTCTTTTTTGGGGAATTTCCTCTTCCCATGACGTATAATCTTGGTGGAACTGCCAATACAGGTATGCTGCCCTCCTCTGGCCAATTAAAGTCCCCCTCGTGGGTTCGGAGTTGAGTTATCAGTAAGAATGGAACCAAGTCTGTGGGAGAGGATCTGACTCCAGGCCCCCTGCCCCGGTTTGTTAACTGTTCTTCTATTTTGTGAGCCCCTGAGATCATCCCAATAAATTCAGTTTTGCTTAGCTGGGGTCTATTTCCATTTCAAAGAACAGACATAGAGCGTTGCAGTGGCTCTTGCTTGGGGCAGTCTTCATGAGGACACACGCCCGGGAGTACAAAGAGCCCAGCCTCCGTCATCTACCATGAGCCATCCCACCCCAACTCTAGCCATGTGGCCACAGGCAAGCTACTAAATCCATCTGAACCTCAGCTTCTTCTGCAGAATGGAAATACTATTACTCTGTAGAACTATTAGGATTAAATGTATTTATTCACTCGTTCATTTAATACTTACTCATAGCCACCATTTTCTTTATATTCTGGGAGGATCCAGAATAGAGAAGTGAACACAACAGTTGTAACACAGTCCCTGTCTTCAGGGAACACACACTTCTAATGGGAAGAGAGACAGTGAACTTGGGTTTACAAGTCTGATGATGTTACTGTATATGGTACAAGGCACTATGGGAGTGGTTAATAAGGGGATTCAAAGAATCCATTAGAAGGCCACATGGAAGAGCCATCGTAAATGTGACTTCCTTTCCCCTTTCTTTCTCCTGTTTTCTTCTTCATCGTGATAACTTCACCACTGAATGATCTTTGTCATGTTCTTACAGTAGAATTAGGACACTCCAGAGAAGTCCTGATTGGATTCTGCGTATTGTGTCTGTGGCAGAAGTTGGAAGCCACTCACCCCAACAGATGGGCTTACCTAGGCATAAAGGGAGGCCTAGGATAGGAGGATGGGGAGGGAATAGGAAGGCACTTACACCTTAGAACTGACTGCTTCTGAGGCCACAAGGTCTGATAGGAGTGAAGGTAAAAGAGGCGTGTGCCTGAAGGTGATACAGACAAGACAAGAGCGGGCAACTGCCCTGATCTACTAGGTACCTACTTTCTAGCATCACAAAGTCTCAAAATTCATACATTTGTTAGAAATGATTCATAAAATGTTAGCACGAGGAAAGCCCTTAGAGAATGTCTAGAAAGCCCCTTCCCTGGCGGATAAGGAAGCCAGTGCTCATGGGGATTAAGTTGTTTTATGTGTCCTCAGTGTGTAACCTTGGGACACCTTTGCTAGGCAGTGAGACTGCTTCCTTGTTCCTGTGGACAAGTCTGGTGAATGTGTTTTCTGACGACTAGTCTAGGTTAACCTCCCCAAGGGCAGGGACAAAGGGAACGAGGCTTTGGGCTATGTGCTGGGGAGGGACAAAGACAGTAAGACACAAGTCCTTTAGTGTTCTTCTGACATAGGTGGGGAGTTGAGATACCCACAGTGCCATATAATCTCACAAAGCAGCAGTACATGGGAACGGCCTGCTGGCTATGGTCACACAGATGTTCTCGTGCCATTCCCCTCTTGACATCTGTGCAACACTTCTCGTCACTTCTGCCCACCTTTCTCCCACGTCTCCTACTGGGGGTACTTTCTCCTCAGACACCTGTATCTGTAATAGTGATACTGTCTTCCAATCACAAAGGCTTGAAATATTGGAGGTAGTTTTTACTCCTTTCTTCCCCTCCTCCCCACGTCCGGTTAGTCACCAGGTCCTGTTGATCTGATCCTTAAATGCTACCTCGTCCTGTCCAAAGACATCAGAACAGTATTTCTAATAATCGTGCCCCTGCTCAAAGGCCATCACGGTGCTGCAGAAGAATTTGTGGAACGAACCCAACTCCTTAGCTGATAATGTCTTCGGTGCCTCATGATCTAGTCCCAACTCCCATTTCCTCCTTCAAGTTTCCTACGAAATGTATCAGCCATGGCTCTTTGCTTTTTGGGGGTTTTTTGCATTGTAATTCTTTGACATCTGGGCCTTGATGACCCTGGAGGGACTGCCCCTCCTAGGGCCAGCCAATTCCTAGAGACAGTAAACAACTAGCCCCAGAATGCACCTTTCAAAGGCAAACCGGGGGCACCTGGCTGGCTCGGTTGGTGGAACTCGAGACTCTTGATCTTGGGGTTATGAGTTGGAACCCCACGTTGGATGTAGAGTTTATTAAAAAAAAAAAAAAAGGCAAACCAGCATGCCTGGCTGGCTCAACCAACCAATCCAGAGCCCACACCCCAACCACCACCTCTCTCTGTCTCTCACCCTCAAGGCTACTGTTCCCCTGCCTGAAACACCCCAAGGCCTATGCCCCTGAGCCCACTAAAATTGTTCCAACTAGCCAGCTCTAAACTTGCTTACCCTGTCTTGCCATTCCTCCCCATGGAAACCACAGTAAAGGCTCTTGCCCATGTTTTGCCCTCCTCCTTCTGCTTGCTGACTGACCTCGATGCTTCCCCACAAGGCCCCCTGTTGAGGAAGTGTGTGTGCCCTTTCTCCTGGATTGTGAGAATAACTATCTTTTCAAGGGCAGTCTTCTCCTGATCTTCGGTTGGCCTTGCCATACCTAAATAATAATAAAACTTACACCTTGAAACAAGGAATCTCAGGCTCTGGAGGAGCTCTCTGCTTCCCAAACAGGCTCCTCCTGCTTTCCTACATACATGGCTTTGCCTGTACTATTTGTCACTGTCAGAATGAATTCCCTCTGCCATTCCTATGTCTTACAGTTCCATCCACACTTCAGTGTACTCTCACCAGCGTTGGTCTGGATCACTGGTGAGGAAAGACGAATGTGTTTGAGAATAGTGCATGACTTGTACTATAACACACAGCAAGGGCAGTGGCAGGCCTCAAAGCCCAGCAGGCTTTCTTTGTGCCCTTTCCCATCACTGCATTGGCTCAGGTCCTTTGAGTATGTGCAGTGGAAACTAACCCTAGCCTACTTGTGCACAAAAGGGATTTCCTGGAAGGATACTGGGACAGCTTACATAATGGAAGGAGCTGAAAGATCAGCTTGCAGGTGAAGTGTGATCAAGGGCAGTCCTGAGGATATAAGTTCGAATCTTCCCTTAAGATCCCAGTCCTTAATAGGACTCAGCTCAATCCCTTAAAGTTTCAAATATCTGGGAGTAAAACTTTGAGGGACCCTACGTGGTCTGGTGTTAGCCCTGGATCAAATTTGGGGTGTGTTTGGGAGGGGGCAGTGTAACAACACTGATATGATCACTGGGGACCACTCCTGTGTATTGGAGAGGTCCCCAAAAGAAAAGAGATCTGTTGAGATTTGAGCATATACACCAACTTGAGTCTCCTACAGCCATCTTTCTAGTATTTTAAATACTAAGTTCCTCAAATCAAACTGGGTAATGGAAGGCTTGGATGAAAACAGCTCCAAAGCCACTTAAGAGTAGTCACTGAATGCCTGCTCAGTGTAAAGCACTGTGTTAGACCCTGGGTGGGGAAAATGGTGAGGGTGGAATGTGAAAATAAATAAGATATGGCTCAAGGATAAGATAGGCAAATAAAGCAGGACAATGCAAGGCAGGGTAAGGCCATGACAATGCAAGGCTCTAAAAGAGGGAGAAAGTCCTAGGAGATTCTGCAATATGGAGAGATTCCCTAAAATTTATATCCAGAGGAAAACCAAAAAACTAAAGTTCAGATTTTCCTTCCTGTTACAACTTTATCACATGCTGGAGAAACTCCGCGTGGAAAGAAACACAGCGTTCTTCTTTCCACCTACAGCAGCCCGGCCGCCAATCCAAACATCTGGCAGCCCTGGAATGTGCGCTTAGGGAAGCATCAGGTTCGGGGGCTCCTGTGCCATTGCCAAGCCTCGGCTTCACTGGCCGTGTTATCTGGGAAGGAGAAAGGGCATCGCCAGAGGAGTCCTGCCTAGACTCCTAGCAAGATTTCAGATGCTTGTTCCATCAGGGAGACACGTCAGAAAACCTGTGAGCACGGACAGTGAGAAAGCCCTCTCGCGTTCTCGCTGCTGGGGTTCAGGGACAGAGCCCTTTGCTGATAACATCTCTGTGCGAGGAGAGTTTGCCATAACATTTCATAACTCAAGAGCCGCAGGCCCAAGGCCACGTGTTGCAACATATTTGGATCCCTCTCACATTGCGGTGGTGAGAGAGTGAGAAGAATGTAAACATCTTGGTCCCATTGGGATCATCAGAACAACCTGGCTTCCATGAGCGCACCAGGTGCACCTCATGACTCCTGGGGTCAGGGCAAATCGGTTTAGGATCTGCTCTGTGGTGGGGAGCGCCATGGCTGCTGCACTTAGGACCAGGCCTTTGGCTCCTCTCGAGTCCGTGGCTGCAGGAGGAGGCCGGGCCGGGGAAGCACAGGAAGGGAAGGCTGAAGAAGCAGGTGAGTGGGGGGCCGGCGGCAGGGGGAGGGTGCCTGTTTGGGAGCAGGGGACATTGGCCGGCCTGCACCTCAGACATGGGGGCGAGGAAGCAAAACAGAATCGGTGTTACTGCCAGCAGAGAGGCCGTCGGGTGAGGGAGACGAGGAGCCGCTGGGACTGTGGCAGGCACGCGACGTGCCAGGCACTGCTGCGTTTTCTTCCCCTGGGGAACTTACTAGAAACAGAGAAGCGCCAGCGCTTGTACTTGGAGACTTACAGAAATATATCCGACATCTCCTCACCCTTAATCCACACATAAGCTTTATCTCTCGAACGTGGCTTTATTTTAGCCAGGTGTGCAGTCTCCACCCCTCAGTCACAGAGCTTCACAGGCTTTTGTTTGGAGGCTGAAAACACACACACACACACACACACACACACACACACTCCTCACTCACAGGCTTTTGTGGAGGCTGAAAACACACACACACACACACACACACACACACACACACTCCTCACTCACTCTGTTATAGGGAAAAAAGCCCAGTATAACTAGTAGCCCGGCTACCAGGTCTCCTCTGCTTCACTGAGCTCCTCAAAGAACAGTTTGCTTCACTGTAGGCCTACTGTGTGCGTATGTGTATATTAAAGCTGTGGATGCTCATTTTCCAGCAAGTATTTCTTGAGGCCTCACTATATGCCAGGCACTGAAGATACAGTGGTGCATGACGTAGGCACGGTTCCTGTTGGGGAGTTTGAAATCTAGTAGATGATACAGATGAGAGACTGATGACCTGTGCTGTAAGTGCCACATAGAAATGACTGGAGGCTACAGGGTGCTGTGGAAGTAGTCTTTCCTTACCATAGGAGTTTTTAAAAAACATTTTTTAAAATTTAAATTCAATTAATTAATATATAGTATATTGGTTTCAGAGGTAGAGGTCAGTGATCATCAGTTGCAGATAACACCTGGTGCTCATTACAGCAGGTGTCCTCCTTAATTCCCATCACCCAGTTATCCCATTCCCCCACCCCTCTCCCCTCCAGCAACCCAGTTTGTCTCTTAATTAAGAATCTCTTATGGCTTGTCTCCCTCTCTGGTTTCATCTTGTTTTATTTTTTCCTCTCTTCTCCTGTGACCCTCTGTTTTGTTTCTTAAATTCCATGCATGAGTGAGTACCATAGGATTTTGACTATCCACTTGTCCAAAGCACTGTTCTAGATTCTAGAGGAAAAGATGATACTTAAATAAATTGGGAGGCCTGTTTGAGGAGGCAACATTTGAAGGATACAACCGATGAGCAGGATCGGAGGACCAGGGCAGAAGGGTAGGAGGCACGGAACTCAAAACGAGAGGTCAAAGGCTTCCTAAAGGTAGCCATGTCTGAGCTAAGCCCTGAAGGATGAACAGGAGTTATTCCAGTGACTGAGGCCAGGGTTTAGTGAAGTATTCCAGGCAAAGGAAGGAGGATATGAAAAAGCCCAGGGGAGAAAGAGTAGAACATACGAGAAATTTGTGCCTGGAAAAGGTGAGGGTGCGGTAGGTGATCACTAGCCACCCCACCCCCACCCCACTCCCCTTTGCCTGGCAAAATTTTTTTATTATATAAGAGCCATTATGTTTGTGTGTGTACTTTTCTGTTTTAATAGCCTTACTGATACACTAGTCCAAACATATCTGGGCAGCTAATAGAACATGCCAAAGGAACTCCTGCCATCTGGTGGATAGACAGAACATCACCATGCATAGAAAATAAGTATTACTAGTGTCAGGCTCACAGCATCCCAGATTATAGCAATTTTCCCTTAATGGTTTAAAAGCCCTAATAGGAGCTTTAAAAAATGGTTAAGGAAGAAATACATAAGAATATTCCTAGCTCAGAGTCTCCTGTAGTGGGGGAAATGTAAGGGGAAGAAGGGAAAGGAAACAATTATGTACGGTGTCAACATTATACTTAGGGAGCACGCTCTCACTTATTCCTCCAAACGATGAAGTAGGTATATAAACCCCATTTTAGAGCTAAGGAAACCAAGGCTCAAAGTACACGGAAGAGCCAGCCTTGGCTGACTCCTTTGTTATGCTGCCTCTAGGCATGGTTTATTTTTAATCTGTAACAGGTGAGTAAAGGAGCATTGGTTCCCAGTTGTTACCCATCAGTTGGTTCACAAAGCAAAAAAGAGCCTCAAATGCCAGATTAATGTGGACATATTTTATTTTTTTTAAGACTTTATTCATTTGAGAGAGAACAAGCAGGAGGAGAGGCAGAGGGAGAAGCAGATTCCCCACTGGGCGCTCGATGTGGGACTCGATCCCAAAACCTGGAGATCATGACCTTAGCTGAAGGAAGATGCTTAACCATCTGAGCCACCCAGATGCCCCCATACATATTTTTAAAGCTAAAACACTAGAACACATTTCTAAAATTTTCACACTACTTCTAGTTGAGAGACATTCTTAAAAATGCAATTGGGATGCAGAAATTTTGGAATTCATAGAACACATCAAGGACTGACATTTTTGGACCTGAAGCAGTCTCAGGAAAATCCGAGATGAACAGGGTCCTACAAATATGAAAATGAATCATTTTAGCAAAGTATAATCAAGTGCGTATATAATGCTTTCCCATAGTACTTTATGCATACTTACAAGTCCTTAAAACAAATCGATTAGATTGTTATGGCGCCTGGCACATTATAAGAGGTAAAAACACAACTGTAATAATTATGAAATTTTTGCTCACTTGCCTCTTCTACAAGGACGTGAAAGGTTATTACAGACAGAATGTCCACCAGCTGTTCTCTCTCCACTGAGGTCAAAGCAATGGGAATGAAACAACAGCAAAATGGAGTGGAGGGAAATTAGAACTGATAGGGCTAGGATGGGGTGGGGAGTTGGGAAATCAGGAGAGGGAAAACAGTATAATCTTGTAGATGTTTAAGAATAAAAGGGCTGGGGCGCCTGGGTGGCTCAGTTGGTTAAGCATCAGACTTGATTTTGGCCCAGGTCATGATCTCGGGGTCCTGGGATCCCAGCCCTGTGTGGGGCTCTGCAGGGAGTCTGTTTCTCCCCTTTCCCCTCCCCCTGCTCATACTCCCTCTCTCTCCCTCAAATAAATGAATAAAATCTTTTACAAAGAACAAAAGGAGCTGGGATTGTCCTGAAGGGGTTTGGAAATACCTCCTGGTGTCAGGTTCCTAGTCAACCCCCTTGTTTTGACAGTGTAATTGATTCTCTAATGTGGTAAGAAATATGGGGGGGGGGGGACATAAAAGTCTCTACCTTCCAGAAATTTATCATCTGGGTATAGGAAATCAAGGAAATGACCATTTGGATTGATCAGGAATGGTTTTGTGGAGGGAGGAATGTGACTGCTTACAGCCTACTAAGAACACATCTGGGATAGGCAGAGAGGAGGGAGAGGCATTGCAGGTTATGGCAACTGAAAGTCCAAAAACCCCTTTAGGGCTGTTCGGAACCTGAAGTCTGACATCAAAATATTGCTTTCATTTAAATTACATATTTGTTGGGGGTGGGCACAGTCTGCTGAAAAGATTATGTAAAAAGGAATGAGGCATTTCATTTTTATGTCACTCCCTATCAAATAAATTGTACCAAACTTAGGAAAATAGGCAAGAGAGGTTTTTGGCTTAATAACTTGCCAGAGAAGCAAATGAAAGATAACTTAAATATATTCAATTAAATATTTATTGAACACTTGCTCAATGAATGCCAGGCCTGGCTGTCACACTGCATAGGGAGAAATATGATACTTCCTCAAAACACAACCAAGAGATGTAAGATGCTGGTGTTTTACACGTAAAAGTGATAATGAGTTTCAATTTTATGAGTACACATTTCATATGGCTGTTTATCTGTGGAGTTTCAAAATAAGAAATTAAAATGACAGGACACTCACAGAACACCAGGCATTCATTTCACAAACCTTGGGGGGAAAAGTGTAAAGGAGCATTACGAATACTTGTTCAAAGATTACTCACATACATACATATACATACAGTGGGGCTGGTTTTGTTTTTAATCAGAATATTTGAGCGTAGGAAGACCAGCAACGTGACAGAAAAAATAAACTTCTACTAGGTGAAAAAGTATTAAAAGTATCTAGAAAACTTTGGAGGTGGCTAGATTCCCCAACCCCCTGCTCCTTTTGCTTATGGACATAGCTAAAATAACAAAGTGAGGCTACACAGCCGTACATCTGCTTCCGATTTACTGTCTTCATCTTGTCTGAGTTGGAGTCATTTCTAATCTTCAGAGAAGTTACGGAAGGTATTTATACAAAGGGTGAATACATAATTAAATATACACCTATAAAATCACATCATCAATAGAATGTAGGTAAATATATACAAAAATTCTGATTAGAAAGAAATTATCAGGTGCCAGGGCGCCTGGGTGGCTCAGTCAGTTGAGCAACGAACTCTTATTGTGGCTTAGGTCATGATCTCAGGGTTGTGAGATAGAGCCCGGCGTCGGGGTTCTGCGCTCAGCGCGGAGTCTGCTTGGGTTTCTCTGCCTCTGCCCTCCCTCAGGTCACGCATGCACTCTAAAATAAATCTTAAAAAAAAATTATCAGGTGGCTCTTCTATTTTCTGATTTGTGCCATTCATTTCCCAGCTGATAGGTTACTGATTTCAGGATCTCAAAAGGCCATCCCTTGGTTCATCTCGGTTTCCTACTTGAGGGAGTGACACTTGCCTTCTCTAAATCTAGAATTAGAGATGAATCTAGAAGTTATTCTCTATTTTTTACTTCATAAGATAGTATTAAATTTCCTAGTGCTAAACTGTTACTTTCCTCGAACAGTTGCCTCAGTAGGGTCCAAGATGGAATCCACTTAGGGCTGGGATGGTGTGTTAAATTTAAAAGGGCATTTTGCACACGATGCACCTTCAATCAGAATTCCTAAACCATTTACAACGGTTTTCCGGTCATCTTCCTTGCTATTAAAGCTATGTACACACTCCCCCAACAAGATTTTTGCTTAACCTTTTCAATTATTTACCAGACCTTCTTTTTTTAAGATTTTATTTGTAAGACATTAATTTTTTAAAAGCATTCAAAACAGAGTCAAGGGCAATTTATTCTTTTAATTCATTTTCTTCTATTGAGAAAAAAAATTTTTACCAGGTCACATTAAGCTTGCACTATTTTGCCATCACTTTTCTGGATTCATTTTTCTAATTTTCTCACCCAACCTGCAATTGCTTTCCTGAGATCAGAGCCTTTTCATTTCAGATACCTAAAATGTCATTGTTTAGTAACTACTTGCCTTACCACTGACCTTTGTGGTTACTTTGTTGAAAATCTTGCTGTAATTTGACACAGCATTAACTACTTCTGATTACTTATCTACTACATGGGTGATAATATCTATCTTTCAAGAAAGGAAGACAGTTCAAACACAAAATTTGACAAAATTAGGAAATGGCAACCTCAGTTCTAAGGACAAAGGAAAAAATCTGAAGGGGGAGTTGACATTTCTGCCTAGTGTTAGGTAGTGTTCTTTAAGGACCACAGACAGCACGCACCATGTAGGCGGAAACAATATATCTGCAGACACTGGCAGACAGCATTACCCGCCAAATTTGGCCACAGTTTCTTAACTTTTCGGTGACGTGCAGGGCTGAAATTACATAAACAGCAGAAATTACTAAGACCTAAGCCTACATGTCTTGTGGGTTTCAAGATTTTACGCAATCAATATTCTGACATCTGTAACACCATTTTGTTCCTAAAATGCCGATGCCAGAAACATGAGATTAACATCACTTGATGACTTTTGTTCAGATTTTGAAACAAACTAAGTTTAATTCTTTGGAATAATCATTCTTGAGCCGCATTTTTATTTAGGTCATTAAGACAACCATAATCATCTCCATATAAGGAAAAGTTTCATTAAAAATGTTACAGAGCTACAGCCTGTTTCGAAAACCAATACTTGTAGCTTGTTATATTAATAGTTCTAAATGTCTAAGGCTTAGTAAATGAAAACACCCTTAACAGTTTTATCTCAAGAGTCTGAGCAATAAGAATTTTAAAAAGCTGACAATGAAAAATAGCTGAATATTCTGGGAACTTCCATAATAATAGGAAATGGCATTAACTAGTTACCTTCTTAATCTTTCCCTAAAAATGACTATTTTGGCTAATTAAAATCTTTTAGGCTGATATATGGCATTATAAAATGGTGTTTAGAAGGATGAAAAGCTTGAAGAATATGTGTATGGAAGCTCCTTTCTAATTTCTACCTATGTAGCCCCCAACATTCTCTAATGGGATTGAAATGCCCTGAGAACTAATTTACAACACTGGATGACTTTTAAAACACTGGCTCCCTTTACCACCCACCTCCCCTTGCATATCAGCCAAGTTCTCTTCTGACAGTGATATTAATAAAAACTTTAAACTCAACAACCCTGAATATTAAACTTTCTTAGAGAACATCTCCTGCCCTGCACTTTTGGTAGTTAAATTTTTCTTCCTGTTAATTTTCTTAGAATATGTTAATTGTGAAATACGTTGATGATTGTGAAATCACACCAAGAAAAATTTTTTTAGCTAAGTAGACTTCTTTCTGATTACTGAGATGACTTATTGCTTTTACCGTTTGTTACAAATTTCCTATAGATGAGATCAATGAGCTCCTTTTCTATAACAAAAATCTACTTCAGTCTTTCACATATTAGTTGAGCCAGGTCAATTTTTGTTAATCTACTGCCTACTATTTGCTGGAGCGAGCCCTCATCAATCTCAGAAGGAAAATATTTCCAGTGATCAATACTTTTTTTTTTAAAAGAGTATTTTTCAAATGAGTGGTCAGACATAAAAAAGTATAAAAGAATAACTTTATTAAACAAATTTAAGAACATTCAAGTTTTGTTTTTAAAGATTACAGTATGAGAAGACAGAGCACACCAGTGGTCATGGTTTATGTACATACTATACTTACCAAATAGAGTGGGTAGACATACTGACTTGAATGCACAAAATAACAAAATGTATGTTCTATATCCCTAGGCTGTTTCTATCCTCTATCTCTACTAAGTGGGAAACTTCTCAGCAGATCCATACCCGCAGACGTATTTCCCACAGAGAGTTTGATATATTGTCAATGACATATATCGTTTTGGAATGTAGTAATACATAAGTGGTCAAAGTAGAAGAGGACCAGAGTCGGAGACTTATCTCTCTTCCCAACGCACCCAAGACTCTAGTAGTCAACCTTCTTTGAGCAGGACCAACTTAGCTGTAACAGGACGTAGAGATGATGAGGACTCTACACAGAGGAAAAAATCTCCAATACTATTCTCAAGGCTGTATTTATTTCTCCTCTTAGCAGCTACCTAATCACACCTACGATGGTGAGAAAAAGAAAAACATTTTGGACTATCAGTATTCACCTTGGCTCTGCAGCTTCCCTATAAACAACCAATGTATGCAGTGAGTTCCCAACTGTAAACAAATACAATACTTAACAAAGCACCCGGTAACTTTGTGGAAAGCACATTATTTCCAAGAGAATGTGTTAGGTGGGGAAAGAGAAAGTGGAAAAATCAAGAGAGAAACCATTAAGAAAAACATGGTAATTCACACAAAATACACTTTTAATAAAATACTTTGAAAAATGGATAAATTAAATTCAATTTTAAGTGATATTATCCCCAACATTTTCTCATTGTTTTAGTGTTCGTAAGTAGAATCTATGCCTCTAGAAGAGGAAATGACCTTCTTTACCCACAGAATGGTGAGAGCACCAGGTTGAGTTTTCTAGAAGTACACACAGCTCACAGTTTAATGAAACCGAGTAAGTCTTTTGACTCACTTAGTCCTGATCATATCCATTAATTTTAAGACTTACGCCTTAAACTCCTACGTACTAGGCTAGACCGGCTGCTTTTCTGTATATGGCAGTGACAAGTAATTAGGGAAGCTAAAGTTCGGATTCTACTTGGGTAGCTCTAACTCAAACATCACGTAGTTAGCCCAAAGAACTATCCCAGGCATTTTAAATAATCTTAATCCGTATTTTAGAATCTGCCAAAGAGCAAATACTAAAATTTTTAAATAAATTATTCATCCTGCCCTGGTCTCTCATCTAGAAGCTATAGCTATTATGAAGAACTCTTTTTCACCCCCTCTCATAATACACAACAGCAAACATTACATGAAGAATGATAATCACAAGCTCATATCTTTAAAAAGAGGATGCAACAAAGCTTCTCCTGCTGTTATTCTTGAAGCTGGATTTAGATCTAGAAGTTTATCAAGCAGGTCATAAGCTTCGTCAGGTACCTCATTCCAGCCTTCTGAATTGGTAGCATCCGTATTCAAACTACCCCCACAGCCATTACTGTCCCCTTCATACAATGAACTCCCCGAGTGCTGTGCTTGAGGTGTGTGTTTGAGGTGAGCAGCTCTATGGTCAGTCTTCTCTGAAAAAGTTGGGTCATGAGAAGCAGGCCCTTGTATATCACCTGTTAACTGGGGAGTGTTAGAATCAATACCTCTGAGCTTCTCACAGAGTTTTCTCAAGTCTTGTGCTGGGACTTCTTTGCTACACAATATTGATTTGCCTAAAAAAGACAAAATACATGTATTTTCTATTATTTGAATATATCAGAAGCCTCTCTCATAAGAATCATGCAAGTCCAACCACGCACCTTATAGATATATTTACACTGTGTATAAGATAGAGCAGCACATGCTAATATTTGTGTTTTGTACCACATAGTTGAAGGCCAAATCATCAAGTGGGACATAGAAAGCAGTGATTTGCTCAGCTATGTAAGGGACTCACCTGACTGCCCAGTTCTTCAGCTTTACCATATCCTCCTGTAATCTGTCATCAGCTGTAGCTCCCATTCCCTCTCCTCCTTCCAAGCTTCTACATGCCTCTGGCTACATGGTTCCTATCTTTGCCTAGGATCCCCCTGTCCCCCCTGCCCCCTAACTCCATGTGCCTAGGACACTCCAACTTATATCATCACTCAGCTTAAGAATTACTTCTGTGAGGTCTGATACTCTCAGAGTTGAACATTCTACACTTCTGTTATACCTGTGAAAATTTCTACTTTTACTTTCATTGGCCTGTATTGTAACTGTAGGTTTGTTTCACCTACTAGACTATAAGCTCTCTGAAGGTAGGGGCTATTTAATTTACCTTTGAATCCCTGAAGCCTAGACAGTGTCTAGTACATAGTAGGCTCTCAATTAATGTCTGCTGAACTGGACAAAAAAGCATTACTCAGCCTCTCGTGTCATTATTCAGATATCACATCCTTACAGATGCTGTCCTTGACCAATCTCTGAAGAGTTGAGCCCTCTTCCTTTCCCCTTTTATTTTTCTCAATACCATTCATTTGACAGATTTTTCTCCAGCACTAGAATTTAATTTAAGCTCTAGACTCAGCAACAGTACCTTGGCCACATAAAGTCCTCATAAATGTTTTTGAATGAATTAATAAACCAGATCGCAGTTTGTATTTTTTTTTCTCAAATTTTAAAAAGATTTTATTTATTTATTTGAGAGAGAGTGAGCAAGCTAGCACGAGAAGGGGGAGGGTCAGAGGGAAAAACAGACTCACTCCTGAGCAAGGAGCCTGTTGCAGGACTCGATCCTGGGACTCCAGGATCATGACCTGGGCCAAAGGCAGTCGCTTAACCAAATGAACCACCCTAGCATCCAGATCTCAGTTTTTAAAAAATATAAATGTCTTTGAAACAATTTACTGAGAGATTATCAGACATGGGCAAAAATAAGCACACAGGCAGTAGTGTATTATCTTGGCCTTGTATTTCCTTATTAAACAGAAATATGGAGGCACCTGGGTGGCTCATTCGGTTAAGATCTGACTTCAGCTCAGGTCATGATCTTAGGGTCCTGGTATCGAGCCACCTGTGGGATTCCCTGTTCACCTGGGAGTCTACTTTAAATTCTCTCCCTCTGCCCCTCCCCTCACTCTCTCTCAAATCTTTAAAAAATATATTTCGTTACAGACTATGTATCAGACATTTGTTTTAGCTCAAGATTTTTCTTCTGACTTTCTCTGACAGAACTCAGTAAGTACTTGATGACAATCCACAGTGGGGCCAGCTCTAGGAGTTGAGGACAGTGAGGCAGGTTATACGCAATAGAAGTAAAAGTACTCCCATTGCTTATCCCAAACAAGTCATTTCTTTGGGTCTTAAAGGAGAACACTGACTACTGAAGTTTTGAGTCCTTCTGTATTCAGCCCAAAGTTACAGGAAGATATGACTGTACAGCTGCAGAAGTCCTACTAATAAAACTGAGACAAGTACTACATGGCATTACTATTTTTCTAATATGAGAACAAGCATTACAATGATAAATCTTTAAGAGCCCTTGCCTGCTCTCTCGACCCTTACCCTGGAATGTTTTTGTGTCACAGGTTGTGCTTCCATTGCTGATCCTCATTATAACTGACTACAGACAGGGGAGATTTAAGCTCTTCAACAAAATGTTTTGGTGTTCACGCTCTGATAAACTTCATGTTCATAAAGTTCTCATGAAGTTATTCAACAGTAGATGAAAAATTTTCTCAATCAGTTGAGAATAAACATGTGTAAGAATATAATTTCCAAGGTCTCAATCTTGCCTCCCATTTATGGTCACTTTCCCTTTGTATTGTGTACTATTTCACCCTACTACCTCAGATAAAACTTTCTTATAGTGGGTGCAAGAAAGCTACAAGTTATGGATTGACTTTGCTGCAGAAACAGTTTTTGGTAAGCCTCTATCACAAAGGTTTCTTCACAACCACCACCAAGTTTTTCTAATGGGATTGGACCATAGCAATGGTGTCTAAGTAAAGGGCAATCATTTTTGCAGTGGTTCTTAGAAACTGGTCTTGGTCAAAATCACTTGTTTTTTCAAACAAGCCTGACCTTCCTATGTATCATGTTTTTCTGAATCTTATTTTCCAGGAAGGAGTGGGGTGAAATAGGCCTATGTATTTTTTTTAAGTTCCTCAGATAATTCTGATCTGGACCCCTGATGGAAGACCCACTGATCCTGGGGCTAGGCACAAAGCAGCCCAGCTACTTTTGAAGTGGGCTGTGTGAAATTTTGTCCCACAAAGGCGTTCTATACCATGTGGTAGCATGCTGACTCAATCACAGCCACCCACTTTGAAAACATTTAACTATAATTGTACATGGAGCATAAACACAGGGTGGGCAGTTGAGTTCAAGTCATTGGCCAGAACAAGGCTAAGATAATTCTCAGGTGCCCTATGAAGTACACTGCATATCCCAGTCTTGGAAGAACTTGGATAGCTAAGAAGATGATGTCTATGTCCATTACACGCTTATAATAATAACTCCATCAGCTAAGGTGTTCTCATTTCTTCTCCTTGCTACCCTAACCCTAAGGACCCTAACAACTAACACACATTTTATTATCTTCCCCACTATAGTCCTTACTATGCTGTAGCATAATTAGCTGCTTACTTGTTAGTATAGACTAAGATCATTTAAGGCAGGCCTGATGCTTAATAAATATACAATAAACAAATTAAAACATACTATTAGAAATATTTACATAATAAAGTCAAACCATAACTACAGGGAGTTATTCCTTACTAAGATTATAAAGTTGAATTTTAAATATTTAAATAGCACTCTGTGCTTGGTAAGATAAATGATTATATAGAAGAAAAGTGATGATAAATTATTTTCTTACACAATGCAATTAATTTTAGAGCAAGAGAAATTTTGTACCTAACATCAGAATTTTATGAACACAATGTTTATTCGTAAAGAGAATTTCACAGTAATTTGATTTATAGGAGATAATAAAGGCATTTGTTTTGTTCTAGAATATAAAACTGCTTACCAAAAGTTTTAGCAGCTTGGATAGTTTCCCTGGATCCACGAATTGTCATAATTTGAGCCAAAGCAGTTAAATCATCACTTGCTTTATAAAATGGATATCGCCCACTAAGCAAAGAAAGGAATATGACACCTGCAGACCACATGTCAATTGCTGTAACAGAAAACAAACTTTAAAAAAAATCCCAAATCTGTAATTTTATCAGTAGTCAGTTTACATCAATGTTACATCCATTGTTCTCAACTTTTGCTGTGCAAATTATCTTGAGCCTTACAAAAATTCTGATGCCCAGGCCCACTCCCTCAGAGATTCTGATTTAATTGTTCTGGAGTAGGGCTCGGGCATCAGTATTTTTTTTAAGTTCCTCAGATGCTACAGTGTGATGCCAGGGCTGAGAAACCCTGGTCCAACATCCTTAATACAAAATACAATGTCTTCTTTCTTAAGCAACATGTCAGTAAGTTTAAAGGATATTTCATTATTAGAAAACAATAAGTAGATATGTATTTTATAAGATCAAAAGAAATCCAAAAATAGCTCTGTGGGAAAAATCTGGATGCTCCTCAAGAATTACACACCATAGTGAAAGTGGTTCATTTTAGTGAAAATTATTGAACATTAGAAGCTTTTCTTCACCCAGGTGCTAACCCTAACTTCTGCTACAGAAACTTGAATCTCTAAAATTCTGGCGGTTAACATTAAGACTAGCCCACGTTCACGTTAAGAAACTGATTTTTTCTTTTAGGGACATCTCTCCTTTTTTGTTTTTGTTTAAAAGATTTTATTTTTATTTATTCGATAGAGATAGAGACAGCCAGCGAGAGAGGGAACACAAGCAGGGGGAGTGGGAGAGGAAGAAGCAGGCTTCCAGCGGAGGAGCCTGATGTGGGGCTTAATCCCATAACGCGGGGATCACGCCCTGAGCCAAAAGCAGACACTCAACCGCTGTGCCACCCAGGCGCCCCTAGGGACATCTCTCCAAATTGCTGACCTCCTAGCATCACGAAGTTATTTGCTATCCCCTTGGCCATTGTATCACCTGCTTTTTCTCATTCCCTCTGTACATCGGCCTCCTCCTTCAACATTCTCCCCAAGCCTTAAGGCTGAGGTTCCCCAGTTACAAACTCTTCTTCCCTGTATCCTCTCCCTGATTGGCTCCAACTGTCTCATGGCTTTAACCATCTTTTCTGTACTGATGACATTCAACTGTATTTCCAGCCCAGACCTCCCTGAGCTTGACTTTTATTCTGTTGGATATCTCTGTCTCTCACAAATATCTCAAGCCAATTATGCCCCAATCCACCTTATCTTTCCTTGTAAACCAGCTATTTATTCTCCACCTTTGTTACTGATACCTATTCAAGTCCCCTAAGCTAGAAATCTGATAAACATCCTGGGTGCCTTTTCCTTCACCACCCCAAACCCAAATCCCATATCTAATTATCTACCAAGTTCTACCTTTCCAATCCTTCACCTTTCTTTTCATTCCTATTAGTGATGCCCTCATTCAGGCTTTCAGTGTCTCTCACCTGGACCACAGTAAGCCACCACTCTCCAAAACCTATCCTCCTCTCTGTACACCTGCCAGAATGATCCAGTTACAACATAATTAATACCATGTCTTTCCCTTGAATAACTTTTCAACACTTACAGGATACAGTCCAAGCTGTTTAACATGTGTGATCTGACTTGTCTACCTATTATCAGATTTATTTCTCACATTCCTTTACTTCAATCTTACATTTTAGCAACACTAACCTTATTGTTTCCTATACGACTAGACCATTCTGTTTGGGATCCTCTACTCATGTATCAGTGCCAACCACCCACTCCAATTTACATCTCTTAGAGATGTAAACTTCCATGAACTTCCTTCCATGAACTTCCTTCCATTTTCCCTTCAGATAGGAATAGTTAGGTATCCCTAAAATACCTTGTATAAAGATTTATGACCATCCTCAACAGATTATTATTATTTGAGAGTAAGCAGATACTTTCATTTTTTTGTATCATTAGCAAGTATAAAATACACACAATGGGTGAATGTATTTTTTTAAAGTCCATAATCCAAGCGAATGGCAGCATTCATTTACTCAAGATTTTTCCTAGGTTTTGGCTCCATGATAACTTCTGTAGGTTATAAACTTTTCCTTTTTCAAAACTCTTTAAAGCTACTGTATTATTTTCACAATAACAAAATATAATTTTAATCAAACACACAATCAAGTGCATTACAGAAGACTTTTGGGGTATTGGGCAACCAGATAAAATGTTGCCAAGTATCAAGTTAGCAAAGACTACTAAACACAATTTTTCTTCCACAAACAAAATTCCTGGCAAAAATCATGTTGTAAATGGACAAGCAAGATGTAATCTATAGGGAAAAATGTTACCAAACCCCCCCTCCAAAAAACCCTGCAACACGACAAGTAGAAACTTTCATTAACAGCATGATCTCAAAAACGGGACTGCTACACTGCTAGAACTACTTATATAATTTATTAAAAGCAGAAAAACATTCTATCAGTAAAACATAAAGATCATAAAATAAAACATAGCTAGAATAACCAATTCTAATTGGGTTCTGTATTCCTAGTGCAACGTACCTGTAGTTTGATTGGGGCACTTTGTCAAAACCTCTGGTGCTCTGAATCCCGGTGTACCTGCCCTAGGGGCAACCTGTTGCCGCCTTATGATGATGAAATAAGATTTTTCTAGTTATGTTAAAGTTTAATTATTTAAGACCAAAAAGTAACATTTGTTGATTTATTTCACAGTAAATTCTGCCTTGATATCTATATAAATAAAAGTTATTTATAAAGCAAATGATAATCCAGTGTGGTGAAAACCCTAGACTTTGTTTCTACTGGTCCCTCCCCCCTCTACCCCACAAATCACCAGGCCTTATTCCAGAAGAATTTTAAGGTAACTTCCAGGTATAAAAATAGGTAGTAGATGATAAGAAAAATATAATACAACAGAACTAAATACAACAGAATTCAGAGGTACAAAAATTCATTTCTGTTTCAAGTGGTATCAGAAAATTCATTTCTGATATACTTATTCTCTTATATACTTGAGTTAGGAGAGGTTCATGAAAGCTCATGCAACATTTGAAAGAAAGGGAGGAATTTATAATGCTAAGAGTAGGAATGAGACACTCTTTGGTTCTGGTTATTCTACATAGGTGGGAATAAGGAAAGAAAGCAAAAGATTAAATCAGCAAAATGTGTGTTTCTAAGTTTCCAAAATAGCTACCTCTGCCCCCACCAAAATTATTTGCATATAAGAGCAAATGTGTTTTTCAAAAACCATATAAATGTCAAATGAACAATACATGACAATGGTTATCATTTGCTCTTCAAGGTACCTCTCCCCATCAGTATCTGTGTTGTTCCTTTCCTCACACTGAATCAATTGCCCACAAAAATCAATGCAATTTCTAATCTCGTCTGGCAGCATGCTGGTGATTTTACAGCACCATCAAAACACATTACCTTGAAAGGCAAATACTGCAAACTTTATCTGTTGCGTAACAGTCACAGGTCAGGCTAGCTGGGCAAGAACTGGCAGTTTTCCTCATCACACCACTATTCATAACTTTTGTAGAAACAGCCTTCTTTTTTGTTGCTAACTTTCTAGACAGTACATCCACAGTCTTTGACTGTTTCATAAGCTGTAAAAGAAAAGTCATATTTCCTATTTCATGATATTTAACATGATACCTTCAAATGCTGGTAATGGCAAAACATAACGGTAGAAACATAACTTTTAAAACTGCCGAATGTGCTGTTGGATGTTAGGTAAACAGTTGTCTATTGAAGTATTTAAGATCTTTTTAGGTTTTCCTGTTGAGTAAACATATTAAAATTTACTAAATAATCCTCAATTGGTAAATATTTCACTTACACTTTACCAGAACTTTTCCTGATATGTTACAAAAGCATAACAGTTACGTTCTAGTGTCTAACTCCATTTCAGAACTGTAAACTGCACAATTACATTGGCTAAAATCAGAGTTTTAATTAATTTGTTGCTCACGCTATTTAGCTGTTACAGGATATCACAAGTCAATTTAAAACCATTTAACATTGATTACAATTTCGTAAACTTTACAAATATCTTTACACTATCACCTATGTGTCAGAAATGTGTCAGTTATTAGGAGCTCACATTCTAGTCAATGAAAGAAAAGGCCTTGAGGTTCTAAATGTTCCTTTAGAAAAGAGCAACAACAGTCAGCTAACGAAAAATGATGAAAAATTCCACCAGAAAAGTTCAGGAAAAAACTGGAGAAAATAAAAGTGTTGACAAGATGCTCAAAGCAGTAATATCTTCTGCCACAGCAAAACTCTACTTTTAAAAACTTAGTGACAATAAATATTAATCTGCCAATCCCTAAATTCTCTTCAGTGTACGACTGACTGATGATTGCACTATTAAGCTACTTTACTTACTTTCACTGCAGGGCTCTCATGTGAAATGGAGCTGTGTATATTGAAATTTCTTTCTCCAAAAACAGAGCGCTGGACAGAAAGGCCTACAGATCCCTCCTACAATACCAACAAAAACAAGGAAAATAAGGATTATATCTGTAACACTTTCTGCCAGCTGTACTCTGCCAGTTTTGAAAGAGTTAAGTGACATGAAACAAAAACAGCTGCATCCAAGTCATTCTCAGGCACCAAAACACTTCTGTGAAAGGAGAAAATAGTCTAGACAGAACTCTTAACACCCATACAATGTTATCATAATCCACAAATATATATATATATATATATATAACTAAAAAATTTAAAAACCACCCCAATGGATGTTACATTTTTGCTGTGCAGCTAAAATGGAGATAGACACTTCAGAATTTTTCCCCTATAACTAATGTTTTCTTTTAAAAAGAATAATCTGAACTTTATAACATGAAAATGTTATTTTCCATATTTGTTACATAACGTAATGACAAGAGACATTATAAATCTACCAAGTAATTTCAGTTTTGAAATGGTAAAACAATCCATTATAAATCATACTGGAATCTAATCAATGTAATATGTAACAAATGCAGAAATGTTTTTAATTGCAAGTATTATTCTGGTATTATATCTCCCTCTGTTGGAGGAAGAAGTACATTTCTAAAACCTTATTAGTATTTAAGAAATAAAAGAGGTAGAACCTTTCCATCTTTTCCTTGTTTAATCTGACTCTGTGCATTTGTGTAGGGCCTTTTAACAGACGTTTTCACAGTGGGCTGCTGATCCGACTCCTTAGGTTTTGCTGGGCCACTCAACGAAATCTTGTTTCCTGTGATTACATGGGATTTATTTTGTGAATAACTTTCCTGCTGAGCTTCAGATTGGACAAATTTGAGCAGCTCTATTTTCGTATCATGGGTTCCTTGTGCCAAACCAAAGTCTACCAATGCGTACCTAAGACAAACAAAAGTAAGCATTTTTACCTCATTGTAACAATTAAAGTTCAATAACATCATAATACGCTCAAGTCATATTCATACAAAAAGTGTAATTCTTTATGGGATCAATTAAGTATTTATAACATTCTTGAAAAAAGACAAGAAAAATGAGTTTATAGACAAGGTAATGATTTAATAGCTAATTAGGCTTGAAAATTAAGGAATGATATATCCCACATACACACAAAAATCTTTCTCCCCTTTCTCCAATGGCCTGTGCTGACAAGGCAGGTAAGGACTCCAGGATAGAAGCCCAATCCTTTGCTCTCTTACGATGATAGAGATGGCATCACAGCAGATAATTTTTAATTAAACAAGCTTAAAAAAATTAAAATGGCTTTAATATTTGATTTAATTAAAGAAAATTAAAGAGAAAGTCAGAAGTATAAAATTCAAGAAAAGAAGTTGCAGCTCTATACTTGCTACCACACTCAGTATGACCCACTGTGTACTGAACAGTATTTAAGTTAGCTCTTCAGCTTACAATGCCTCTATCAGCACATATACACACACACACGCATAAACATACACAATATATACATAAAAACACAATTTTAGTGTTGAAATAGGATATTGGCTATCATGTGGGCAATCCCCTCCTTTACTAGAAAAATGAAGCCCAGAGATAAGAAGAAATGTGAAGGTCAAAGAGGCCTAAACCCTTTCTAAGTTTCTTTTAGCTAACTGCTATTTCCACTGAACCACAGTATATCTAATGATGTACACTGCTTTACCAATACAATTTTATCTTTTTTTTCACTGTATTTTCATTCCCCAACCACAATGAAAATTTGAAACAAAAAAAAAATCTGTGCATGGCTGTTGCAGTATGTTCTCTATCTCCGAGATGAACCCCATAGCACAAATTCATTCAAGTGTAATTATTTTCTGGTAACTTTTCATACTTACTTTTTCAGGCGCCTGTTATATAAAAAATTGCTGGGTTTAACATCACGGTGAACAATACCAAACTGATGAATGCGTTTCAAAGCTTTGAACAGATTAAACATATATTCCCGTACTTCTTGAAAGGAAAGAGAATTCAAAATGTCCTAAAATAAAGTTATGAATAAGGTCATAAAATTGTTTTCAATTAAATATTTAGCCAAAAAAAATTCAGGAAGTATTAAAACCTACCAAAAAGGACTCATGCTCCAGATACGGCATAGCAATAACCACGTGATCATTTTTCCTAAAGCAGTATTTAACTCCCATGACATTGTCTTGCCCCCTAGTGGAAAAATGTATAATGAACTTTAAAGGAAAGGTCAAGTGAATTGAAACTTTATGCTCAGTTTCTTTAAAAATGAAGTTTTTAGCAATGCACAAATAATGCCAGAAAACTACTTAAAACCAACAACTTGTAGGATAGTATACATGTTTAACTGACTTGTACAAGATAAAGTTTTAAAAAAAAGTAGCACCAGTTATGAGGTTACTATAATAATTCAAACATGAGATAATTATAGTTTTAATTGGGGAAGTGACAGAATAAGAAGGACAACATGAATAACAATGAATTAACAAGTCTTAGGGCCAATAAAATAATAATATTAATAAATAAGTTAATTAATAATACCTAACATTTATTGAGCATTCACTATATGTCAAGCTTTGATCTAAGTAAGCAATATTTTTTTTTTAAAGATTTTATTTATTTATTTTGACAGAGAGACAGCCAACAAGAGAGGGAACACAAGCAGGGGGAGTGGGAGAGGAAGAAGCAGGCTCCTATCGGAGAAGCCTGGTGTGGGGCTCGATCCCAGAATGCCGGGATCACGCCCTGAGCCAAAGGCAGACGCTTAATGACTGCGCCACCCAGGCACGCCATAAATAAGCAATACGTTTATTAACTCACTTACTCCTCACAACAGCCCCATCAGAACAATGCTATTATTTCCTCCCACCTTTTGTACAGATAAGGAATTGAGGCATAGAGAGGTTCAGGAATGTTGCCAAGGACACTAAACTAGTAAGCGATGGAGACAGGATTTGAATCCGGACAGTTTGCTCTCGATCTATGCTCTTAACTGCTATGCTATATTGCATCAAAATAGATGAGGAAAATAGGGTAAAGTTGACTTCCATGGTTTTGAGCCCAACTAGTAAAACAACATGGATACCAACAAAATATGTGGAGAAATCAGGAAAAGCACTGAAAACCAAGACATCATTTTGAAAAAAATGTCTAGACACAAAATTACATCTTGTGTGAGAAGTGAGAGATCAGTGGCAGTACTCATGGAGAAGTGATACCTAAAGCTCTGAAAATGATTTGAGAGAAGAGAAAACTTGAGTCTTGGAAAAGTCTCAAGCTGGAGGGCAAAATAAGGAAGAAAAGGCAGAAAGCCCAGAAAGGGATGTCACCCAGATGAGGAGTTTTAAAGGAAGCAGTAATCAGTATGAAGGTCATGAGAATAAGGACTGAAGAAAGTCTTTTATTTTGGCAAAGAGGAATTAACTGGTAATTTTTCAGAGAGCAATTCGAGTGGAAAGGAAGAGGCCAAATGGGACTTAAGGAGGGAAAACAGGATATAATGGAAGCAGAATATAAAATATGCCTGAAATATCTGGCAAAGAAAAGAAGAAAAACCAGTGTGGGAGCTAGAAAGGAAACAGGATCAGATAAAGACTTTTTTTAACATGCACTTTTTTGAAGTACATAGAAAGGAAAAATGGTAGAGAAAATACTTAAAGTATGGAAAAAGGAACAATTTTATTCAAGTGACTAGAACATACGTAATTATGCCTTAAAAAGGCCATCTCATCCTCTTGTCTTCTCTAATAAACAGAGGGATGACACAAAGAAATAGCTTGTCCATTCATCCAATAAATATTTAGTGGGCACAGTTATTTGGCAGACACTACGTTAGATATTAGGAATGGGAAGGCGAATTAAAATTAACATGATTTCTGCCTTCGTCGAGTTTATTATCTAATGAACAATAACAGATAATAAAATATTACAGATTATAAAGGTTTTGAAAGAGATCAAAAGGTGCTGTGACAATAACAAATAAGTTAATCTAATTTAACTCAGAAGATAACTTTGTTTTCCTGTTTGTTTTTAAGCAGGCTCCAGGCCTAGAGTGGAGCCCAACATGAGGCATGAACTCAGGACCCTGAGATCGAGACCCGAAGTGAAATCAAGAGTCAGATGCTTAACTGACTGAGCCACCCGGGTGCCCCTCAGAAGACATCTTTGAAGTGGTGCCACTCTTGCTCAGATCAGAAAGAAGAGGGGTCAGCATGCAAAGACTGGGAGAGGTCTTACTGGGGAACAGTATGCGTAGTGACACTAAGATGAGAAAGCTTGAGACAAATTTGAGGAACTAAAGAAACCAGAGCACAGAGAGAGGGAGGTGGGAAGAGTGGCAGGTGATAAGGCTGGATTTTTTTTTTCCAAAGGAACTGGATTTTAAGTGATGGAACTAACAGTATCACAAAGGAAGGATTTTAAGTGATGGAACTAACAGTACACAATTTATGCTATATATATATATATATATATATACACACACACACACACATATATATATACACACACACACACACACAAAGTTTTATATTTTAAAGATCAAATCTGGCTGTTTTGTGACAATGGGATTCAGGGGGAAAGAAAAGAAGCAGGCAGGCTATTTTAGTAATCTAAGCTTGGTCTGAGGTAGTGGTTGAGAAGACAGAAAAACATGGATGGGTTTTTAGATATATTTTTGAGGTAAAAAGGCCAAGATCTGATGATGGATGCTCTGATGAGCAGATGAAGACAGGCTGCTGCAATAGGGTTTTTTTGCACAAAGAAGTATTAAAATTCACTTTAGAGAATATTAGGTTTGAGATATTTATCAGGTACTCGAGTAGATATGTCAAATCTGCAGGTAAGAGGTCTGAGGCAAGATAGATATATACTTACAGGCATCATTACCATACACTTAAAGCCACATGGAAATACATATGACCTAGAGAAGAGTCCAGAGCAAGAAAGCCCAAGATCAGGCACCAAGAAACTCCAACATTTAGATGTCAGGTAGAAGAGGAAGAACGGGCAAAAGGATACTGAAAATGAAAAGCCAAATAAAGCAGGAAGAAAACAAGGAGTATGTAGCAGTACAGAAGTCAAAAGACAATGGTTCAAATCAATTATGTTAAACGCTGCCTACAGTTCATGTGAACAGGAAAAGAAAACTGGCAAAATGGAAGTCATGGCTGACTCTCTCTAAAGTAGCTTCAGTTTAGCACAGAGGACAGCAGACACTGTAAGAAGTGAAGGTAGCGTGTGGAAGTGAAAACAGTATATAGATCACATTTGGGAAGTCTGCCTGGGAAGGGCAGCAAAGACATGACAGAGCAGCTGGAAGAGGGATAGCAGGACAGGGGCACAAGTGATACCAGACCATGTACCTTTGTTGATAGGAATGACCTAGAAGAGAGAGAGACCAATGAGAAAGACATGCCAAATATTTCTGTTGTTCAAAATAAAGTATGAAATGAGGCTATCAATAGCTGAGGAGATATGAAATATGAATTCCCTACATTTTAAAAAATATCTAGACCATGGTTTATGATTTGGCAGGAAGATCAGAAAAATTAGAGAACAGGGAGTCCAGCTGAGCTTCAAGGGTAATCCACTCTAAAAATATAAATTTAATTAACCATCCCAACGTTAGAGGAAAAGTGCTACCAAACTGCAAACACCTGACTGAAAAATGTTTAATTCATGGATAATTTCATCATCCCTGTTAGATATCGTTTTAAAAATCTTAAAAATTATATACAGCCAGTTCAATTAAAATATCTTTAAATTACCTACCCCGCCACTGTTAGGCACTGAAGTTCAGCTGCAATTCTTATAGGATGACTTGTTGGAATTAAGTGTTTTAGAGCAATTTTCTCTTCAGGTCCTACTTGTAACTGTGCTGTGGCCAAATAAACAGAGCTGAAAGTGCCTATAAAATAATTTATTAGATTTTTCAATATGTGGTTTTTAAAAATGTCAATGAAACAATGTTAAAATAGATCCTAAGAACTGTTTGGAATCCATAAAATTATCCTAATTTATCAATATATTTAATGATATTAAACATAAAGAATAACAACATTTATAAATACAACTTTCAATTTTTAATAAATTCTTAACTGTTCTCAGTTCTTTACAGGGAATATTAATTTACCAAAGCTCTACAGTAAATCTGTTTGGGTTAAAATAAAAATACTTCCATGGTCACAATCCATTCTAGTAAGTATTTTTCTATAATACTGTCCTTTGAAATTACTTTCTTACGACTTGGATACAGGTCTGGTAGAAGCAGAAATGTTAATGGTCTTTGGGGAAAAAACCCTAAAAAACACCTAGGCTTTTAAATTCAGCATTAAACTAAACAAAAAAAGAGTTGGTGGCCAGTTAAATTTGAAAAATACTGAGCTAAAACAAATTGATAAATCTCTTTACTACAAAAATTTCCAGAGCTTTTAATGTGTTTTAAGTACTTCATGAATAACCAAAAGGGAGCTATATGTACTACATTTTCTAAGCTTATTTAGCCTTAGAACACCTTCCTCCCCTCCCCCTCTCCAAGAATAGCTATCAATTTGTTAGGAGGACACCACTGGATTCCAGAACACTAAGTCAGAACACACTGGGATTCAGTCCTGCATTAGGCTCCCTTCCCTGCTCCGCGGAGAGTCTGCTTCTCCCCCTCCCTCTGCCCCTCCCCCTGCTCATGCTCTCTCTCTCTCACAAATCTTTTTAAAAATTTCTTTTAAAAAAACCCAAACAAACTAAAAAAGGTAAGGAAAAGATGTAAAGATCTACTTATAACCCAAATCATCTCATCTTCTAATTCTTCTGCCCCCAATGACCCAGCCTTTTCTTGTCTGACATTTTTCATTGTGAAAAGCAAACAATGAAGTAAATGGAAGGCTTCTGGGTTTTTTTTTTTAAACTATTTAGGCATTTCCCAGTATAGCCACCAAAAACTTCTATTACCTTTTACCTTCTCACTCACTTCACGTCTGATAAATTCACCCTCCATTTGGTCAACAACACTGCTAGTCTCTCAATGACATTTATGTTAATACTGACCATATTTTTAAAAAAAATTTATTTGGTGGGGGGGAAGGGAAAGAGAGACTCTCAAGCAGACTCTGCACTGAGCATGGGGACCAATGCAGGGCTCAATCCCACGACCCTGAGATCATGACCTAAGCTGAAACCAAGAGTCGGACATTTAACCAACTGAGCCACCCAGGCACCCCAATACTATCTTATAAATATTGTACCACTTTATTTTCATCATTTTGCTACCTTAGGTTTCATACATGTTTCAATGCACAGTTCTACCTAACTATAATGGAAGAAGGAAAAGGAGCTGACTTCCCTTGATCAAATTCCTCCATATGAATTTATAATTTCTCACTTTTAATAATTATTAATGATATAGTAGTATATCAATATTTTTAAAGGTATAACAGCATAAAGATTAAAATAGAACTGTTCATTTTACTGTAAATACTTATTCTTTCACTCTTTCCAGGGAAAAAAGAAAACCTAATGTCATAATTAGTAATACAACTATGGTTTTCATATTTTAAAAAGGATATACTTCTCAATAGGAAATAGTAATGAAAGTCAGGATTATACAAAGGAAAATGTAAGGAAAAGAAACATAAAGTAGATCTCTAAGTTACCTTCTCCAATTTTGTCCTTAATCTTAAACAGATTACCAAGCTGTGGTACAGCTTCATAAAGCTTCTCAATATCTTGTTTAACACCTATCAAGGAAGAAGAATTTATAGTTATAATTAATGAGTATATTTTATACTTTAAGTTAAAATAAACTCAATGACGGGGCGCCTGGGTGGCACAGCGGTTAAGCGTCTGCCTTCAGCTCAGGGCGTGATCCCGGCTTTATGGGATCGAGCCCCACATCAGGCTCTTCCGCTATGAGCCTGCTTCTTCCTCTCCCCCTCCCCCTGCTTGTGTTCCCTCTCTCGCTGGCTGTCTCTCTCTGTCAAATAAATAAATAAAATCTTTAAAATAAATTCAATGAAATAAATTCTAACAAGAATAATTACAAATTAAAAAATATCTATGATAAATCTTAAAATCATCACAAAAATATTTAAAGCCCCGTTAGATTGCTCTAACACACACACACACACCTCTTGAACAAACAGATAAAACTGGTAAGTTCCAGAATCACACAAATTCTTATTACTCTGGAATTACATACTAGCAGATACATTGTCACTAAATAGAGTACGACACAATAAAGAAGCTGAATTAAAAAAATAACTAAACAATTTGTCCTGTGATCACTAGATGGCATGACAAGGACACAATGTAATCTTCTTGAAAACTATTTCTCTCCCCCAAAGTCACAAAATCTTACAGGCTTGGAAAGTTTTATATATTGAATATTCATAGTGTACCTTCAGAGAGACAAGTCTACTAAAGCTCTCAGGAATGTTAGAAATATTTTTAAAGACTTGTCCCAATTATCAATAGTATCCTCTGTCCTTGAAAGCAAGTTATGTTGCTACTTTTAAATAAATATAAGTTCTTTACAAAAATATACATGGTTAAAATAAGGAGAGGCAGTAATACCAGTTGTGATAAACTACTGGATATAAAAGAAAGCTACATACTTAAGAGCCATCGGATTTTATTACAATATCTAAGCCAACCATCAGCTACTTTTTCAGTTACAATAATATTCTGAATAGTGTATATAACGGTTTAAGACATTTTCAAACTGTTTTCACATGTATTATCTTTTCAGATCTTCACAATAGCACTCAGATATTGGCAGAACAAGAATCATCCCGATTTTAGATAAGAAAACCCTACTCAGGGAAGTGAAATCATTTGTCCATTTAACAAACACTGTATTTTTAAAAATGTTCGGCAATGGGTAAGTTTTAAAAAAAATTAACAAATCTGGTGCAGCCTCTGTTGTCTAGGAGCTCAGTCTAGGGGAAAAGACAGATTGTAAAAGCTCACTCTGAATACAAGACAGTAATTGTAATAATACAGGAATGCATATATTACTAGATAGAAGGGGGGGAGGGGAACGAGCATATCTGACGGTACCAGGAAGCTTCAGATGACAGTTAAGCTGTGTTTTGAAGCACTCACCAAGTATAGAAAGTGGATGAGGTATTTTAGGAAGAAGGAACTATGTACGTAAAGACATGGAAAAGGAAAAAGATTATTTTGGGGGGAGAGGTGGGTGAGGGAAGTAATGAAATTCAATGTGGCTGAAGAAGGAAGACAGAGAATGCAAGTGAAAGCCGTGGAAAATTTTTATGCAGGAAGATGATACACAGAGGACAAATTTGAGGGGGAGGAAGAGCAACATTAAGAGAACATTTCAGAAACTAGGGGCGCCTGGGTGGCTCAGCTGGTTAAACGGCTTCCTTTGGCTCAGGTCATGATCTGGGGGTCCCGAGATCAGACTAAGCCCCTTATCAGGCTCCCTGCTTAGCGGGGAGTCTGCTTCTCCCTCTCCCTCTGACCCTTCCCCCTGCTTTTGCTCTCGTGTGCGCGCACGCGCTGTCGCACTCTCTCGCTGATGAATTAAAAAAAAAAAAAAAGCTGGAACTACATAACAGACCAAGATCTAGACCAGTATTCTTTCTACTGTATCAATCCATAAAAGGATTACTTTCCCATCTACTTCATTGGTGAAATGGAGAAGCTTCACGGGTTTCAATACAAGAGGCAAGAATATAACCACAATTATGCATACCAGTTTTGGAGATGGGAGGCCTAAATTAAAATCCTGGCTCCAATATTTAACAGGCAGTATGACCTTCCTTGAGCACACAACTTATCGCTTTGAGCCTTTGTCTTCCCATCTACAGAAAAGGGGTAATAACTGTACCCATGCCACTGAGATACTGTGAGAATTAAATAATATACGTAAGAGAAACTTCTAACACAATGCCTGGCACATAGTAAATATTAAATAAAAGACAGTGGTAATTCTTACTGTTGTAGTATTGTTATTAACATTATTTCTTTAGCACTTTTGCTTTTATTATTCCCTCTACTTGAAATATTTTCCCATATAATTTCATATGGCTGGCTCAATGGTCAGTTTTCTGACACCCTATTTAAAATAGCATTCCTCTCATTACTCACATTACCCTGCTTATTGTCTTTAGAGTACTTATCCACTATAAAATTATACTGTTTGTCTGTTTGCTGTCTGCCTCCTCCCACTAGAATATAAGCTCCACCAGCACAGTTCCCTATTTGTATAATTTACCATAGTACTTTCAGCTCCTAGTTAGAAGTACCTGGCATGTTTGTTCAATGAATGAATGATTACTATCATTATGGGCATTCAGAGATAGCTGTAGGGAAAAAAAAGCAAAAGTTCAGAAGTTACAAAAGAGTGAAGCCAAAGACAGTAGCAGCTAACTCGCTATCAGCTACCACACTACTCCACTCTCAAAAACCAAAACCAAGGCCTGGGGGAAAAGCCAGCTTTCTAGCAGTCCTAATTGCCACAGTCAATTACAATCTTTCCTAATGAGTGTCAATTCCAACCAGTTTCCAATTCCAATGTCACAGGAAAGGTACCATGAAAGGTACTAAAATGATATGTTCAATTTTATATTACACTTCCTTGATTCTGAAACACAATTTTTAAAAGTCTGAAATTGGGATGCAACCTACAATTACTGTCAGCCAGCATCAAAACTTACAGAACAGGTACCAGTACCTTAAGGAAAATCCAAGATATCATAAAGGAGCATTCACCTTTAACCCTTAAGAGCAAATGATTGTAGGGGCGCCTGGGTGGCACAGCGGTTAAGCGTCTGCCTTCGGCTCAGGGCATGATCCCGGCGTTATGGGATCGAGCCCCAC
>NC_048219.1:61567677-61635599 GCF_002007445.2 Ailuropoda melanoleuca | reverse complement strand
CTCCCCCTGCTTGTGTTCCCTCTCTCGCTGGCTGTCTCTATCTCTGTCAAATAAATAAATAAAATCTTAAAAAAAAAAAAAAGAGCAAATGATTGTAGGGAGAAGTGGTAAAGGTGGTGAAGCAGAAATCAAATGTAGGCCCACTACACATAACTGGGCTCTTACGAGTCCATTAACAACAGCTTTAAAAAAATAAACTCTTCAAAGAAATTCTGCATCACTAATGTACACAGAACAATATTGTGAGGGGGAAAAATAGGATGTCAGTGAGTCTGAGTACTAAAATTGACTCAGAAGAGAAAGATGTGAAATGTTTGTTTTCCTTTTTAATTATGTACCAGAGATATACAATTATTTGTCTAATTAGATCTAAAATCTTTCAAGAAGTATAAAATAAAAAATTCTAGGTGATAAGAAAGCATTGTGTCATAGTATAACTGGTGTCACAGTATAACTGGTAGCATTTCTGAGCAGTACATGAAATGGTGTATCTAACAATCAATGGTATTTATATATGATGAAATGTTAGGAAGCCTGTTTGTTTTATTACTAAACGTATTAAAGTGTTTGTGTGCATTTTTTGTTGTATGTGTATATATGATTAATAACACCAAAAGCTTTGTAGTAATAGGATAAAGAGTTGTGCTGTCTACTAGTTTCATGTCACTATTTAAATTTAAGTTAAAATTTTAAAATTTTAAAATTTTAAAATTTCCTCAGTCACACTAGCCACAGGTGACAACATAGAGACGTTTCCACGATCAGAGAAGGTACTACTGGAGTGTTAATATAGAAGAAAGCCTAGATTCAACTCTTATCACTAAACCACGTTATAGTCCAGTTTCTTAACCTGCAAATCAAAGGGGTCAGATTAGATGAACTTTACTTCCAAGTCTATGAGTTCCATATTTTGGAACTTCCCTCTATAGTAGCATGAGCTGACACTCAGTAGTAGAGATGCTGGTTAACTATAGAAATCACCAGGGAGAAAATATATGTAACAAGGAACTACTGTAACGCATAGCCATGTGAATGACTATGTAAGCTCAATGTGCTTCCATACCACCACCCACTAGTAACTTGCTATGTACTTACCTGTTTTTACAAAACTCAAAATATGCTTACTTTCCTGTCACTACACAACACCTCTGACATTTTTTTTTTTTAAAGATTTTATTTATTTATTCGACAGAGATAGAGACAGCCAGCGAGAGAGGGAACACAAGCAGGGGGAGTGGGAGAGGAAGAAGCAGGCTCATAGCAGAGGAGCCTGATGTGGGGCTCGATCCCACAACTCCGGGATCACGCCCTGAGCCGAAGGCAGACGCTTAACCGCTGTGCCACCCAGGTGCCCCACCTCTGACATTTTTAAACAACAGTAAAACTTTCTGACAACCAAACTGATGCAAAATCCTTAATTCTAAAGTGGAAGTGAGAGTAAACAGCAGAAGAGAACATTAATGTTAAACCATGGAAAATACTACTAAAGGCAGAGATGAATGACTATATACTTTGAGGATTAGGGCAAGACCGTGAAAAGTCTACAAGCCAAAAAATTATTTAAATGCCCATATTTTAAACATAAAGGTTTAGGCTTCTGTTCTGAAATTTTTAATAAAATTTTTTCCTGCTACATGAAATATCCAAGTGGCTTTAATACAGAGAGAACCTCCTTAACAGTATACACTCACTGTTTTCATCACTGCTGGCCTGTATAATCTATTTGTAACATAGCCAGAGTGATCCTATGAAAGCTAAGTCACCATGTCACTATTCTGCTCAAATCCACTAATAGTTTCACAACTTGCTTCACGTAAAAGCCAAGGAACTACCTCCTCTCCTCACACCTCTCTGCCATCACTCCCATAACCCTCCAGCTTCCAGTCACAGGACCTCCTTGCTAACTCCTACCTGCTAGGCACACTCCCATCTATGGGCCTTCCCCCTTGCTGTTTCCTCTGCCAGGAATGCTCTCCCCCAGATAGCTACATAGCTCACTCCTTTACCACCTTCAAGTCTTAGTTCAAATGTTATCACATTGAAGTCTTCTCTGACCAATTACACTTTTTAAAATCACAGTCTCCTCCTCTAACACTTCCTATCTTCACTTCCCTTCTATATATTCTTCATAGTACTAACCACTTTTGAATATTTCTTTTATTGTCTATCTTTCCCCTAGACCGAGGGCATTGATTTTTGTTTTATGCACTGATTTATCCTAGCACCTAGAGAAGTAACTGCACACAATAAACATTTAATATTTATCATATAAATGAAATGTTTTCAATTACTTACCAAGGAGTAAAACTGACAACCTAGGAATATATGTGATGGTTATTCTGGAGCTTCATGTACTGCCTGACTTATATCTTTTAAACTAGGAAGATCATACAATTTAGCCCAAACTGAGGCATTCTTGAGAGTGAAAAGGGGCGCTGATAATAATGACATTGTGACAAAAGGCATAAACTGGATCAGTGCCAGGCAAATCATACGGCACCTATAACCCATTTTAGTAGTATGAGTAGCTAAGAGCATCCACATAACAGACCAAACTACGGTACAGTTCAACAATACAGAGGAAAATAAACATTTGATACAATATTATGCTCAGTGCTTTGTTCACTGGAGCATTTTTCTTAATAGGTAAAAATGGAAAACAATATAAAGGTTCAATAAAAAAGGTAATTAAATTATAGCATACTATGCAATGAAGCACCGGGCAGTCAATTTAAATCAAGCTATAGATTTAATTACATAAGAAATGTTCAAGTTACATATTGCTAAGTAAAAAAATAAAGATCAGAAATAAATTGGTTACAATCCTAATTTAGTTTTTTTTTTTCCTTAAATGTACTTCTGCATGCACAGGAAGACTAAAGGACTAACAAAATGTCAACAGTGCCAATATTTGTATAGTGGGATACTATTTCCTTATTTGGGCTTTCTATATTTTCTAAATTTTCTTCAATAAGGATGCATAATTTTTATTAAAAAAAAGCTATAAAAAGCTGACAAATGTCCCAAAACAAAGGATGCTGTTATTCATCCATTACGCTAAGTATTTTCTTTATATCCTTGCATTAAGCCATTCACTGGGGATGCCTGGCTGGCTCAGGGGCACCTGGCCATCTGTCTTCGGCTCAGGTCATGATCCTGGGGTCCTGGGATGGAGCCCCAAGACCAGCTCCCTGCTCTGTGGGGAGTCTGCTTCTCCCTTTGCCCCTCCCCTGCTTGTGCTCTATTTGATGAATAAATACAATCTTTAAAAGAAAATAGATAAACCATTCATTCAAGTATTTTCAAGCTCCTAGGATGTGCTAGACACTATTATGTTCTGGGAATACAAAGATATATAAAAAGTTCCCACCATTCAAAAGTTATTCTATCAAGGGAAAGTAAATCATATTAGATCATGAGACAGTTATGGGCCTGGATCTCATCAGCTTTACTCCTGACTGAAGTTGTTTTTGACATAATCTTAACTTTTACTAAAAGTCATTAGAAAAAAGGTATGACTAAAATTTCGGCATGTTTTATGAATCATCAAAGGTTCTGCTTATAAGGTTCAATGTTTTGATACATAAAAGCCACAAAACTTTAGAAATTTAGAATAAAATTCATCTCACTCTTTATTTCCCAGATTTTCAGAAGAATACTAGAACAGTAGCTTTCACTTGAACATATTACTAGAACCAAGTCAGATTCATCTGTTCATACACTCTGCCTAATGTACAACGTACACCAGGAGCTGCCTTCAAGGAGCTTATAGTATAACTGAAAAGACAAAATAGAGTGCTAAAAAATACTAAAATGATAATACAATAACTGTTATTGTACAATAACAGAGTTATTGTATTGTATATTACAATAACAGAGTTATTGTATATTACAATAACAGAGTTATTGTATTATGTGACCAATGACATAACGAGAAAGTTGAATTGTGAAGAACAGGAAAAATGTAAGAGGGATGGCATCCATGAAACTGGATGAAGTGGCATTTTAAGATTTTTCTAGTAGCAGTGTACCAGATGAATTGAAGGATGGAAAAGAAGTGAAAGCAGGCAGTTTAGATAAGAAACTTCATTGCAATTCAGGAACAAGCTGTAAGCGAATGAATTACTGTAGTGGAAGTGGGAATGGAAAGAAGCAATGCCATACATATTTAAAAGAAGATAAAGTGGAGTAAACAGATATGGGGAGCAAATACAAATCACAAGTGAACACATCTTCAAAGTTTTAAGCATAGGTAACTGGAATAACAGTGGCTTTCATCACCAAAAATAGGGACATCAGAAAAGGTACTCACATTTTGACACCAAAGAAGAGGTTAGTTTCAGTCAAAAAGCAAAAGATGTGATGTCATTCTTCTAGAGTGTTGTTAAAGTCTATTTTGTAGTGGGTAAGTATATATCATGGATAGAAGGTTAAAATTAATATCTTTTGGACAAGCATTAAATATGCTTAAAACAAAGATGGAAAAGATTTCGTTACCTTATAGGGAAAAAAAAAGGTCAACTGGAACTCCCCTATTTAACAAATATTTATTAAATGCCTATTATGTCCCAGACACTGCTAGAGCAGGAATGAAGGTGCGCATTTTAGTGTACAAGATCAGGTACTGGGGCACCTGGGTGGCTCAGCTGGTTAAGCAGCTGCCTTCAGCTCGGGTCATGATCCCGATCCCAGGGTCCTGGGATGGAGCCCTGCATCGGGTTCCTTGCTCGGCCAGGAGTCTGCTTCTCCCTCTGCCCCTTCTTCCCTACTCATGCTCCCTCCCTCTATCTCAAATAAATAAATAAAATCTTAAAAAAAAAAAAAATCAGGTATTGTTTGTTCCTCTCCTTCTCATTTCAGGGTCTAGGTGAGGGTCAAACAACACTTTATGATGTACACAGAGACAGAGTGCCTTACTATAGCTACAACCACTGATTTTTGTCAGTAAATTCTGCTTTTCAATATTTTAACTGAAAATCCCTCCAATGTTGACTTCTAAATCCAAGTTTAATGCAATACAGTGAGGAGAGACAAGAACATAGAACTAGGAGAAAAGAAATTCTGGTTTGGGTATCAACAAACTGTTCTTGAATAACCACCAATACTCAGACCTTGGCAACTTCATATGTAAAATGACATGGATGGACTATAATCCTAAATAGCAATCCAATCCTAAATCTAGATCTTAGGATGCTTTACTGATTTGTAAAATGCTCCCAGATAAACATACAACTCACTTTACCATTCGGGAAGTTCCGTTTTAAAAAAATAATCGTAATCACAGAGCTGTTGCCTGCACATCCTTGGAATTAAACAACACATACCTGGTAGTTTAAAATTCTGCTCATTTTTTTTTAACGAGCCATCCGCCTGAACCTGGTCACGCTGGGGAGAAAAAGCCATTGGTTCATCCATCTGAATCCCCAAAGACGCCTCCATCACAAAACAACTGGGATGCAAAATGCCAGCTAAGGGGTCATGTCCACAGGGGGAACAAAGCAGCTGTGAAAATTAGAATACTGGAGAAGATGATAAGTTTAAATCACTCACTGAACCAAGCACTAAAAAATGTCACTGTCCCCAAAGGGGCAAACATTTAAAAGTGCACCATATGTCTAAATCCCCAAAGGTGGGGAACCTGTGGGCCATTTCTAAGGATCCCATTTACTCCACTTTCACCTTCCAGAAACACAGGCAGGGGAACGAGGGGAAAATGTCTTAGGGGAGCTTCCTCGGCGGCCGGCGGCGGCGGAAAGGGTGTTGGTGGGAACTGGGGTGGCAGCCGGCCCTGGCACCCGTCAGCTGGAGAATGGGGGAGCAGGGACGGGTGGGGTAGGCCTTGTGGGGAGAGCGGTTTGACCTGAGGGACAGGAATGACGGAGGAAATCGTTTGACTACTCAAAGGGAGCGCCAAGAGGCTTATACAAGGCCCCGTGCAAGCTGATGGGGAACTGATCCGATACAGGCCACGAGCGCCGGGGAAAGAAAAAGGGAATGAATGGGATCCTTCTAGGAGCACCGGCCGCGAGCTCCTCGGGGAAGGACCTTCCTCCCTTAGACCCTAGAGCGAACGGGATGCTTAGTGCGCAGGCGCAGGACTTTCCCGCCGTGGGTCTGGGGGATCCGAAAGGGTAGGGGAGTTACTGCGCTGCGGCAAGACCGAAGTCACGATCTGGAAGTCGTTTCTATTCCCTCACAATCCCGCGCCACGGAACAAACCGTCGGAAACTCACGGTTTAAGGAAATACGACCTCTGTGGCTCCCTAGATGCCTGGGTCACTGCCTCCAAGAGCTCCTCACCTAGCGAGTCTGCCAAAAGCGCCTGCGCAACACTTCCCGCCTCGCTGCTTCTAGTTGCTCATGCGCACTGTAAAGCCCTCGGAGTCGCGGAATTGGCTACTGGGCGCTTGCGCAAGAAGGTTGGGTTTCTCCCCGCAGGCGGTGGTTGGCTGAAAAAGCGGTTACAGGAATAAAGCCCGGGAATAATTCTTTGCTTTAAAAAAAAAAAAAAAAAAAGTATACGTGTGTGTGTGTGGATCCAGCACTATTTTCAGGAAAGATAATTCAGAGACAGAAGGGTCTCAGGTTCTAGTTCTAGCACACCCTGACATATCGTGGCCACACAAGACACTGGGCATACTATGGGTAAAAGATGGTCACTTTCCTAACCCCCTGCTTTCCACTTTTTGGTGAGTGCCCTACTAAATTAAAACAAAAAATGCAACTGCTGGTTGTTTATGGTTTTGTCGCAGAAATGAGCCCAGTGACATTCAAACATTCATTCACTCAGTGAATATTTACTGAGCCCATGTCTGTGAGACAGGTTTCTAGAGGCTGGGGTTACACCTGTGAACACCACAGAAAAACATCAACCCTGTAGGAAGCAAAATTCCAGTAGGGAGACAACAAGAAAGAAATGAACAAATTTCTTCCAGATATTGATTAGTGCTCTGAAGGAAATAAAGTGGAAGGATGTATTAGTGACTAGAAAGGAAGCACCATGATGGGAGCCAATAGGGAAAGAGAGTATCAGGCAAAGGATAGAGCAAGTGCAGAGGCAGGAATGAACTTGGTATGTTGGGAGAGGTAGTAAGGGGGAGTGTAAAGTCACAGAAAATCAGCATCTGACAGTCACTCTATGACCATGATAAGCCAAAATAAAAATCAAAGTTATTTTTGTAATTATATATGTAACCTTATCTGAACATAGGCAAAACATAAGCAATTGTCTGAGCCACAAAAATGAGCATTTTCCTATCCTTGTTAATATGAGTGACTGCTGCTGTTTACCAATTACAGTTTTAGCCTCAGTCCAGTAGCTAATACTCAGTAATTCTAGATAATACTTATTAAAATTTCCAATTATAAAATTCCTCCTCGCTCCTACAGCTTCCAATCCAGAGCAAAGTCCTTCTTCCTTGAACCCTTCCCTAAACCACCTAACAAGTACAAATTTTTAATACCCTTTAACTGAGATGCCCAAGGTTCTCCATGGTGTGTATTCTCACTTACTAAAACAATAAAGCCAGTTTGTTCAAATATAGTTCTATTCCCAGTGGTCTTTGGTTGGTGGGCATTGACCATAATCAAGTCTGAGAGGCCTATTAGATATCCACATAATAATGTCAAATAAACACATGGATATATTGGTCCAAGTCTAGGCTAAAGACATAAAATTGGTAGTTATGAGTTTATACATGAAACCTAAAACCTTGGGACTACATGAAATTATCTAGGCAGACTATAGACAGAGGAGCTATGAGAACCTCTGACATTTCAAAGTTGGGTAGAGGAAGAAGAGCTAGCAAGAGACTGAGAAGGAACAACCTGTGGGTTAAGAAGTTGATGTCATAGAAGTCAAGAGAAGAAAGTTTTACAGTTGAAAGGAAGTGGTCAACTATAGCAAATGCCGCATAGAAATCATGTAGTGAAGACAGAGAAATGACCAATGGATTTGGCAACATAGCAATCATTAGAGTCTCTGGCAAAGAATAGTTTCAGGGTGTAGGGAGGCAGAAAGACTGAAGTGCACTGAAGGACAAAAGATGAACAAGTGTGGACAAGTCTTAAGGTTTTGTTTCTTTGGTTGGTTTCTTGGAGTTTTTTTTGGTGGGGCGGAAGTGGGGGAATGAAGATCAGAGAAATAGGATGGTGGCTAGAGTGGGTTAAATAGAGCAAGGGAAGTTTTTTGTTAATGTTGTTGTGTTGGCAAATAAATGCTTATATTATGGTGGAAATGATGTGGTACAGAGAGAAATTGTTGATGTTAGAGAAAAAGGGAATACCTACCGGAATGAAATTATAGGGGAGCATGAAGGAATGGATCCAAAGCATAAGTGGGTCTTTGAAAAGAGCCTAGATAGAATAGAAAGGAAAAGACAAAACAACCCCCCCCCCCAAAATAACAACAACCACCACCACCACCACCACCTAGATTCCCATCCTTTTAACAGGAGGGAAAAACAGAAGATGAATTCAGATGCAAATGGTTTGTGTATGGGTGGGAGGATAAAGTAGTTCCTACCAGGTCACATGCATTTACTTAATAAAATGAGATGAGCTCTTCAGCTGAGAGTGAGGCAAAAAGCGGGTAAGAGGATGGAGGGGTGAGATGACCAGAGATATATTCTGAGAGTGAGAAGTTGAGCTGTGGAAAGATTGTGATATTGCCAGTTGGATTGAGTGCCTATTTTCAATTCAAAGTGAGTACAGATGGCGTGGTGGTATGATTTTTCTCAATTAACCTTCAGTCAAGAGAGGGCAGACATGGAAAAGAATGGTTGGATTTAACTGAGGATGAATATCACACAGAGGGTCAAGTGAGGGTGTTTATAAGGAAGTGATTGTAATGATACATCATGGAATCTTTGGGAAGCAAGAAGGAAAGGTTATAGGAAGGTGATAGATACTGATACATAGATTGACAGATCGATACATAGATAAAAAGTGCTGGGAACTATGGATTGAAACTCTCTGTAATCTCAAAGAATTGGTATAATTGAAGAATAAGGATGAGCTAAAAGTATGGAGCTGGTAGATGGTGCACAGAATGGTGAAAATTGGGATTTCAGAGAGAATAGCATTCGAGAGGGTAGTTAACTTTCCTGGAGAAAAAAATATCTGTTTTGGTGCGAAAAGCTTGTTTTATCCTGAGTCCAAAACCCATGCTCTGGCCAAGGAGATATCAGTTATTTTGCTTTATCCACTTTCTCCCCAAGCAGTAAGTAATATCCCCTCCTCCCAGTTCCATTAGTATTTTATGCATGCTGCCATTTCAGCACACAGGCATAGAAAAGACATGAAGAATCTGGGCCCTACCACAGACCTACCGAATCAGACTCTTCAGTAAAACAGGCTCCCCAAGTTATTTGTATGATCTCTAAAGCCTCAGAAGCACTGTTCTAGAGCACTTGTTCTCAACCTTGCCTGCACATTAGAATCACCTGAGAAGCTGTTAAAATTCTGAAGCCCAGACTATACTTCAGATCAATTACATCAGAATTTCTGGGGGTGGAATCCAAATATCAGATTCCTTTAAAGCTCTGCCATTTGACTCCAATGTGCAACAGGGTGAAAACCACTAATTTAGATTTGGTCACGTTACTCTGTAAAGCTTTTTATAATCCTTGCCAAAGTTATTTCCCCTCATTTTGATCATATAATTACTTCTGTGGTCTTTAACCTCTCCTTTGTATCTTTTACATAAGTGCACAGTAACTATTTATTTGAATGGCATTTGAATGGCTGTATCTTGTTTCTCAAATTGTTGATAAGCTTTATACTAGGTGTGTAGCCCGCATGCCTTAATATCTGAGTGAGAGACAGTCTCTATTTCAGAAATGTAAAATGGACAAAACACGTGCTTGGTTTTGCTGGAGGAATTGAGTTAGATAAAGTGAGATAAGACATGTAAAGTGCTTAGCCTAGTAAGCCTGAGTATGTTAGATCATTTAATTTATAGTCGGGAGTTTTTCCTCTTTCCCTATGCCCTATCCCCAGTGCTGTCCACAAAGTAGAAACACAATAAGTGGCTATGGAATTAATGAACAGTTAGAGTTTAGGTTTTATTAAAAATTTTTTAATTTTTTTACTTTTTTTTAGAGAGGGAGAGAGACAGAGAGTGGGAACGGAGGGGCAGAGGCAGAGGGAAAGAGGGAATCTCAAGCAGGCTCCATACCCAGCACAGAGCCTGATGCAGGACTTGATCTCACAACTCTGAGATCATGACCTGAGCCAAAATCAAGAATCGGACAGTCAACTGACTGAGCCACCCAGGTGCCCCTAGAGTTTAGGTTTTAAATGACTGTTTGTGTTTTTATCTCCAGGAGCAAATAGAAGATGGGTTGATTTAATGATTGTTGAATTTTACTTATAAAATTCAGTTTAATAATACAAATGGGCATATAATTGACATTTAGTTATTAAATAAAAATTTAAGAATTGTTGACTTGTGGTTTGAATTCATAGTTGTTACTTAGGGGTAACACAAAGTTTTCTTTAGGGTCAGACTGGTGCCTTCACTATTTTTCCTTCACAGCATGTTTATTTGGCCTCCACAGGTGTGTGTGTGTCTCATTTTTGTCTTTCGTGTGTATCTGTGCATCCTCCAAAGTTTGAAGGTTCCGTTTCTCCAGATATCCCAGTTCAGGATCCGTCCCTTTCCTAATTCATGGTTAACTCCTTATGAACCACCTACAAGTAAACTTATCATGTGCTGTTTTGTTTTCTAATTAACTATTGAACAATTTAATTCCTTATTAAATATACTTTCATGTTCTCTGAAGTACACTGCTCTTCTGTGCATTTCATGTTCCAACTTGACTTCAATCTTGTGCAGAAGGAACTTGCCTTATAAGGATCTCTTTTATTCTTCACAGCACTTAATTCCATACTAGCCACAGGGTAGGTGTCTTACTAATGCTTTTTGCAGTCATCATCAACATGTACTGAGTTTTTTAAGTTTTTCTTTTTAATTTTTTTTTAAAGATTTTATTATTCAACAGAGATAGAGACAGCCAGCGAGAGAGGGAACACAAGCAGGGGGAGTGGGAGAGGAAGAAGCAGGCTCATAGCAGAGGAGCCCGATGTGGGGCTCGATCCCACAACCCCGGGACCACGCCCTGAGCTGAAGGCAGATGCCCAACCGCTGTGCCACCCAGGTGCCCCCTTTAAGTTTTCATATTTATTCCAATTTGTTAATATACAGTGTTATATTAGTTTACAATGTACAATATATGCACTGAGTTTTTGATCCTATATGAATGAACTCATATTCTGAGGAAGGGAGTTTCTTTATCCAGTAGTAATGAAGGATAGTCAGAAGAAAGGCAGGCAGGGACTAGGGAACCGAGTCACCCTAAGAGGAAACTGCCCTTAAAGGGATTTTATACCACCCTGGAAGGACCCACCACCCTTTCCCACGTGATAGATGACAACAACCTGATTGAGTGACAGGCACACGGGGGGGGGGGGGGGGGTTAATCAGATTAAAACAACCCAACAAGCCCATAAAAACCCCTAGACTTAGAAGCTCCGGTGGCGACCCTCTCGGGTCCCCTCCCTCTTCAGGAGCTTTATACTGTCCCTTGATCCTCTTGCTCATTAAACTTTGCTTTGCTGCCCACCACTCTTCATCTGGTCTACCACCTTCATTCTTCGAAGAAGCAGTGGGACCAAGAACCGTGATCCCAAAAGAAAAAGAAATCCTGTAACAGTAGGTTGTTCTCTCTTTCCTCCACTTCCATAGGAGACAGTTAAGGATTACCAAGAAGGGGAAACAGAGAGTTAGGGACTGAGACTTAAAAGAGACAGAAGCAGAAACCATTGGAATAGGAATCTGGAGGTAGTTTTATTTCAAAAGCATGAGAAAGCTCTACAATGATTTTAGGCAACTGATATCAGAACAGGGCTTTTTACATAGATCCTTCTATGGTTCTAAGTTGTGTCTGAGAAACGACAATGACTATGTAAAATAACTGTTTTGAATTCTTCATCTTCAAAGATAAGAGATAGGGAATGCAAAGAGAAAGTAAGAAAGAAAGTGGAAGTAGGAAAGGGAATTAACCTGTGAAAGTGCAGACCACTGGGCTGGCTTTAATCTTATTATTCTAGATGTCCTGTAAGAAAGGGAAAAAGTAAATGGGGGAGGGGGTGAGGGTCCTTCAGAGGGGGACAACCGTGTTGGTAGGTCTTATCCACTGGAGAGGGAGGTGGAAGACTTGAGTGGAGAGGACTGAGCAGTGCTTCTAGAAAGACTACTTCCCAGGCCTGGCAAGATGCCCATCCCTGTATCCCTGTTGACAGGAGCAGTGAGGGACCAGATGGGCTGGACAATGGGACAATGGGTGCCTCATCACTAAGAGGTGGTCTCCCCAGTGATTTGGCGCTACATAACACACCCCCCTGGAATCCTTGCATAATTCCTGCCAGGGTTAGAGGGGATGCAGAGAATGAATTTCCCACCATCTCAGCAGAATGATGTCCCAGAGGCAAATTAAATTGGATTCAGATAAATAAATGGAGCAGTTTTTTGGACAGCTGAGTTGGAAGTCAAACTTGCTTGATGAGTTCACACAATAGCAGATAAGTCAGGACTTATAATTCTATTCTTCATGTCCCAAAGCCTGTGAATTTTCCTTTGGAGAAGTAAACCAGTTAGAGGGACAATTAAGCCATTGTCTACATGGGCTGGGGCATGGGGTACAGTATGGCCCCAAGTCCTCCTATGTTTATATAGTTGTGTTAAAAAATCTTTCCCTGTCAGCAGACCTCTTCTCACACTCAACCCCTTAACACAGTTCCCTCTCAAAACCTTTTACTCCTGAGTGCTAAGTAAAGCAGAAATTTTTGACAAATAAGCAATCATTTAGGGCTGTCCTCCAAGGTGGCTAAGAGTGAATTCTATCATGTCAGAGTCACACAGTCTGGAAAAAGGAATGAACTTTATTGGGAAAAGTTATTAGCTAACGGTGACCAAGAGAAGCTATGGACCTCTTGTTATGAGTGAGATTGTGGGTTTGCAACAAAGGTTATCCGTCCTCTTGTTGTTCTCCTTACAGGGAACACATGGGGACACTCTTAGTGGGATTCAAACTACTTGGGCATCAGGCGATCTGTGTTTAGATGCTAAGTGATTATAGACAACTTACTGGGAAAACCTGGTACCCAGCAGGTGGAGACGTCGGGGCTGTTGGAAATTTGAGTTGGGTGCAGTCTCTCCCTCTAGGAAAAGTAGGGAGTCCCTGTCAGTTGTAGAGTCAACTAAGAATAAGTTCCCAGCACAAAGAATTCTGTTCAAAGAATTCTGTTCATCTTTCTTTCTTCTCGTGGAGGCACCTACCTACCGGAAAAGTTATTGGAAGTCTTACCCCTTTCCCCCTTTTTTTTTTTTTTTTTTTTTTTTTACCTCCACTATTAAGCGGAGGCACTCTCTCAGGAAATCCTCAAAGATAGATAACCTATGGGGCGCCTGGGTGGCACAGCGGTTAAGCGTCTGCCTTCGGCTCAGGGCGTGATCCCGGCGTTATGGGATGGAGCCCCACATCAGGCTCCTCTGCTGTGAGCCTGCTTCTTCCTCTCCCACTCCCCCTGCTTGTGTTCCCTCTCTCTCTGGCTGTCTCTATCTCTGTCAAATAAATAAATAAAATCTTTAAAAAAAAAAAAGATAGATAACCTAGGATAAAGATAAAGCAAATACATAGTTTTTGAATATGAAGAGAAATTTTCTCTTAGGGCAATAGCTATAGATTTAATGTTTCTGCCCCCCCCTTTACATGTTGATTTTGAAACCTAATCCCCATTGTGATGGTGTAAAGAGATGATGCCTTTGAGAGGTTATTAGATCCTCGGAGTGAGAACTGCAGTTGGAATTAGTGTCCTATTAAAGAGACCCCACAGAGCACCTTTGTCCCTTCTGCCAGGCGAGCACAACAAAACCAGGAAAATGTTCTCATCTGTCTGGTCTTTGATCTTGGACTTGCCAGCCTCCAGAAATCTGAGAAACAAATGCCATTGTTTAAGCCACCAATCTGCAGTCGTTTTGTTATAGCAGCCTGAATGGACTAACAAAATAGGTACATGAAATAAACCTCCATATTATAAAATAAAATCCTACATTCATTGTAAAATATACATGGGACAAAACACTTAGCATTTCACGGGGAAAAACTATTTCAAAAATAAAACTATGAGGCTCCTGGGTGGCTCAGTTAGTGAAGCGTCTGCCTTCAGCTCAGGTCATGATCCCAGGGTCCTGGATCGAGTCCCACATTGGGCTCCCTGCTTAGTGGCAAGTCTGCTTCTGCCTGTGTCCCTCCCCTCCACTCATGTTCTCTCTCTGGCTCTCTCTCTATCAGATAAATAAATAAAATCTTGAAAAAAAAACCTATAAATGATTTAAAAGTTAAAGACCTGTCTATGAGTCAATCCTGAAACTGCAGTGGAACAGCAAGGATTTTTGAAATATATAAATGAATGAACTGAAGTTCAGTTTCTCTAGTAATGCAAGAGGGAAAAGTAACTGCCTTGCAAGAATGTTACACAGATTAAATAAAACATTTAAACCTTTTGGTAGAGCTCACAGAAGACACCTAACATTTCAATTAATTTATTAATCCAATGAATACCTTCTCATACTTGTTGTGCCTAGCCAATAGAATAGGTCCTGCCATATGGCAATGACTAAGAAGAGGACTCCTCTTCTAAGTGGCTTGAAGTCTACCTAGGGGTTGAAGGAGACAGTTTTCATATTCATCCTTCATGACCTGGCTTTCAGCACCTCTTTCTCAAGGACACCTCACCAACTGAACAGGTTAGGTCTTTAGGTGTTTGCTTCCATAGCATCCTGTACTCTTTCTTTTACCTATTTTGTTACAATGACTCGTTCATGTTGATCTTCCTCATTAGATAGTTATCTCTTACAATAGGGATGAGGCCTGTCTTGAACAGGTACTCTGCAACTGGACTGTTAGGGTGACCATGGGAAACTTACTTAACCTCTCTGGGATTCAGCTGCTTCATTTATACAATGGTGTTAGTAAGAGTATCTATGTCACAAAAGTTGTTGCTCAGGTAAATAAATTAATAAATGTATATTGTTTAGAACAGTGCCTGGCACATGGTGAACTGTATGTGAGTGTTGAGATTCCCTAGCACAGTACTGGACGTGTATTAAGTAGGTCAGTAAATATTTGTTGAATGCTATTGAATCTTGTCAAATGAATGAATGAGTAAAATGGTATGTGCACAGAAGAACGAGTTATTAACTCTGAATCAGGGAACTTTTTCTGGGGAAATTAAAGTCCAAGCTGAGTTTTGAAAAATTAATGAGTTTACCACCAGGTGAATAGGGGAAGGAAGAGGCATTCTCTTAGCCATTGAAAGAGAACTGAAACAGACAAATGTGTTCAGGGAACTATAAGTTGTTTAGTTTTATTTCAGCACAAATGGAAAAAGATTGGAGGGAGATGAGCTAGAGAGTAGAAACGGACCTCATCACGATTCTCCTTGTGTGCTAGTCTCAAAATGGGTGATAGCAAAATAATAAAGGTGTTAAACGGGGGTAAGAAAAATATAAACTGAGTTTTATTAAGATCACTTTGGGGATAGTGTAGAAAATAAACTATAGGAGAAAGAGGCTATAATTGGGTAACCTATTCAATAAATGTTTAGAGTCAGCAGGAGCAAGAACTTGAAATAGACCTGAAATGGTCTCTTTTTGGAAAAGGTTCATTTTTTGTGTGTCTCCTCTTTCATGAGGCTTTATGCCACATTCAAGTCATTTCTATTTTGTTTGTGTCTATATCTCCTTGAGGGATGTTGAAAAGAGAGCAAACCTCTAGTTTATTGATGAACTAAAAGGTGTACAAGAGAGCAAAAGTAGCAACCCTGTTCTCATCATTGCTAACCTGATGGCAAGAATGCTGTCTATGGTGCTGCCAATGTTGTCTCCTTTGCAAAAGAAAACAGTTGAAGCAATATTAACTAAGCCAACTATTCTAATGAGTGAATGTAGGAACAAATTAGCCAGTGAAAAATAGTTCCCTTCTTTTTATGTAGCCATTTTTGGAGGAGGTGCCTTTCTGGCTCAGTCGGTTGGGCATCTGACTCTGGATCTCAGCTCAGGTTTTGATCTCAGGGTCAAGCCCCGTGTTGGGCTTCACACTGGGCGTGGAGCCTACTTAAAAAAGAAGAAGAAAAAGAAGGAGCAGCAGCTGGTGAATAGTTGAGAGAGAATTGAGATAAAGGATTCCAACCCAAACCCCTTTCTTCAGGGTTTGGTTGTAGTTGAGGTAGGTAAATAATATCTAAGCTTAGTCCTACATTAAAATAATGATGAAAATGGGCTTTTTCCTGTGGTACTGAGGGACATAATTATAGTGATCAAACTGTAGGATTTCACTCCCATTCAGGCATCCTGAACAGAAATTAGGAAAGTTTGGGCGCTTAGGTGACTCAGTTGGCTGAGTGTCCACCTCTTGATTTTGGCTCAGGTCATGGTCTCAGGGTCGTGAGATAGAGCCCCTAGTGGGGCTGTGTGCTCAGTTGGCTTGAGATTCTCTCCTTCTCCCTCTGTCCCTCTCCCTGCTCGTGCACCCTCTCTCTTTCTCTCTCTCAAAACAAACAAACAAACAAACAAGCAAATAAAAATCTTTAAAAAGAAAAAGAAATGATGAAAGTTCAGTCGCAGTGCATTAAGGGAAACCTCCAAGAATTCCTTCTCAATCCCATTTGCTGTATGCTTGAATTATTGGTATAACGAAAGAAAGAGAAGAGGATACATTTAATGAGCACTGTCATAAGCACTGAATTGGGCACTGAATTAAGACTTTTAATGCTATTTTATTAATTCTTTAATTATCGAACCTTTTTATGGACCAGGAAAATGAGCTTTAGAAATGGCTGACTTGCTGACAACAAGCCAGTAAGTGGTAGAGCTGGAAGTGGAATTTAGGACTCTTTGGTTACAAAGGTCTTGATTTATATTAGACGTCAATTATATTTTTTAAAAACTTTTTTATTGTGGTAAAATATACAAAATCTTAACCATCTTACCCATTTTTAAGTGTACAGTTCAGTGCTATTAAATACATTCCTATTGTCACAGAGCAACGTCGCCATCCATCTTCAGAACTCTTTTCATTCTACAAAACTAAAACTCTACACCCATGAAACAGTTAAGTCCCCATTCCTCACCTCCTCCAACTCCTGGAACCTTCATTCTATTTTCTGTCTCTATGAATTTGACTATTTTAAATACCACATATAAAGCTGAATCATACAGTATTTGTCTTTTTGCACCCAACTTATTCCACTTAGTATAATATCCTCAAGGTTTATCCATGTTGTGGCATATGTCAGAATTTTCTTTCTCAGGCTGAATAATATTCGGTTGTGTGCTTGTACCACAGTTTGATTATTCGTTCATCCATTGGTGGACACTTAGGTTGCTTCTACATTTTAGCTATTGTGAATAATGCTACTATGAATGTGGGTATACAAATACCTCTTAGAGACCTTGCTTTCAATTCTTTGGGGTGTATACCCAGAAGTGGAATTACTGTATCATACGGTAATTCTATTTTTAATTTTTTGAAGAACTGCCATTCAGTTTTCCACAGCAGTTGTCGCATTTTACATTCCTCTCAACAGTGCTCAAGGGTTCTAATTTCTCTACATTCTTATCAACACTTGACATTTTCTGTTTCGTTTTGTTTTGAAATAGGAGCCGTCCCTATGGGTGTGAGGTTGTATCTCATTGTGGTTTTGACCTAATCATTAGAGAAGTTGAGCATCTTTCAAGTGCTTGTTGATCGCTTGTATATCTTCTTTGAAGAAATGTCTATTCACGTCCTTTGTCCATTGTTTGAATTGGATTTTGTTGTTGAATTTTAGGCATCCTCTATATATTCTGGATGTTAATCCCTTGTCAGCTATATGATTTACAAATATTTTCTCCTATTCTGTGGGTTGCCTTGTTACTCTGTTGATTTGTTACTCTTTTGATGCACAATTTTTTTCATTTTCATAAAATCCAACTAGTCTATTTTTTTCTTTTGTTGACCGTGCCTTTGCTGTCCTATCCAAGAAATCTTTGTCAACTCTAATGTTTTAAGACATGCCTTTGTTTTTTTTGAAGAGATATAGTTTTAGCTCTTATGTTTAGGATTTTGGTCCATTTGAATTAATTTTTTGTGTATAGTTTTAGGTAAAAGCTCAACTTCATTCTTTTGCATGTGGATATCCAGTAGACATCAAATATATATATATATATATATATATATATATATATATATAAATTTTAAATTCAATTTGAAAGTACAAATAATTCCATACTCCATATTGGAAAGAACATACTGATTTTTATTTTATTATTTTGTGGCATTTTTAAAAGAGATATTATTCTCTTAAGATTAGTTTTTTTTTTAAAGGAAGCCAAGTTGTTTAGTATAATATCTATCTTGTTGTCTTGTCTGTCTGTTCATCTGTCCATCTTTGTAGTAACTGTGAGTAGTTGTAACCCAGTTTCAAAATTAATATGAAGGGGTGCCTGGCTGCCGCAGAGGAACATGTGACTCTTGAGTTTAGGGTTGTGAGTTTGAGCCTCATGTTGGGGGTAGAGATTACTTAAAAAAATAAAATCTTAAAAAATAAAAAAAAATATGAAGAATGGGAAGCTCTGTAAGAAATATCTGGAAATCTAGCAAGGAAGAACAAATATTTATTGGATAAAATAAACATGCTGTACTTGCAGGTGACTGCAGCATACAAAGAAAAAACATATTTTTTCCCCTTGAAACATAGATTTCAAGCACTCTGGAATAAATATTGTCATTATTACTAAATTCAGGGAGTCATATGACCAAATCCATATTTTATTATTTATTTATTTTTAAAGATTTTATTTATTTATTTAACAGAGCGAGACAGCTAGAGAGGGAACACAAGCTAGGGGAGTGTGAGAGGGAGAAGCAGGCTTCCCACGGAGCAGGGAGCCCGATGCAGGGCTCCATCCCAGGACCCTGGGATCATGACCTGAGCCACCCAGGCACCCCCAAATTCATATTTTTAAAATTTAAATGCAAACCTATAAAAGTTGAGTTTTGTTTTGTTTGTTTTGTCTTTTTTTTTCTTTTTTAATTCACTGGGCTCCTTTGTAAAGTAAAATACTAGTAGGACTGGGAGGTCAAGGAGCAAATCCTGTGATGTGTCAAGTATCACCCGCAGACACTGAAACTCTGTGGCATCTGGTACCGCTCTGAAGCGGGCTGACAATTTCAGTTTAGCCATTAATAGGAAGAATATTCACTCCAGTGAAGTCATAATGGTTTGGCTTCCAAATTGCTTGTTATCTTTAAAGAAGATGATTTGACATTTTGAAAAATCCCTAGAAATTCCAAGTTCAGGGCCTTTGTCTTGGTGCCCTTTTGCTGGAAAAGAAATAGACATTACAGAGTAAATTTTTAAAATGATATGTCAATATTGTATAGAGCTTTTAATATCCCTGTATGTTTTAAAATTCCAGAATAAGATTATAATTAGTCAACTTTTATTTAAAAAACTCAAAGGGGTAAATGCCCATTAATTTTAAGACAGTTTATCAAGACAATTTAATACAGTAATGTTACTTGGGCTGCAGTGCTAGTGATTTTTCCGTTGTAGAATAATTTGTTTCTTTGCTTTAAGTTTTAAATACGTAATTTTATCCCAAAAAGGAATTTTATAGTTAGGTTGTAAATTTCTGCCCCTCCCCCAAATTACTACAATGTAATTTAAAATGGAGCCACAGGCAGAATTGACTCTTAAGCATTAAATACAATGATAAACTTTAATAAGTTTGATATAGGATCATCAGTGGTCTGTGAATTGTACGCTGTGTGCCAAATCTAGTTTGCTGCCTGCTTTTGTACACACAGCAAGAATGTATTTTTACATTTTGAAATGATTGAAAAAAATTATATAGTATTTTGTGACATGTGAAATTGTGTAAAAAACAAATTTCAGTGTCCATAAATAAAGTTTTAGTGGTCCAGAGCCACACTCATTTGTTTATGTATTGCCTGTGGCTACTTTTGCCTTACAATGGCAGGGTTGAGCTGTGTGGCCCACAAAATCTAAAATATTTACTATCGAGCTTTTTATGGAAAAAGTTTGTCAGCTCCTGGATTACCAGAAAAGCAGCTTGTATTATCGCATGGATATACAAATTAAACAAATGTAAACAAATGTTTCTAAGGAGTGCAGGACAAATTTTTACCATACATTAAATCAGCTATGTAATGTGGGGGTAAAAAGAACACAAATACTTACTTCAGTGCTGTTAATTACAACAATTAAGATTTATGTCTAGTACTTTCTAATGGTAGTTTCTTTTTCTTGACAGGAGAGCCTCAATTTACCCTCTTCATGGGAGAAAAACACAAAAGGCAGAGATGGAGGATAAATGGCATGAATCCACACCCCGAATGTTAACAGCATGATTATGGATGGACACTGACTTGATGTTTAGTGCCTCTTTGAAATGAAGGTAAAAGACTCCACTGAGTCCTTTCTTCCTGTGCTTGCATTGCTGGGAATTGTGGTAAAGTCGTGAAAATTACTTCAACATCTTTCAGTAACAATAACTGTAATCCTTCTAAACAGTTTTAAGTCCTATTTACCTTCTTACTCATACATTCTAGTACATTCGCTCCCCTTAGCCACATGAAAAGGATAGAGTAGCACATGTGTCTTAAAATTTGGAGCGAATTAAAATAAGTTACATCGGGGCACCTGGGTGGCTCAGTCGGTTAAGTGTCTGCCTTCAACTCAGATCATGATCTCAGAGTCCTGGGATCGAGCCCTGTGTTGGGCTCCCTGCTTCTCTCTCTCCCTCTGCTCCCCTCCCTGCTTCATGTTCTCTCATGCATGCTCTTCTCTCTCTCTCTCAAAAATATAAATGAAGTCTTTTAAAAAAGTGACATAATAAACTTTTAAAAATGATTTTTATGACACTTCTTTGGAAACCTAGAAGTTCTAGGGTAAGAGTGATCTCAGAATTTGCGTAGGGAACTGAAGAGGATCCCTTGCCTGCTAGCCATCGCGGAAGACAGTGAGCTATATGCTGAGAAAGTGGCTGAGGGTGGCAACCAAAAAATAAAAGAGAAGGAAAAACAGAGGCCCAGGAATTAAAATGATTAGTGCCTTCTTACATGTGATGTATAAAGCCTAATATCCCAAATAAACAGCTGTCTTACCAAAAAAGATTAAAATAAAAACTCTATTCTGTTTTTAGATCCTATAAGAAGATAACTGGTTATATAAACACTCATCTTCTACATAGCAAGAAATCACATCTCCATGGTCTATGCTAGGCTCCAGGGTCGCCATAATTCTGGTAAGAGGCAGCACATCTGGAACTTGTCAAAGCGAGTTAACTTTACAAGATAGTTCCTCGTAGCAAGACCCCTGGCCAATGCCTTCTTTCCACCACATTTCCACTGCAGTTTACCCATGGATAGTCACTATGAATATGAAAAATGAAGGATAAGTTCCCTTAAACTTAATATTTTGCTTGAGCAAATTGAGCACTTTATTGTAAAATTGGTCTAACAACAAGCATTCTAATTTTCCTGCCTTTTTTTTTTAAGTGAAACTTGAGTGGGCAGTTATAAACATTAATGTGTTCATTGGATAAGCCTATTTCTCTCTTCCATGCCATTTTGTGGTTATCATTTTACATTTGCTCTTTTTCAATATGAGATTAGGAAGTCCTGTAGTAGAAATTAATAGAGGGACTAAACATTCTTCTTAACACACCTGAAAAGCATTGGTATTCTGTTAGAACCCAGGATCCCACGCTCCTTATGCTAAATAGCTTAGTCCAAACACTGATGCAACAATAATTCTTCAAATATTCTGGACATTAACTTATGGGAATATAATCATTGCTAAAGCCAAGACATATAAGGTAGTATCTCTGTCTGGGTTCTCCTTAAGGCCAGTAACATTTATTAAACAGTGTGTTTCCAGGGAGCAGGCATAAAAGGCGGGAAAGAGGAGAAGGCAAGGCGAGGATGTGTTAAGGGGTTGGCTACCCCTATGGGTGATTGGTACATGATCCTGCAATGATCCTCCTAGAGGGCTTTTATTGTAGAAATGTACTGCAGAACTTTCCACGTGGAGTTTAAAGAGGAAGCAAGTTTATATCCATTGGTTTCTGTTCCCCATTGGTCACCTTCCTCTTCTCTTCCAGGTTGCACATCCCAGAGCACTGAGTGGGATCTTCTGGGTGTCCTACACGGGAGTGTCAGAGGTTCCCTAGAGCAGACAGGTAGAGGGACATATCACAAGTTGAATCAAGGCACTATCAAAGTGCTTCTGCACAAAATTAGCTGAGATCTACCTGAAATGAGTTGCAGCAGGAGTGGCCGAAGTGAGAGTCGTGGCTGACAGAGTTTGTGAAGTGGGTGCTGTCAAGAACTGTAAAGAACCCAAATTTTACCCCAATTATAAGCTACAAAGTTAGGCTGTCACAGTTTTGTGGAAGCTGGCACAAGACATGAGATTTCTTGGTCGAGGCAAAGGACTTGATGACTCACTGCACAGCAGACAACATGAAATTCATGTTCATGTTAGTCCCCTTTCCCCCAAGTCCCACTGGGGCACTGAAGAGGTGGGTCCAAGCAGATATGGCATACCCAGTGTGAGGAACAGCTGAGAAACTCAGAGAATCCTCAATTTTTTTCTATGAGGCTTGCAAGCAAACCTGCCCAAACTTTTACTGGTGGGAGACATGACCTTCGTACATTTTGCTTGTTTGTTCAGATAAGTTATACTTTGATTTTTCAGAGGCAAAAATGCAAAGTGGCAACTTGTCTTTGGAAAAGACATTAAAGAATACGAGAATAATAAATACAGACAATAGCCTAAGAAAGACTCTATTATCATACAGCTCTCAAAGAAACTCCTTTTATTTATTTTTATTTTTATTTTTTTTAGGATTTTATTTTTAAGTAATTGCCACACCCAATGTGGGGTTTGAAACCACAACCCTGAGATCAAGAGACCTACATCCCACCAACTGAGCCCGCTAGGCACCCTAAAGAAATTCCTTTTAAATGAATCTCAGAATAACATGCTTTTAACTAAAGCAACAAAACAAAACCTCAACACCAAGAAAAAATTGGTGTAGAATCCATAAAGTGATACATGAAGACGGAAAAAGGAAAATCTGGAAATCTACATACTGAGAGTTCTCTGTGAACATCAAATAGGCTCTCTTTCTATATAATCTCAGAGAGAGAGAGAGAGAAATCATTTGCAGACTCAGCCCTCCCAGACAACTGAAAGCCCATCTTGATAGTATATTAGACTATCCCATCTGGTTCCAGATTATTCCAGGTGAACTATAGTGATTTAAAATAAATTGCTTTCGGGGCGCCTGGGTGGCACAGCGGTTAAGCGTCTGTCTTCCGCTCAGGGCATGATCCTGGTGTTCTGGGATCGAGCCCCACATCAGGCTCCTCTGCTATGAGCCTGCTTCTTCCTCTCCCACTCCCCCTGCTTGTGTTCCCTCTCTCGCTGGCTGTCTCTATCTCTGTCAAATAAATAAATAAATAAATAAATAAATAAATAAATAAATAAATAAAATAAAATAAAATAAAATAAAATGAATTGCTTTAAGTATTTCCCTTTTTTATTTAAAAATAAATAATTATGTTACCTTAGTAGCAGGATGAATAATTTATATCCATATAACAACTTTTCTGCAAAACTTGAGTACTAACATATAGCTAAGAGTGCTATGTTCAGAAACGAACATTTCACAGGAACAAAATAATCTTAAAGAAAGAAACACAGAAAACAAAGAGACTCTGTTATGCCCATGGGTCAATTTTCTATAATTCACTCATGCAAATTAAGTCTATTGCGTATGGTCTTGAAATGAAGAATAAAAAATATAGAAATGCCCTTTGTTCTTTCTTTACCCTGAGTACAAGATTTTACACAGGAAAACTCAGCATAGGAGGTTTTTGGGTTTTTTGACAAAATATGTAAGTATAAGTTGTACATGTTAGTAATACTTTATGCAAAATTGTTCAAACTGGAATAATTTTGAGATGAAAAGGGGGAAACATTAATAATTATGATGGGGCAACAGGTATAAATTGGCATCGTTCCTAGAAAACTAGAGCATATGATCACTCAAGGTACAGCTTATTGAAACTATCACTTCCATATTCTCATGTAAAGTAGGTAGGTAATTTTAAAATGCCTCACTGCTCTCCAAAACACTTTAAAGCTACACATTACTTTGTTTCAATTTTTTAAATCTTCAAATAACCTCTAATTAAATACACAGCACCAATAATGGGACAAAATTGTGTTAATTTCATTAAGTTCCATTAACTAAAGCTTTCAACATTTAGCTTTGGGGCTGGTCCAGATCAGACCATATATTTTTTTCTCCACTAAAGCGCTTGGAGTTCAGGGAGATGAGTAAATAAATATATTATGTTTTTTATTTTGAGAGAGAGTGTGAATAGGGGGAGGGGGCCACGGAGGAAGAGGGAGGGAGAATCTTAAGCAGGTTCAATACCCAGCCCCAGCATGAAGTCCAATGAAGGGCTCAATTTGACCATCCTGAGGTCATGATCTGAGCCAAAATCAAGTCTTTTGCTTAACCGACTGAGCCACCCAGGTACCCCTAAACATATTATCTGGAATGAATTTTTATTGAAATAGATTAATGATCACATAAATTATGTTGTAATACATCTTAGAATAAACTTCAGGGTACAAGCATATGATATTTAATGTTTTATGGAAATCATCCCATAGAATAAGAGTATACATGCAAAATGAGGCTTTCAAACTACAAGTGAGATGGAGTATAGTCTAATTCTGTGCTGCCCAGTATGGTAGCCCCCAGCCATTCATGGCCACTGAACGCTCAAAATGTGGCATCTGAGCTGAAGATGTGCTGGAAGAATAAAATACACACTTATCTTGAAGACTTAGTACAAAAAAAGTGAAAAATCTCAATTTTTTTACATTGAATACATGTTGAAATGATAATATTTTGATGTACTGGGTTAAATATATTATTAAAATAAATTGCACTTTTAAATTTTATTTTATTTTATTTTGGGGAGGGAGGGGCCGAGGGAGAGGGAGAGAGAGAATCTCAAGCACGCTCCACGCCTATTACAGAGCCTGAAACAGAGCTTGGTTTCACGACCCTGAGATCATGACCTGAACCAAAATCAAGAGTCGGATGCCCAACCATCTCAGCCACCCAAGTGCCCTTTTTCCTTTTTATTTTTATTATTTTTTAATGTTTTATTTATTTATTTGAGAGAAACAGAGATAGTGAGAGAGAGCACGAGTGGGAAGGAGAGAGAGAAGCAGGCTCCCCACTGAGCAGGGAGCCCGACAAGGGGTTCGATCCCAGGACCCTGGGATCATGACCTGAGCCAAAGGCAGACGCTCAACCAACTGAGCCACCCAGGCACCCCTCAGAATCTGCATTTTTAAATGATCCTACGTGATTCTCATGTACATTGCAGTTTGAGAAACCCCGCCTTATATAGGATGTATTCTCTACCTGCAGGCTCCGTAGCCCACGTTTGGTAGGATTTGGCCTGAGAGATTGGCAGACACAACCAGGCAAACCTGAGATTTGCAGACACAACCAGGCAACCCTAGAGAAGGTCTAGAGAAGGTCACTGCTTAGATGGTGCTCCCTGCTACTACAATAAAAACCACCACCAACATAACTTTATAATAGACACCAAACCTTGGAAATCAAAGGAATTCCTCTCTGTTTTACATGGAAGTCACTGTCTTTTCTCAGTTGCCTTCCTTTTTCCTAATATGGCTTATTATCAGGTAGAATGTCCCAGTTCTTTTTATTCTGTGGCACCTCCCCTGTGTTTACACCTTTAACAATAAAGTAAGGGAACTGATACTATGTACATATATGTATATTTTAAGTTTTTTTTTTTTTTAGTAACTCTACATGCAACATGGGGCTCAAACTCACAACCCCAAGATCAGAGTTGCATGCTCTTCTGACTGAGCCAGCCAGGCACCCTGATATTTTATATTTTTATCCAATTAGAACTGAATTCAGCTTATGAATTTGGGGAGCATGAGGAGCCTAGAGAAAGAGAACATGTGGACTTTCTTTTGATTTAGGGTGGTCTGAGCCGCTGGAGCCACTGGAGCCTGCTCCTTTAAAAAGCCATACCCTGGGACGCCTGGATGGCTCAGTCAGTTAAGCGCCTGCCTTGGGCTCAGGACATGATCCCAGGGTCCTGGGATTGAGTGCTGGATCAGCTCCTGGCTCAGCAGGATCCTGCTTCTCCCTCTGCCTGCCGCTGCCCCTGCTTGTACTCTCCTCTCTCTCTCTCTGACAAATAAATAAAATAAAATCTTTTAAGAAGTAAATAAATAAATAAATAAGCCATTCCCTGTTTGATCTTCCGGATGCTCTGCTGTCCTGCCTTTCAGAGAACTTCAGTAGTTGTAGGATGATGTCAAACATATTTGGCAAAATCTGGGGGCAAGGATAGGACAGGAGGCTGTTTCTTAGCAGGGCATGGAAGTCCTTCATTAATCACCGCCCAGAAGTATTTTAAGAAAGGCAAATACCAATTTTTAAATAGTAGCTTTGTGGAAAGCAATTTAGCGAGAAGTATTATATTGGATATTCTCTCTACATCCACTTTCTACCCTTCTCCACTCTGTTCTGTGCTCTGGGAGGCTGATCTTTACTGACTGGGCTGCATCACCTAGTGGAGTCTGAGAGATGCTGGGTAACTGGCAGGTGAGAGGGGAGGAGCACTAGGAGAAAGGTTGGGGTTTTATTTCTCCGGCTCCCTCCTTGCTGGGCCCCACGTGGTTGGGACTGTGTTCCCTACTTAAGGCCTACACCCCCACCCCCACAGCTCATCTCCCACAGCCTTCATTCTCACCGTTCCAAGAACAGCTCTCCATTCACCCTTCAGGTCTAGAAAATGCAAAGGCTTCCCCACATCTCACGCCACCCTTCTTCTTGTCAGTCCCCAACGGTTTCATCGGCCCTTAATTCCCACTCCTTTTGTAAATCCTCCTTTATTAAACGCTCCTCAATCCCTTTAGGTGTGCTTTCCCTTCCTTTTCTTTCTTTTCTTTTCTTTTCTTTTTTCTTTTTTTCTCTCCCAAGGATATTAAGCCTTAAAATTTTTGGCACCTTTTTTCCCCCCACAGTAATTCTACTTCTAAGATTCTCACAAGAAAATCATCAGAGCTATAAAAGATTTACGACCTTACGCCCAGCAGTGGACCCTGTTAGCTACATTCTGTGTCCAGGCCCGCTGATTGTTTGGAAAGTAACCACATGATCCATGCATATCCAATCTGGGTGAATTTCAGGTCTGAGTCTCTTGTTTGGAAATTCCCTGTCAATCGAGGGAGTTCTGTTTTTCAGGCCAGGAAGAACAGAGGAGAAAGGGAAAGAAATTGGATTTCTGAATACAATCACTAGTTTCATCGAAGCCCATCTTTACTTGCCCCTTGCTTCTAAAAATAGTTTTGTTGAGGGGTGCAGTGGGTTGAGTGACCGACTCTTGGTTTCAGCTTGGGTCATGATCTCTGGGTCCTGGGGTTGAGCACCAAGACAGGTTCCCCGCTCAGTGTGCAGTCTGCTTCAGGATTCTCTCTCTCCCTCTCCCTCTGCCCCTTCTCCTGTTTGTACATGTGCTCTTTCTCTCTCTCAAATAAATAAATAAATCTTGGGGGAAAAAATAAAACACTTTGTTGAGATATAATAACATACGATAAATTGCACATATTTAAAGTATATAATTTGATGAGTTTTGACATATGCATATCCTGTAAAGCCATCACCACAAACAAGATAGTGAGCCTATCCATTACCTCCAGAAGTTTCTTCAGCCCCTTTGGATTCACTCACTCTCACTCCTTCCCATTCCCCACCAACAGCTGATGTGCTTTCTTTCACTACAGATTGGTTGCATTTTCTGAGTTTTATATGAATAGAATCACACAGATGTACTTTTTTTTTGGTCTGGCTTCTTTCATTTAGCATAATTATTTTGAAATTCATGTTATATACATCAAAGATTAATTCCTTTTTATTATCGAGTATTATCCCTTATTATTAGTAGCATGGCATTGTATGGATGCACCATGATTTGCATATGGACAGATGGGTGATTTCTAGTTTTTGGCTATTACAAATAAAACTGCTATGATCATTTGTATCAAGTCTTTGTAGGGACATGTATTTCTGTTTCTCTTGGGTAAATACCTATGAGTAGAATGGTTGGATAACATGGTGGCTATATGTTTAACTTTGAAAGAAATTGCCAAACTGTTTTCCAAAGTGGCTGTACTTTTATGTGCCACCAGAAGTGTGTGAGAGTTCTAGTTCCGCCGCATTCTTGCCAACACTTGGTGTGGTTAGTCTTTTTTGTTTTAGCCATTCTGATAAGTATATGGTAGTATCTCATTGTGCATTTCCCTAATAATTGGTGATGCTGAGCATATTTTCATGTGTTTAATGCCAAATGTATATCTTCTTTTGAAAAGTGTTTAAATCATTTCATTTTTAAAAATTAGCTTGTTTTCTTATCATTGAGTTTTAAGGGTTCTTTATTTGCAAATATCATCTCCCAGTCTGTGACTGGTCTTTCATTTTCTTGACATGAATCACTAAGAACCAAACTCCTTTATTGTTTAAGGCAATTTGAGGCCTAAATTTACAGTTTTACTAAAAATCTGGCAACAACTTCCATGTCCAACAGAAGGAGAATAAAGAATGAAACATCAAATGGGTGATTATACAAACTATATGACAAAAGAGAAAGAAAGATGTGGCCCCTGACCTAAGAGCTAGCCTGGTGCTATTGGCCAGGCATTACTGTTTCCCTGCTGAACATAAACAATTTCATAAAAGAGAAACATCAGTCAAGGCTACTCTGCAACTGGGATGGATCAGGGCAAAAACGGGACCCTCCATACTCAGGCCGGAACAAAATATGAACCTTGTCCAAATCAGAAAAATAAGCAAACAGTCCCTGGTCCTGGCTGATAGGAGTGATTGCCTGAGCTTCCCTCCTCCCTCTCCTCCCCTAACCGCCCGCTTCCACCATCCCGTCTTTTGTGACTGACTCTTCCGCCTCCCTCTTATAGGGACCCTTGTGATTACATTGGATCCACCTGAATAATCCGGGCTCATTTCCCTATCTCAAAATCCTTAACCAAATCTCATCTGCACTAACATATTCAGAGGTTCCGGGGATTAGGGCATGGAGGTCTTTGAGGGTCCATTATTCTGTCTATGCCACATAATAGGATTATTGTGGGGATTAAATAAGAGAATACATGTAAAATGCTGAGTGTGATACCATATTATTATTAAACCTAGGCCTAGGCTTTTGAAACTCATAAACCAAGAATTATTATCTGTGGCCTGGTGTGTCATCTTTTCTTTGAGGCAATGCATGCCTCATATTTTATCTGCCACCTGAGTGGAGAGAGGATTATGAGGTATAAGGGAACTTGGGGTAAAAATGTCAGTGAAATTGCAAAGATCCATTCCTGCCACACCTGTAAACATTTTCATTTTTCCTGAATTCACCCACATGCAAAGAAATTTAATCACCGGTGAACTAGCTGGCTTTGAGTTGCATTCCGCTAACACTAGGATTTTCAAATTTAGGATACTCGTTTCTGAGTATGAGCTGGTGTGGGATCCCTCGTGCGTTTTCCTTTACATTCTTTTCCTCTCCCCACCTCCCTTCTCACCATAATCTCCGGGGAGTATCAGGCGGGGCTCAGGCAAGTCGGGGTTGGTCATGGTTGGGACTGGCATGCTAGAAGGGTCGGCTCATTTGTGGGGGGCAGAGCCAGCCCCACTCCACCACGGGAAGTAAATATTGCATGGCACTCCCTTAGCATTACAGAGCGTGAGCATGTCCAGGTGCCAGCGAGAGGGGCTGCAAAACGAAACCGGCATTCGGGGGAGTCTTGCGTGGTTCATCTGAGAAGAGCCAGCTGGTTCTCTCCCAGCATTCCCTGACTGTACTAGCCTGACTGTGCTTAGGCAAGGCTGCAACTCATCAACTCCCAAATGACAAGGAGCGGGCAGCATTCAGTTTTTTAAAGCCAGGACGGAAATTGTTTTAAAATGCTGGGAAAAATGTAAGAATGTATTCCCCAAAGCGAGGTCAAGAAGTCTCTAGAGGGGAGCTGTGTCTCATTTTGTGGAATGAGCTCTCGAAATTAGACATGTGGACCTTATGGGAACCAAGGATAGCACCAAGGATTAGAATCAACACCGAGGAAAGGAAGTAATAGCCAATACCCTGAGGAAAGGAAGATGAGACATTAATTTTAAGTTCTGAGCAGCTGTGGGAGACCTGGAGCAGCACTGGCATATAATCAGGAGACACTAATAAACCTTGGCACTTACCACTGATAAAAAATTCTAAGGCTTACCAGTCATTGAGTTACTCTTATGTTCAGGATCTGGTACTTGGTACTTGTGTTATCTTTAATTCTCAAAAAATCCTGCAAGTAATATATTATTATTGCATTCTATTCTTTTTTTAAAAAGTAATCTCTGTGCCCAATGTGGGGCTCAAACTCACACCCCGAAGACCAAGGTCTCATGCTGCACCAACTGAGCCAGCCAGGTGCCCCTTGCACCCTATTCTATATGTACTTCCTAGCTTTCGTTTTCTGTATCTTTGAAACTGGAATGATCACATCTATCTTACACTATTGCTGGGAAAATTGGCCTTAAAAGTATATGTCAAAGTGCCTGGCAATTAGTAGGTGCACAATTTATATTTGTGAAATTATTACTGAAATAGGCAGAAAAGACAGGGCTATGAAAGGTATTTTGATCGATTATTTCATTTAGTAATTGTATTGGGCACCTGCTAAATTCTGGCCCAATTCAAACAAAAAAGGTGTAGACTTGACTTCAGGATACTTAGAGTACAGGGAGCAAAAAATCAAACAAACAGAATCACTGATTAGAGAAAAAAAGTTTGTGGTTAGAATTTAATGCTATATATTTAGGATAGGATGATAAAAGGTGCTTCTAAAACCAGGAAGCACAATAGTGGATTCTTAAAAGGAACAAATAGGAATCGGAGTGTGTGTGCGTGTGTGTCTTGTCCATTCATTTGGGGCAGGGAATAACTGTCACTGGTTTTATAGTGGCAGGGAAACAGACCCATGGGATGGAGTAGACAAGTAGACAGGAGCTGAATCATGTCAGCTCTTGTATGTTTTTATAAAAAGTTTAATTTCATGCTAAAAGTAATGGGTAGCCATTAAAGGATTTTATTTAAGATGTACTCTGTTCAGATGTATGGTTTAGAAAGAGTATACGGGTAACAATGTGGAGGGAAGACACACAGATGCAGGAACAGTGAGGAAACTAAAGGGAGGGGTGTGGTGCAGTGATTTAAACCTGGGTCCAGACTGCCTGGCTTCATCATTTTCGAGTCGTATGGCTGTGGGTAATTTACTTAACCTCTTTATGCCTCAGTTTTCTCATCTGTGAAATGGGGATGAAGATAGACCCTACTTCATAAGATTGATGTGACAGTTGAAAGAAGTAATAGAGAGATACAGCACACAGTACAATGCCTGCCACATAATGAGGCCCAAGTAATGTTAGCTTATAGTTGTTGTTATTATTAACATATTAGTGCAAAAGAGAAATGATGAGGGCTGGGGCTAAGGAGGTGGCTGTAGAAATAGAAAGAAGGGGATGATGTCATGGAAGCAGAATGGAAAGGACTTGTTAAAGGAGTGTATTGAGAACTGTATTAACATGGCTTTAAAAGGATTGGAGGGGCGCCTGGGTGGCACAGCGGTTAAGCGTCTGCCTTCGGCTCAGGGTGTGATCCCGGCGTTATGGGATCGAGCCACATCAGGCTCCTCTGCTATGAGCCTTGCTTCTTCCTCCCCCACTCTCCCTGCTTGTGTTCCCTCTTTCACTGGCTGTCTCTATCTCTGTCGAATAAATAAATAAAATCTTTAAAAAAAAAATTAAAAAAAAATAAAAGGATTGGAAAATGGGTGACTGGGTGGCTCAGTCAGTTAAGCGTATGACTCTTGGTTTGGGCTCAGGTCATGATCTCAGGGTCCTGGGATGGAGGCCCATGTTGGGCTTCATGCTTGGCAGGGAGTCTGCTTGAGGATTATCTCTCTCCCTCTCCCTCTGCCGGTCTCCCTGCTTGTCCTTGTGTGCGCGCGCTCTCTCTCTCTCTGAAATAAATAAATTAATTTAAAAAAATAAAAGGAGTAGAGGAGCAGAGGAACTATTTGAATTCACTGGGTGAGCAAAGGAGGTCTAGATTCAGGGCCATTCTGGTTTATATTCTTCCTCCATTGTTCTTTTTGAGTAGATTGGCACTGTGATTCTGTGACCTGGCATGTCCTGCTCTATAGGTAGTGGGTCCAAACCTCATCCACAAATACAGATGTACAAGAAATATAAATGTCTTTCTTTTTCTCTAGCTCAATTTAAGTTCTGTTTTGAGTCTTCTCCTTGGATGGCAAAAACGTAATGTCAGTTAAATTGGGGTTTCTCTTCCCCTTTCCCAAGGTTGTACTTATGTTCTAGTCCTAGGGTGTCAGGTTGGGGTTAGACATTAGATCCTTGATGTCATCTGGCCAAGCTGATATCCTTTGGAGCCACCATCACCTCGTTGGGTCCTCAGTCTGTGATCCATGCGGGCTGTATGTTGTTGACTCAGTTCTCAAGCTCGTTCTTATAGCCTTTAGGGTTCAGGTTCCTTGTGGGCAGTAGCGCTTACACTGCTTCTCAGTCAGGTGTTCCCATGCATGCCGGGCGGTGGAAAACTGCAAGGTGTTGGGATCATTTGTCACTTCTGTGACCTCTTGAGCACACAGAAGGCATTCTATGGTTTCTGCACCACATTGGGGCATGTGGGTGAGGCTGTCTAAGGTTCTAGTTCTTCTCCAGGGTCTTGTCACCTGCAGAACTTTATGTCTGTTCTTGACTCTGCGAGACCTCTCCAGAATTCTGTAGACTCCCACAGGTCTCAATTCAACCCGAAGGATGGAGTGAGGAAGTGCAGGTGCCCTTTTCTCAAGGACCCCAAGCTTTTAAGCTCTGATTGCTTCCCTCTTCAGACTCTCTTCTCCTTCTACCTTCCAGGCCTGAAGCCAGGTTATCATTGTTTCCTTTCTTCTTTTTCTTTTTTTTTCAAAAAACTGCCAGAGTCTGTTCAATTTCCCTCAGGGCCGAGGTTTTGAAACTCAAAAGCTAGGAAGAGGCTCTTTTAAAATCTTTCTTCTGTAACACCCCTTCCCTAAGGCAATGAAGGTGGGGAATGCTAAAAGATGAGAAAGTGTCAAAGAAAAATAATCTATTAATACTTCATAGATATTATGCCACCACATTTTAAACAAAGTCATCGATAACCTGCAATCTCTTTTGTCTTTAGTCTTTGATAGTCTTTTATCTTTTCTCTAGTTGACAGGTATGTTGTGTGTAATTTTGATATTCTTTTGATTTATTGATGTTGGACATGCAGGCAGTGCTGAATGTTACTGATGCAGAAATCTCTCAAAGATAAGATGAAGCCAGCCTCTTTGAATTGAGGGAAAATTAGGGTCAAAAATGGACTTCTCCCTCAATATTACCTTAGTGCCCTGGGGTGGGACAGGCTGAAATTGAGAAATACCTATAGAAGCCTGAGATGGGAGAAGGGATTTGTCTCTAGCTAGACTAGAAGGAGCGTTACACACTGGTTTTCCTGGGACATTCCTACTTTATGCTTCATTTTCTTATGTGCCATCTGCTTAGTGCCCCTTTCTCAGAACTGTCATGGCTTAGACAATGAATTATGTGGTCACCCTCTTTTTTACTTGTATAAGCCTGTTAAAATACTCCCATTTGCAGCTAAGCTAGAGACACCAAAAGCCTTAGTTACTAAGACTTTTCCTGATGTAACGAAATCAACAAAATCACCCAAGAGTCTGAGATTGAAAAGGGTCTTTGTTTTTAATTCTAGGACTATGTAAGTCAACAGTTACTTTGATATAAAAAATCATAATTTCAGTATAAATAAATAAGGGTATACTATTTAGGCATTTCCCCTTTGTTTCATTATTCACATAAATCACTGTGGTTTCATAAATCTTTTTGCCCATTCAATTTGTAGTGGCAAAGAGAATCTCAAATCATCTGCGGTTCTATGTTTCATACCATCAGTTTTGGAGTTTTTAATTATCCATGAGTAAAATAAAAATATATGCTGCCTACAAAATGTTCTACTTTTAACTGTTGAGGTGCTCTTCCACTAACTAGGATGGTTTCTAGAGAAATCGTCAAATTTGTACATGTTATCTATAGATGGCATATATGTATATGTGTTTGATGTCCTATGAAGCTGATTAGATTCTGAAGACCAAAAATAAGATACCTGAAGCCATGATGATTTCCAGTAAACACAAATTCCCTGCTTCAGTCCACTTTCCTGAGCCTCTGTAGTACCTCTCGGCTTCTTAGGACATCACGTTGTCAAGAGTGGTCAGAGAGTCAGGAGGTCAATAGGCAACCTAGAACTTGTTGAACTAACTCTAGTGTTTAGAACAAGCCCCTTTCTTCTTTCATTTTTGTGTCCATGGCATTATAGTTCCTCTTTCAAATGTCTCACTCCACTTGTACAGTATATTTAAAGATCACTCTTTCTAAAAAGTTTTTATTTAAATTCGATTTAATTAACATATACTATTTTATTAGTTTCAGAGGTGGAATTCAGTGATCCATCAGTTGCATATAACAACCAGTGCTCATTACATCATGTACCCTTAATGCCCGTCACCCAGTTACCCATCTCCCCAACAACCTCCCCTCCAGCAACCCTCAGTCTGTTCCCTATAATTAAGAGTCTCTTATGGTTTGCTTCTCTCTCTGCTTTCCTCTTATTTTATTTTTCCTTCCCTTCCCCTGTGTTCATCTGTTTTGTTTCTTAAGCTTCGCATATGAGTGAAATCATATTGTATTTGTCTTTCTCTGAGTGACTTATTTCACTTAACATAATACCCTCTAGGTCCATCCACATCATTGTAAATGGCCAGTTTTCATTCTTTAACGGCCAGGTAATACTCTATTGTATATATATATATACCATGTCTTCTTTATCCATTCATCTTCTGAAGGACATCTGGGCTCTTTTCCATATTTTGGCAATTGTTAACATTGCTGCTCTAAACATTGGGGTATGTGCCCTTTTGAATCACTCTGTATCCTTTGGATAAATATCTAGTATTGTAATTGCTGGATCAAAGGGTAGCTCTATTTTTAACTTTCTGAGGAACCTCCATACTGTATTCCAGAGTGGCTCCACCAGTTTGCATTCTCACCAACAGTGTGAGAGGGTTCCCCTTTCTCCACACCCTCACCAACATCTGTTGCTTCCTGAGTTGTTAATTTTAGCCATTCTGACCAGCGTGAGGTGGTATCTCATTGTGGTTTTCATTTGTACATCCCTGATGCTGAGTGACGTTGAGCATTTTTTCATGTGTCTGTTGGCTATTTGTAGTACCATACTGTCTTGATGATTACAGCTTTGTAATACAGCTTGAAGTCTGGAGTTGTGAAGCCTCCAGCTTTGGTTTTCTTTTTCAACATTCCTTTGGCGATTCAGGGTCTTCTGGTTCCAACAAATTTTAGCATTGTTTGTTCCAGCTCCGTGAAAAATGTAGATGGTATTTTGATAGGGATTGCATTGAATGTGTAGATTGCTTTGAGTAGCATAGACATTTTTGTTTTGTTTTGTTTTAAAGATTTATTTGAAAAAGAGAGCACACACAAGAAAGCACAAGTTGGGCGTGGGGAAGGGGCAGAAGGAGAAACAGACTCCCTGCTGAGCGGGGAGCCTGATGTGGGACTCAATCCCAGGAACCTGAGATCATGATCTGAGCCAAAGGCAGTTGCTTAACCAACTGAGCCACCCAAGTACCTGGGGAGCATAGACATTTTAACAATACTTGTTCTTCCAATCTGTGAACATGGAATGCTTTTCCATTTCTTTGTGTCTTCCTCAATTTCTTCTGTAAGTGTTCTATAGTTTTCAGAGTACAGATCCTTTACCTTTTTGTTTAGGTTTATTCCTAGGTATCTTATGGTTTTTGGTGCAGTTGTAAATGGGATTGATTCCTTGATTTCTCTTTCTTCTGCTTCATTGTTAGTGTATAGAAATGCAACTGACATCTGTGCATTGATTTTATATCCTGCGACTTTGTTGAATTCCTGTATCAGTTCTAGCAATTTTTTGGTAGAGTATTTTGGGTTTTCTACACAGAGTAAAGATCACTCTTGATGGAAAAATATATTGACTCTATTTCTGTCAAATTTATGTAGGCCTAATATCCAAACAATTTTAAGAGATTCTGTAAACATTATGAAATAATTAATTTTTTAATAATTTATAACATTTCAAAAATAAAATGTAATTGTTCTTTGCTTTGGGGGAATTTGTAGAACATGGCCAAGTTGATAAATATTTTAAAATTGTGAACAATATAGTGAAACTGGATAATGTAACTTGTAATCAAACTGTTATCAGGACAAGCATATAAAAATAATATGAGCTTTATTTTTTTTAAATGAAGAATACTCCAGTACTTTGTTATCTTTTGGTTATTAAGTTATCACTAGAGGCCATTAGAAACATGAAGGAACTCGATTATTTCCGCAGGTCATGTGTGGAATAAATAAAATGCTTAAATTTCCTACTGAAGAGACAGGAAGAGTGAAGAACTGACGAGGCCCTCCTTAGATTATTATTGCCAGAGTTTCGAGGTTTGGGGGAAACTCTCAGGAGTTAGAAGATTCTGCCTGGGGGAAAGGGGTGAGAAATTAGACGGCATATTTTCCGTTGCAAAAAAGACCGGAAGAGTTGTTTTATAGGCTAAGTGAAGTGAATTTCTGTTGGACTTCTCTGATGCATTGCAACATTGGAATCTGGGACAGGAGAAAGAATAAAGTAGGGAGCACATGGGATACACAAATGGGCAGGAAGGCAAAAGAAGCCTGGACTTTTGGCTGAATTATTTAGAATGAGGTGAACACTGGCAATGAAAAGGTAAAGCCTAATGCTTATAAAAAGTAAGTGGAAGGAAGATTATGTGACAAAGTCTTTGTGAGGATTAGTTTTAATCATAATGACAACCTACTGGTGACAGCAATACTAGTCATCTTTTCTGAGTCCCTACAGAGTGCCTATAAAGTACCTACAAGGGGCCAGGCACTCTGTGAGATGCTTTTCCATGCGTTACCTTGAATCCTCCCAACTGTCCACGATAATGTAACCTGAGGTTTTCCAGCTCTTGGTCTTACCTACTAATGTTCTTCAAAGCTCCCTCCTTTTCCTGAAATATTTCTGGGGGTTCTCGGATAGGGCCTTACATGCACTCACAGACCAGCTCAGCCTGCCACCGTCTTTGCTGGGTTCCCCTGTGTCTGCCACACACATGCTGCTGCAGCTTGTCGATCACTTGTCCTGCTTCCTCTGGGTGTTGGTGAGAGCTTGTCATTGTCCTCCACTGCTGCTTCTCATAAGACCCACGAACTGCGCTGGGCGTCACTGTTAATTCCATTGGCTACCACTGCCAATGCCCGAGTCTTGAGGGTTTCCACGTCACATGATGTTCTGTGGGAGATTGATAGAGAATGCATCTGCCACACACTGATAAAGGGGTTGCAATGAATGGTAACATTTTAAACGAGAATAGTTCTCTGTTTTTGACTTCCTGTCTCTGCTCCCTTCCTGCCAAGTAAGTTCCATTTGACAAATTAGGAAACTGAGTCTCAAAGAGCAAAGTAACTTGAGTAAGTGACTTGCTAGAGTCACAGCTTGGTAGTTATGGTGACTTCCTGAAGGAACGGAGGGTTGGATTTCGGTTTGCTTAAAGCCTGGGCTTTCTCAACACACTATGCTGTTCCACCATCTCTGGTTTTTCTAGGGCATCTGATGGTCCTGAGTGTCCCTTCTTTGGAACTTGAAACTCTCTGTTCTCTGCCTTTGAGACTGTAAAAATTGCAAATTCTCCTCCAAATTGATTCTCTGTTTCCTTCACAGATCCTTCTCTCGCCTGTTAATTGTTCAGTACTCACGCTCTTTCCTTTTCTTTACACTCTCCTTTATAAGGTCTAGTTTGTTGAAAAACAAACTTTTTCAACAGCATTTACTTAACAAATATTTATTCGGCTCTATTATATAGCAGACATTATGCTAAGCAATGGAAATTCAAATCTATCAAGGAGTTTATCATCTAGTGTGGAAAGTAAGTTAATCGTTACCTATACCACAGAACAATAGGGTACTGTGAATGGGCAGACATAGGGTACGATGGAGAGCTTTAAAAGTCAGATTACAAACGTTAAACATTATAGAGAAGGGGCAAAGTAATGAACCTGGAAACTAGGGGAAAATTAGAGAGGGAGCCCTTCTACTGAGTCTTGAAGGAAAAGTTGGTGTTAGGTAGGTAAAGGATGGATTGGGGTAAACGCAGAATGTTCTAGAGGGAGGGAGGAGCAGTATTTACAAGCTCACACAATCCCGAAGCTACAGTACCTATTGCAGGAGCTGCGAGTGGCTCAGTATATTAAGTGTACGTGGAAAGAAGTAATAGCGGACGCTATGAGGGTGTCCGCAGGTCACAAACAAAAATGGTTGCAGAGGCTAGGCAGACGAGGTCAGTGAGTGAAGAGGTAAGTAAAATACAACATGGAGAGTGGAGGCTGTGACAAACCAGAGAGCACAGACAGGGTCCAAATGAGCGACTATTCCTTACTGTAGCCTGATGTTGCCACTGTGAAGGCAGACCCATATATTGCCAGATATTTTTTATTTTTTGAGAGAAGCCTAACATATAGATTTTGATGTGAGTTTTCCCAGATGTATGTGGCCAAAAAAAATACATTTGCCTGCAACATCTGGGCCAAATTGTGATAACCTTGTATGTTAAGATAAAGAGATTGAACTTCCTCCTAAACACATTTGGTAGGAAATTACTGAGTGTTTTGAAGTGGGAATTGACATAATAGGAGTTGTGTTTTACAGAGATTATCTGTTCATTGATAGACATATGGTGGATGGATTGGAAAGAGGCCAGACTGGAAGATGGATGACTTTCTAAATGTCTATGGTAGGAACACAAATGCATCAATGAAAACAGAAGTGGTGGAGATGGAGTAAAGGGAACATACAAGGAAGGTTTGGGATCTGCAGGGCTTGGTGACTGATGATATATGAAAGACAAAGAGAGAGGAGGAGCCAGGATAATTTCCTTGCCCAATGGGCCAAGAATTTTCTAGAAGCCCAGAAATCTTTCTTTTGCAAAAAGTTCTGTAGCTCAGATAGGGAACAGCAAAATGTTCCAGAATCAAGGCTTGTGTGATGAAATGAAACCAAGGAGTGTGTTTAGGAATATGTTTTATGGACCTCACCAAGATATTCATGGTGCTGGGCCTGCACTATCTCTTCTGCATGACAGCTGGTTATAACTGTGGGTTGGGTTATTTTCCACTACACCGTTTTCCTTTCAGAATGCCTCTCTTTCTTACAGCAATCAGTTTAGTTCACATCCTCAGGCCTTGGTTGTTAAAATAGTCACCTGGTTGGTCTTCCTGACTCTTGATCTCTTTCCAGGTTAAACTCCTCTTCCTGACTCTCACGGCCCTGTACAATCTGCTACTAATCCCCTGTTTGAATTGTATTCCTAACTAGGGCCTGATTTGCGCACTCTGCCCTCTGCAGGCTGATCTCTTCAAGGCTCATTGATGTGGTCAAGCCTTGTCTCCTGGAATGCCCTACCTTCTCAACTCTTGCAATCAGGGAAGGCTGAAGACCTATGTCTATTTTTACCTCATTGCTTCTCATCTTTCTGAATTTCTAAAGCAGTTTGTATTCTCTGCTGGATGAGCCACTGGAGGAGTCCTTGAAGCCTTCAAATGTCTGCTATACACAGAGCACGAATAATTCTTTCTTGTGTAAGCTCCAATGATTCTAGCAGGATGCTTTCTGTGAGCCCAATGTGGTATCCTAGCCCTGGTACCCTGGACTGGATAGGCACTGCATGTGCCAGAGGTAACTGTATTTGGGCTGTGTCACCTCAGAGGTGACTTTTCACAAACCTGACCCCAAAGGCATGTTTCATAGGGTGGTTATTCCTTTTTTGGGGAAGGACAAGATTTTAGATGATTTCATTAGATTTTCTTCCTTCCTCCCTTCTTTCCTTCCTTTACTTTTTCTTTCTTTCTTTCTTTTAGAGAAAGAGAGAGATTGGGGGGGCAGGGGGTAGGGAGGAGTGGAAGAGGAGTAGAGGAAGATGGAGAGAGAGAACCTTACGCAGGTTCCACGCCCAGCATGGGGCTCAATCTCATGACCCTGAGATCATGACCTGAGCCAAAAATCAAGAGTCAGATGCTTAACTGACTGAGCCACCCAGACACCCCAACAAAGGCATTTATATTTAGGTTACTATTATGAGAAACACCACATTCTTAAATCTGTGTAGCCACTATGTTTATTTATTTTTATTTTAAAAAATATTTATTTACTTAAGAGAGAGAGAATGAGAGAGAGAAAGAGAGGAGGGTCAGAGGGAGAAGCAGACTTCCTGCTGAGCATGAAGCCTGATGGGGGACTTGATCCTGGGACTCCAGGATCATGACCTGAGCCGATGGCAGTTGCTTAACCAACTGAGCCACCCTGGCGCCTCACTATGATTAATAGTATAGGAGGAACACCAGATCCAGGTGCTCTAAATGGCTGGTGAAGCAGCTCCCTTTTCTACCCCAGACTTCAGCAGATTTTTGTAAATAATCCCCATCACTAAAGGAAGTCTGTGCATGTCTTATCCTAAGTCAAGAAGTTTTGTATTCTTTTTTCAACTAATATTTCATGGGCTTTAGGCATCTTCCCAAGAAGACCTCAGAGACATTTCAAATGGAAAGCACATGGGTATCTCCAGGCAAGATCAATTGGCTACCTTTCAAGAGGCCCCACAGGATGGATTATCTTGGTGAATTTACCACAGCCTATGATCTGGCTCTCAGCCCTGCAGATTTAGAAACTGGATTTTATCAACACTTACAACATAGATCTATTTGTCATTAGTGGCTCACATTAATCAGTCCACAAAGACTGATGGAAAAAGCCAGAACATCTATATATTAGAAACTGTCCCAAACACTGGAATACTTGCTTAGAATATGAAATCTGAGTAAGGATTAGAGAAGGAGAGCTTCATGTGTCATACATATGTGAGAGGGAAATTGATGGAGTTGGTGTTAGTGTCAGGAACTGCACATAATCTATAGCTGGTATTACTGCCGGGCCCCCTGGCAGTCAACTACCATCACTGGAGGTGGGGAGGGGTGTTTTGTCACAGATGTGGTCTTCTTCAGCTCAGTATTTAGTAATAGATGATCCATAAAGGAGATATACCCATCCGGAGAATTAGGATGCTTGCATCTGTGGTCAAGGGTGCTCTCTCCATTGTATAATGACAGTGGTAAATCATATCTAAAAAGTTGATTGATTGGATGTGAGGTATGAGGGAGAAGTAGGAATCAAAGATGACTCTGATGTTTATGACTTGAGTAACAGGATGAATATGGAGCCAGATACTGAGGGAAAGAACAGGAGGTCCTGAGTTTACCCTTGGACATACTGGATGATTTGGAAATGCCTCTGAGACATTCAATTTGAAATGTCCTATAGGCAGTGGCCTATTCAGATCTGTTACTCAGAAGTGTGATCTGTGCCAGAGGTATAAACTTAGGGTTTGTCAGTGTATTCATAACCGAAGTCATGGGAATTGATGATATGTTCTCAGGGAAAAATATAGAGAACAGAATGGAGGGCCTAGGACAGAATTCTGAGAAACGCCAACATTTAATTGTTAGGTTGAGGATGAGAAGCTGACATAAGAGGCTAAGAAAGAATTGCCAAAAAAAGCTGAAAGAAAATCAGGAGTGGACTTACATGGAAACCAAAATCAGAAACTATTTAAAGAAAAGCATGTAGGTGCTTTGCATGGTGATGTAAGTTCCAAGTATAAAATGGCTCAGCATTGCTCAGTTAAGTGTCTTGGATTTAGCAAGATTCCACCTGGTGCAGACATGGTCACTGGCAGCAGCATGTCCTATTAGGGACTTTGAGGAGTCCTGGAAAAATCCTCTGCATCATGCCGCATCTATCCCCCATGAGTGGGTGGAAGGGAACATTTGTTTGGACTAAATTTCTGTATGTCTTGCTATATGAATAAGGGATGGGGAACTTAATTGGATTAACAACAGCAAAAGAACTGAAAAGAGATACTGGAATTTAGCAATATAAAATTTTCTGGTGATGTTAACAAAGCACTTTCAGTGTAGTGATAGGGTTGGTATGAGAGAGGGCTGAGGAACCGAAGGCTCATTCCCAGAAGAGAGAGGTTGAGAGAGAAAGTGCGTGTGTGTGAAATGCAAATCTGTTTAACTTAACATGAGGGGAAAACTGGATCAGAGTATTGCAAAAATACCTTTTAAAAAGCTATTGTGGGGGCGCCTGGGTGGCACAGCGGTTAAGCGTCTGCCTTCAGCTCAGGGCGTGATCCCGGCGTTGTTGGATCGAGCCCCACATCAGGCTCTTCAACTATGAGCCTGCTTCTTCCTCTCCCACTCCCCCTGCTTGTGTTCCCTATCTCACTGGCTGTCTCTATCTCTGTCAAATAAATAAATAAAATCTTTAAAAAAAATAAATAAATAAAAAGCTATTGTGTTCTTAGACTCTTAATTATAGAGAACAAACTGATGGTTACCAGAGAGGGGAGGTAGGTGGGGGGATGGGTGAAATAGGTGATGGGGATTAAGGAGGGCACTTGTGATGAGAGCACTGGGCATTGCATTGAAGTGTTGAATCACTAAACTGTACACGTGAAACTAATATTACACTATATGTTAACTAACTGGAATTTAATAAAAACTTTTTTAAAAAAGCTATTGTATATTCAGCTTTAGAAATTGCACTTTAGCATGCTAGTTTGGTCTTTCTTTCCAAGAGCCATCAGTGATGTCTTTAAAAAAATGTTTGGAAATGCTAGACTGTTTCTGGGAATACTTGATGCCCAAGGAGTATGACCTGAAACATTGACACAAGAGGAATGTTGGTGTCAGGGCTTAAAAGTGAGTAGCTACACATGGCCTGTCTAGAATAAATTAAGGTCGAAGTTCACAAGTGAGAAATATTTAACACGCACTTAGGATGACATCTAACAACCTCAGTCTGTGGGATGGAACTTTAACAAAATTAAGGGACCACGTGCTGCACTCAGCCACATACCCAACTCCCACTGCTATCTAGAAGCACCATTCTTGGCTTAAACCAGCAAACAGAAATGTAAAAGCATGCTGTTCCTTTGCATTCCATTTGGGAACAAGTTAACTTTGAAAAACTCCCAGAGGTGTCAGATTCATGCAGGACCAGGTAAAGAGGAAAATCCAGATGCTTGCATGAGCAGGAGGGAAGTAGATATTTTCTCCCGTTGGGGTAGAGAGGGTCCCTTTATTTTTCCTTAAACAGTCATCCTCTCATCCTCACACACAATTTAAAGCAGCTCTCCAGACTTCACTTCTCTTTCATCTTTTCTTTCCATAATTAAGGAAGGCTGTTTTTAACCCATTTCCCAAAGGACAAAGGGTCTGGTGTACCAGGATATAGGAGCTACCACAGTGCACTAACCCTAAAAATGCAATAGCTCCTAACTTGTTTTCTGTTGTACAGATTCCATTTGTCTCTGGGCAAGCAGGCAAATACTAATCTGTACTGAAGACCTGAAGGTATGCCAAAGGAAAGGTCTGCCTCAACGCTTTGCTTTTCTGAGATGCCCCCAAGCGGGACTGTGTTACTAGGAGGACGACCCCACTGTGATGTTGCATATTTGAAGACCAGAAGCTCTGTCATCAGATGAGTCTGGTTTCAAATCCTGGTCCTGTCATTTGTCAGCTGTGTGATCTTGAGAACCTTGCTTTGCTCCTCAATTTCTGTTTTTTAATTTGCATAATGGGCACAAATAGGGTTATTGTGAGGATTCAGTGAGATAATTTATATAAAACCCCAACATAATATCTGACATAGAGTAAGGACCCTCAGTCTATTAGTAAGCTATTAGTCTTAGTAGATATATTAAAAGAGCTCAAAAATATATCATAAATTAAAAATAATTGGCAGTATGATTTCTAATATTATAAGTGAAAAGTTGTTGGAATATAACTTTCATGAATGAGTGTCATATATAATAAACATTTTCTGGAATTTAAAAAGTCTTTAAAGAGATTTTGATTATGATTTTTAAAAAAGCAAGGATCGAATGGCCCTTTAATAAGACAGGTTTTTACCACTACAAAACAAACCCAAGAAACCTTCATCCAAAAATTATCACAGCATCAATTTTAGGAACTCAGGCTGAGACACCATGCCAGCCCTGCCCCGACACCCCTTTGCAAACATGATGGTTATCAAATTGAATAAAATAATTTAAAGATCAATATGCCATGATAAAAGGCATTTAAAAAATCCAGTATAGAAGCAGTAAATAGCATTTAATTTTTTATGGTAATGTAAATGTTGAAAATTCTTAAGATCAAAATTTTTAAAATGCAATTTTCATTTTTAAAGAAAAGAGGAGAAAGATAGTTATGGAATGAAGAAAATAGAATGAATTTAGTTAACTCTATTAGGTATTTTATTTTCTTTAATTCCTTTTAAAATTTGACCTGTATCTAACTCCATTTAATGTAGCTGCCATTGGGGTCCCTGGGTGGCTCAGTCAGTTAAGCAGCTGACTCTTGATTTCCGCTCTGGTCATGATCTCAGGGTCCTGGGATCAAGCTCCAGGTGGGGCTCTGAGCTCAGTGGGGAATCTGCTTGGGATTCTCACTTTCCCTCTCTCTGCCCTTTCCCCCATTCTCTCTCTCTCTCTCTCTCCCAAATAAATAAATAAATCTTTAAAAAAAATAATGTGGCTGCCATTGACTAAAAATGCACATTTCTCTTACTTTGTTTTCATTCATTTATTCATTCATTTAACAAATATTTATTGATAGCCACACTAAAGTTTGGTTTATGTGGTGAGCTAAAAGAGACAGTGTTTAAGAGTAAAACATCTCTTTGACAATAGAGTATCTCCATACATTAGCAAATAAATGTTAATACTTAAATCATTTTTTAGTGTTTGTGATTCATTCTGACCTCCAAAAGGCAGATTTTAGAGAATGAAGTTCAAGGTATTTTGTATCTGTGACACAAAATAATGTGAGAACAGACTCTAAAGAATTTAACTTGAAGTGGTTCCTCTTATTGCATACAAAACAGGCTTTGTCTCATTTTACTTGGCTAAGGGTGATAAAGAGGATAAGCAACAGTATTGTCCAGAGGCCAAAAGATCCTGGGGCAAAAAATTACAGATGGCTTCACAATACAGCTCAAGTTCCTGGCATTTAGTAAAGGACGGATTTAGGAATACAGTAAATTTTTGTTTATCTTGGAATTCAAACAACCAGCATATGCAAATAGCTAGGATATTTTCCCTTTTTATTCTACACTCTATTTTTATGAAAAAAAGGCAAATAGGAAATATGTTGTCATCGGAATTTTGGTTTAAAAATAAAAAAAACAAACAAAAAAAAAAGAAAAATATTAAAACTAGTGTATGCCATAGGGTCAGTACCAATTCAGTATAATTTCTCACATCTCTCATATAGCTATACACTGAAAACTGTTCAGGGTTAAATAAAACAAATTACACCAGACCAACATTTGCTGTGCATTTATTCACACAGGCAACAAGTATATATTGAGCCCCATGTGCCAGGCATACAACAGACTCACAATACAATTTGGTGCAAACCATTTAGGGAATGTGCATGAACTAGAACCTTCACATAAAGAAATAATGAGAGAAAAGGTTGAGAAAGTAGTTCGGAACCTAACTTTGAAAGACCTTTGACTATCAGGCTAAATAATCACGGAAGAATTTTTGAGGCAAGGAATGATATGATCAAAGGAATGTTCTAGGAATATTGTACTCATTTGGAAGCAGTAACAGGCTTGTGTTCTCTCTCTCCCCTTACATGGGACCATTGCTGAAATGGGCAAAGGACCAGGGAGTGGTGTTCTGGGAGCTTAGTGATTATTTTTTTTTTTAAGATTTTATTTATTTATTTATTTATTTATTTATTTATTTATTTATCTATTTGATAGAGAGAGCACAAGCAGGGGGAACAGGAGAGAGAGGGAGAAGCAAGCTCCCTGCTGAGCAAGGAGCCAAATGCGGGACTGGATCCCAGGACCCTGGGAACATGACCCTAGCCAAAGGCAGGCGCTTAACCAACTGAGCCAGCCAGGCTCCCCAAGGGAGTTTAGTGATTATTAACAGGATCCCTCATCTGAGGTGGTCAGTGGATTTGCTGGGTCAAGAGAAGAAAGCTAAGGCACAAATCATAGAGGAAAATTGAAGTTCAATGTGCCAGGTAAGTGGTCAAAGGGTACAAAATCAGAAACAGACCAGGAACAGAAACAGAAGCTGACGTATGAACCAAGAAGTTAAAATGAGAGAAGTGAAAGTGAATGAAAGAAGTCAGAGGTGGAAAAGAAGGAAAGGAAAGGAAAGGAAAGGAAAGGAAAGGAAAGGAAAGGAAAGGAAAGTATTGGGGAGCAATGAATGGGCAGGTCTACTTGTCTTGAAGGGCCAGGAATGGTAGCATGATAACAGAAAATAAGGGGAAAATAGGAGAGATACCACGTAAAAGACACCATTCAGGGTATCTGATGACACATCTCTTTTCTGAGAACATAAGAGTGGACCCTGGATTGCTATATTTGCATTACATGAGTCTGTTTCTTGTCCGTAGCTGATTGAGCCAAGGTGGACAATGGACCTAGACTGGGCCAATCATATTCTTTCCTGAGAATTTGCAATTTGGATTGAGACGTCTGGTAAGCTTGAAATCTTCCCATGAACAAAGACGGTATTAATTTGAAAGCTATGTTGGCTACATAAAAATAACGTTGCAGGCAGCACTTTTGGACCCCACTTAAGGGTGGGGGCTGATTGCCAGGAGAACTAACCATGTGATTAGACAGTTGGAACTTTCAGTTCCCCCTGCTCCCACCTGAAAGATGGGTGGGGGCTAGAGATCCAATCAGTCTCCAATGGCCACTGATTTAATCAGTCATGTCTATAAAGTGAAGCCTTCATAAACCCCTGAAAGAATAGGGTTCAGAGAACTTCCAGGTTAGTCAACAGGTGGAGATTTGGGGAGAGTGGTGTGCTCAGAGAGGTCACAGAAGTTCTGTGCCTCTGTTTACTTTGTCCTATATATCTCTGCCATCTGCCTGTTCCTAAATTATACCCTGAGGTCTTTTTATAATGTTGAACTTACAATTAAAATAGCTAGTTATTTCACCAGCAAAATGGGTTTATTCAGGAATAGCAGAGGAGTTTCAATTCAGACATGTAAGCTCTGTCATACTATTGTCAAGTCCAGTGATCAAAGGAGAGGACTGTTACTTTATAGAGAAAAGGAGGAGATTACGAGAAGTTGCTTTGAAAGTCTATTGTGGGAAACTGAGAGTTCAGGGTGATGATGGATTGTCATTGCCTGAGTTGTACCGTTTTCTTATTGGCTGAGCTTGTTGACAAACAAGGAGCATTTATGCCTTTCTCCTGCTGGAATAGTAAAGTAGGCTTTTTCATGTTGGTAATGTGAAGTACTCTTCCGGTTTGGGTCTGCAATTGATCACAAGTGGTGGGCCATGGGAGCTCCCCTTTCTGGCCTCCTGACTCTATTTCAAATGAGTTACTCAGTTTCACCCTACTCAGGTGATCTAGCAAGTCAACTGTTTCTTTGAGTTCTGTGAGCCATTCTACCAAATTAATTGAAAGTAAGGGAGTGGGGCATTAGACCCTCCAATCTACAGCCAGTTGTTCAGAAACACAAGTGATAATCGGGGCTTGTGACTGGCCTCTGAAAGGTGGTGGAGAGGGGGAGTCCTGTGGGACCGAGCCCTTAACCTGTGGGATCTGATGCTATCTTCAGGTGGACAGTGTCAGAAATGAGTTGAATTGTAGGACACGCAGCTGGTATAGAAGAATTGTTTGGTAGTGTGGGGACTCCCGACTTCCACACTGGAATTGGAGTCAGAATCACTGCCAATAAATTCTTTTGCAGAAGCTAATTTGAAATGTGTCTGCTACTTTCATCAGAATCAGTAAAGTCTGATTGCCTGAATTTCCTTGGCCATCAGACAAGCCTCCCACAAGTGTGAAAGTGGCGGATTGGGTACTTCTTATCTTTGCTGAGATTCCGGAAATTGTGCCCTGAGGGGATACCAAGGTTAGAGGTAGGGCAAATGACCAAAGTCAGGGTTAGTAATCCACGGAGATAGTGGAGGGTGTGGAATCAAGATATGAAAGGGTCATAAAAAGATATAGAAGGCAGAGAGGTCAGATTTAGTTTGATAGAAATTCTAAGGGGTTTTGGATGGGGCCATTCATGCTAGCTTATATAGGACTGCTGGGTTCATTCAGAGCTCTAACGGATAATGGTGACTGACTGGATAAGGGGGCCAAGGACCCTGAGATACTGCCAGGTTCTGAGATACCTTCTAAATTATCCAATAATAATATAAATTGGTTAGTAGGTACTGTAAATAATTAAATAACAAAGATTATTGTCATTACTGACTATATTTTATTATAGCTCAATTTAATGACAATAGCAGTTTTTTGAGCATCTTTTAATGTACTAGGATTACATCTGTAATCCTCCAATAATAATAATAATACCTCTAATAACTCCAGAAAGCAATTGTTATTATCTTATGTATTTGTGGTTCATAGATTAATTGGAAAAATTTCAGCAAGTCTGAACTTTACTTTCTGAACACAGCCAGGATAGCTTTAACAAAGTATCCCTAAGGCATTTCTATCCCCATGGATTAGTAACCCTGATTTTGGTCATTTGCCCTAGCTCTAACCTCGGCATCCCCTCAGGGCTCAATTTCTGGAATCTTGGCAAAGATAAGAAGTACCCAAACTGTACATGAATATATAATAAAGTGGAGGTTTCATAGAAACACGTATATTGTCTGTGTACAGGTGGTGTCACCTTTCTGGGCTTACAAAATGGCACGATCACGGAAAGCGCCAAACGTCAGGCAGTTTTAATCATGCTCACAAGTATGAATGGAGGAAAATTCCAAGAACCTAGACAAGAGATCTTGTATTCCTGCTTTTTAAAAGCTGGACTTGTCTCAGCCTTGCTATGCCTGTGGGGCTTGGTACGGAAAGCTGTGCCTGACACATCTCATCTTTAATTCTTTTCTATTTCCTTTCTAAATAAAGGACATGAGTTATTGCAGCCCCAGTCATTTATATTCCAGGAGTGCATTTCGAAAAGAACAGAGCTTTTGTTTTCCTTGTCCATCTTGTGGTCGAGGTACTAATGAGCAGGGAAATAACCTAAAGGCAACTTGTACTATGAGAGGAACAGGGATTTGAGGTCTCCAAATTAGCTGCAGAATTAATGCTCAGCCCCGAATAATTGCAAGTTCTATGAATGTAAAAGAAAATTATATTGAAAGTATTTATTTATTAAAGAATTTTAATGCTTTATGAACTCCAAAGGATTTTTATGGAAGAGCAATGGACTTTTTTTTTTTTTAACCATGAAGCCTCCTTTCCCTCCCCCCACCCCCACACAATGAAATGCTTCAGACAATGAGTATCTTCCTGACGATGAAAGTATAACTATGTGTTTTGGAAAAATGTGTGATAATGGGAATTAGTTTATTCCTAATGATTAACATAGCAAGATATTCTGAGAATTTTAAAAGGCATTAGGAAAAAAATAGCACATACCATGTGGGAAAAAGATGAAATAGAGAGTAATTAATTAAAATGTATTAGTAGAAGTGGGAATATCTTTTAAAAATATTAAGAAAAGTCAATTAAAGCTTATTTATTGCAATGAAAATACGTCAGTCTCGTATACTTACTTGAATTTACAAGGTTCACTTTCCTTACAAGGCAATTAGTGTTAAAATCTCCAATATTCAATTGCTCGTATTTTTTTTTTTTTTTGAGAGGATCAGGCCATCTAGTGGTAGAGTCTACCTATCACATGGTGGTATAAATTCATGGGTTAACATTTGATGCTAAATGAGGGTGTGGGTTATTTTGAGTAGGTCACTTATCTTTTTACAGCAAAGAACTGTCACACAGATATGTGTAAAACCATCTTGTTTTTCCTAATGTAGAGAAAGGGAGAAATTCATCACAAATATTGAAAACAACACAAAAGTAATATCCAATTTGATAGTAGAAAGAAAATTTAAAAATAATTTTTCTATATTCAAGAATCCGTTTCATATGACGGAGTTCCATTGACCAGAATAAATGGGGGAACATCCAGGTGGCTGCTTAATGGCTAAGATGCAGTCCTGACGTATTTTTATTTGCATTATTTACTCATATCGTCTAAAAATTACAATTCCAAATAACCAAGGTTTATTGATTAATTTAGCAAATAGCTCTTATGTGCTAGGGATAAAAATGTAACCAATTTATCTAGCAGTTTGAAGTCATTGGGAAACAAACATGAAGTGGTTTTATTTTTCTCTAACCATTGATCTCCCAACAGACTCTTAGGTAAATACATAACTTTCCGGTCAACTTCAGTTAAAAACTCTAATTTCATCTCCCTCCAAATATTCCTGGCTTTGTTGTGGCTCAGAGGACAAGGACAGGGGATTAAGAGCTGCCTTTTTACTGCTCTTCCTTTCCTCTCCCTTTTCAAGCTCTCTTGGGCTTGAGGGCAGGGAGGAGAGGAAACAGCCATCAGTCTTTTTATTTAGTTGAACCCATTACAAAATCATGGTACATCACTGCTTCTCTGGTTAATGTTGACTGAGCATTTGTGCGTTCTATCTGACAGATGTCCATCTGCTGGTTCCAGTAGGGACACGTGTGGTAGTTTTCAGAGGAACCACTTCTTTGACAGCCTCAAGAATGGTGTACACTATTGCTTCTTGCTGCTGGGGTCACTTCAACAGGCAGAATTCCCATCTCGCTGGGGTACAAGCAAGATGGCTAAAGTTCTGCTCTCCTGATATATGACCCATGAGGAACTCATGCATTTTTGCTATGCCTACTCCCTCAAAACCCTTTCCCTCTGTCCCCTTCCAACTGCTTTTTTCCTCCTCATGTAGGATCATGTACAATCAAGAATATCACTGCCTAGGGAGAGGCCTACTTGGAGAATGAGATTTCAGTCTTTCTGTGTATCATGAGACCCTTGTCTCTATAAGTTATAGAGTTCATAAGTTATTAAGTCCAAAAGTTGTTATTATTATTATTATTATTATTGATCCATTCATGGCTTTGGGGTATGGTATGCTCAGAGAATTGCCAGGTCACAGCACAGGAAGGGGGCACTCGGATGGAATCTGGAAGAATCCCTGAACTTAGAAGGTAGGTAGAAGAACTGAGAAACCAAGGCAGCTAGAGTTCATAGGAGAGAGTATTAGAGAGAAGAGAGATACACAGAGAGAACCCCAGAAACCTTCAGAGGGTCCTCTCAGATATTCAGTTGTGTACTGATAAGCACAGTCATGAAAGGAGAAAATTTTACCTTTGGCCAGGATGCATATGTCTTCTGCTGGGAAAGAACCACCCAAATGGATTCAAAGTGGCAGGGCTAGGAATAATGCCCATGCCCTGCCCATCAGACAGAAAAACTTCAAGGTTTAGAGGGTACTAGAGAATATATAAAAACTATTTGCCTTAATAGTGAGGCATAATTAGCTCTAAACTCAGTGCTCCTCTGTTTCTGTCTACCAATCTTATAAGCAGGACACAAAAAGATTAACTTGTTTCCAAGTAACTTAGCCTGTGTCCTAGAACAAAGTCCAACAATACTATGGAAATACAAAAATATCTAGCATCCAAAAAGTTAAAATGCATAATATACCCAATGTAATATTACCAGCTATACAGAGAAGCGGGAAGATATAACCTATAACAGGTAGAAAAGTTATCAATTGAAACTGACCCAGAGCTGACAAAATTAAGATTAGCAGACAAAGACATTAGATCAATTATTATAATTATATTCCACATCATCAAAAAATGAAAAAGAGACCTTGCAGATACAAAAAGACCCAACTCTAACTTCCAGAGATGAAACAATATGCAAAATAAAAATATACTGGACAGAATTACAGAGGATTAGGCAGGCATTGCAGAAGAAAAAAATAGTGAACTCAAAGATAGTAATAGAAACCATCTGAAATAAAACTGAGAGAAAAGAAAATTTTTTTAAAAAGTCGATCAAGATGTCTAATATACATGTAATTGGACTCTCTGAAGGAGAAGAGAGTGAGGAACAGAAAAAAAAAATATTTGAAGAAATAACAGCCGAAAAATTTTCAAATGTGATGAGAAGTATAAACCAACAGAACCAAGAAGCTCAATGAAGCCAAAGTGCAGGAAATGAAAATTACACAGAGGATCATGTTCAAACTGCTCAAGCCCAGTGATAAAGGGAAACATCAAAAAAGGAGCCAAAGGCGAAAGAAAAAAGATACCTTACATAGAAAGAAACAAAGACAAAGATTACAGCAGATTTCTCACTGGAAACAGTGCAAAAGAGAACATGCTGGAGCAACATCTATAAATGGGGAAAAACCATGATCCAGAATTCTATACCCAGTGAAAATATCTCTCAAAAACAAAGGCATAATAAGTACTTTTTTAGACATACCAAATGTGAAAGAATTCATCGCCAGCAGACCTTCACTGCAAGAACTGCTCAAGAAAGTTCTTCAGGCAGAAGGACAATGACCCAACTGGGAAATATGGATCTGCACGGAGGAATGTAGAGCAGGCAGAAAGGGCATCTCCACTGGAAAATAGATGGTTTTCCCCTTATTATTTGATCTCTTTAAAAGATAACTGCTATGCAAAAATAATAATGTATTATGATAACTATAAAATAAGTAGCAGTACAATGATGGCAGCAAAAGCACAAAGGCTGGGAGGGGGGGAGGTAGAAATATAATATTCAAAGTCTCTTATACTATGTAAAATGCCAAAATATTGCTTGAAGGCAGACTGACGTGTTAAAGTCAGTACACAGTAAACCCCAAAGCAACCCTAAAATAACAAGACAAAAGACAGCTAATAAGCTAACAGAAGAGGTAAATCATAATAAGATAACTTGTGCAATTAATACAAAAGAAGGCAGAAGAGAAGAATAAAGGAAACAAAAAAAAATAGATGGAAAATATAGAAAACAAATAGCAAGATGTTAGATTTGAGCCTTATCATATCAATAATTACAGTGTAATTTCTTACTTGTTATGACAAAATCTTAAATAATATAGTGATTTTCTACTGTATATCCTATGAGTTAAAAATAAGGAAGGATTGAATTAAGCCAGTCTATGTAAGTGAGGAAGAAAGGGGAGATTTTAAGCAATGATGTGCTTGGTTGATGTTAGACAAGGAGCTCCAGAGAAAACAGGGCAGAAGTTAAAAGCAAGGCAGCTGCAGAATGGTGCAAGGAAGGGTGAGGATTAAGTTTTTCTAAAAAAGGTAATTTGGGATAGAGTGATTTTAATTACAAGTAAGAAAGAAGGAGCCAAGAGTCAGTATATTAAAATTTCTAGGTAATATTATAAGGGTAAACTGGGGTAGTGCTTATCATTGATATGTATGTTTTAGGAAGATTTTTTTCTTAGTTGCCCTTTGCTTTACTCTGGTTTCATAGCCTTATTAAGCTGTCATTTAATTATCAAATTTATAGAGTATCATTAAAATAAAGAGTAGTAAAAAGTGTGATATGACCTTCATTTGGCTCTTTCCAATAGAAAGCTTATTAACTCTGGTGACAGCAAAATGTATTACAGGGTAAAACTTAAAGGCTAGAGGAAAAATTAAACTATTGTTGTTTAACCCAGAATCTTAGAAGGATTGAGTGGATATTACATAAAGTCTCAGGATTTTTTGTTTTTTCATTTCCCCTCCCAGTGCTATTCCTGGCTCCATATTCATATAAATATACAATAAATTATTTTTTGATAATTTAATGTTGAAATCTGATGCTTCCGTATACTCTCCAGAAAATGACAGGTTTCTCATGTTCTCCATATCACCTGTAAAAAGTGCTAACTTAGTACAGACACAGAAGATACACCTTTATAAATATATTAATGCTTAAGTTTTGTTTGTTTTTCTCCTCTGATACTTCACACGCTGGATATCAATGGCAACAATAATAACAACGCTCAGTTCTTGAGCTTTCCCATTGCAAGGTGCCGAACCACACGCTATGCAGGTCATCTCATTTCTTCACGGACACTTTTAGAGGTAGGTATTACTTCTTCCATTTTATAGGAGGAGACAGAGGCAAGGGAGGGGCAGTGACTCTTCTGGGTGCACTCACAGGTCTTGGTAACACCAAAGCCCATGCTCCTTGCCCCACCCTGTGCTCCTCTCTGCCCCTCTCCCAAGAAGAAATACAATGATGAGCTTGAACGTCCAATTTCAGAGTATAGTAAGTAAAGAAATCAGATGCTCATGGGCATGATTACTTCAGGTCTGTGAGAGTCTCAGGGATTACTTTGGCGTAGTAATAATTCTGTGGGTAGACGAAGGAAGAACCCCCCGATGGCCTCAAAAGAAAGTAATTGATGTGAACCTGGTAAGCACCTACTATGCCCACACCTTGGAAAGCGGTATTTCAAGTTATAGTTTTCCCACAACAGAGCTGAGTCTATTTAACTTTAATATGTATGAAGCCAAAAACTATGAACTTTTCAATCACAAAGATTATGGATTTTCAAAGCTTTTCTATTGTATTGCTTAGGCCCAAACTAAGCTATAATAAGGTTTCTGCTTATTTTTCATTCACTTTCAATAAGAAAAAAAAAGGTTGAGGATTTATAAGAAAATTATTTTAAAACCCAAGATAGAACAAAGAAGCACATTCATAGAAAACCTGCTTTACCCCTAAATCCAACAGCTTGTCAGAAGTATACAGAAATCTCAGCAGGCAAATGTGAAATGTTTTTGCCATACCCAGCAGACCATGTGCTGAAACCCTGAGACATAAAGTAACTCATCAAAGCAGGAATCATCTAGAGAGAGGAAAATAACCAGTATATCACTTAAGGCATTGGGTTTAAAATATTAAAGATGAGGCAATACTTTAGAAAGGACTCTGTGGCTATTGTTAAAATGGAATTTGCTCGGGGACTATGGTTTAGTGTTCCAAAGTAGCTAGTTCCCTGAAGCTGTTCTAGTCTATCCCCACTCTTCTTCTTTTGTTCCAGGAGCACTATGATTAAAGGGCTACAGAATCACAGAAAACTTTGGACCCTGTTTATTTCTCTTAACCCTTAAAGTTCTATTTCCAGTGAGCATCACAATATGCTATGGCCAGGCAAAACAAAACAAAACAAAACAAACTTTTGCAGCATTAATAATGCCCATTTTGGTAGTTTTTAATTTTGAATCGAGTAAACTAACAAGTGTTATTATAGAATTCTTAATTATACTAAATAATGATAGTAATTTACCAACACATTGTTATGAAACATTTGGTTGATTGATATGATGTGGACCGTTTTTCTTTTCTATTATTTGGCATTGGAATTATGTTTACTTTTTTTTTCTTAATGATGATGAGATTTCATATTCATTTCAGATTATAAAAATTATTAAAAAGATATGCATACTTTTCATATTTAAAGAAGTTAATGTCTCCTACCGGGAATTAATAAACACACTTTTGGAAAGGCATTGTATTCTTCCCTCCATCACTAATAAGTCTTACAGTGTAATGTACACTGTGGTTCTGGGTCTGGCCAGAAGTAGCAGGAAGTTCAGAACTCAGTGTTCAGTTTCATCTTCAAAATGGTCCTCAGAGCACAGAACCCAAGACATCAGTGATGGCTCAGAATGAGTGGTTGAATATATAGTGTGACTCAGAACTTGACTTCCAATAGATCGTCAATCACTTTTTAAAAGTGGATGAGAAAAAGAGAGACATCTTTGTAAAAAGTGCTAAAAGTTAGGAAGATGTCCAGATTTTTTTGTCCTCTCTTAAAATCCAGAACCAAAAAGTTTTTTTTTTTAATTTTTTAAAAAATATTTTATTTATTTACTTGACAGAGATAGAGACAGCCAGTGAGAGAGGGAACACAAGCAGGGGGAGTGGGAGAGGAAGAAGCAGGCTCATAGCAGAGGAGCCTGATGTGGGGCTTGATCCCATAACGCCGGGATCACGCCCTGAGCCGAAGGCAGACGCTTAACCGCTGTGCCACCCAGGCGCCCCCAGAACCAAAAAGTTTTAAATAACTTCTTATTCAGAACCTGACCAAATATTTGTTACTATTGAACCCTGTTTCTCAAATTGTGGGCAGAGATTCTATATCTGCATTCAGGAAAGGGTAATAAATAATGCCCAGCTGTTAACTCACCTACCATGGAAAAAAACAAGACCTAATTTAACTTGATATTTACCAAAGTGAAGGGTACTAAATATTGGTTAAAAGGGATTATCATTTCCTCCCACTAGGAAACCAGTATTTGCTATCCAGGCAAATAGATGTGAATGGTATCACTGATCAGAGAGCAGCAAACTGGGAAGACTATAAATAAGGCATTTAAATGAGTCTTTACGGAACCTCTAAGACTCCAAGGAATCCCTACCTCTGAATAATCCTCTGGAGCAGGAGAAGAGAGAGATACAGAAAAGGCAGGCAGTCTGGGTGGCCAGAGTGGAGTCCTGGGCCCTGGCGATTGCTTCTGCTTTAGCCTTAGGCAGAGCTGCTGTTTACTGCTTGCTAAGCACTTTGGGCTTTTACACAAGATTATCTTTGAAAACAGATTAGTATCACTTTTTTAAAAAGCTTGGAAACTATTGATCTTGAAAACCGTCCACTATGTGCTGAACAAGAATAAAATGTATGAAATCTGGTCAATTTTGCCCACATTCCCAATCAAGGGCAAAGTTCATTTGAAGTTGAAATTACAATTCAGACTGCTACTCACTTTTAGTGTCCCCCATTCTTATCTATATCTGCACCTCACTTGCACCCTCTTTCTCTCATACCAATAATACAAATTTTTTTTAAAAGATTTTATTTATTTATTTGACAGAGAGAGAGACAGCCAGCGAGAGAGGGAACACAAGCAGGGGGAGTGGGAGAGGAAGAAGCAGGCTCATAGCAGAGGAGCCTGATGTGGGGCTCGATCCCATAACGCCGGGATCACGCCCTGAGCTGAAGGCAGACGCTTAACCGCTGTGCCACCCAGGCGCCCCCAATAATACAAATTTAAAAAATCAGTATATACCAATTTCTTCTCAAACTTTTTCAATGACATTTCTTCTTTTTTTAAAGATTTTATTTGTTTATTTGAGAGAGAGTGCACACACTTGGGGGGGTTGGGAGGGGGAGGAAGGGGTAGAGGAGAGGGATAAGCAGAGTCCCCACTGAGCAGGGAGCCTGACGCGGGGCTGGATCCCAGGATCATGACGCTTAATCAACTGAGACACCCAGGCACCCCTTTTCGATGACATTTCTATTTTACCAATAGGATTCTCTAGGATTCTCTCACCAATTTTTCAAACACAATTTTTGAACTTGGATTATTTCTAGAAATCAGTAGTGAGATTTATTATGTGTTTGATCCTATCATTTCTCACTTTACCCATCTTTTAGCATTTTAAGGTTGTTGAGTCAATTTTTTGATCCTTCCTTAATACTTCCCTTATACTATTTTATTGGCGTAAGAATGAATATTATTTGAGATATTAAACATACGGTTCATAGTAATAATCTTTTCCAGACATCTTCATTGCCTTTCCACTGGTTTGAGCAGAAGGGACGTCAAATCTTTCTGCAAACTGTTATCAATTCAAAATACTGATTATTCCTTGTTTAAAACTATAATGTAGCCTTTCATCTGTGATAAGATTGTTTTGATTTCTTCTGAGATGTTTGCTAAGCTTTTGCATGTTCTTTGCTATTTGCCAAACTTTTACCAATTTCAGTATTCTGTCATCAATCCTCAAATGATATATCAGGCTTTTAAAAACATTTACATTTAAATTTCAGGGCGCCTGGGCAGCTCAGTCGGTTAAGCATCTGCCTTCAGCTCAGGTCATGATACCGGAATCCTGGGATTGAGCTCCACATCAGGCTCCCCACTCAGCTTGGAGTCCTCTTCTCCCTCTCCCCCAGCTCCTTCTCTCTTTCTCTTTCTCTCTCACTCAAAAAAATAATTAAAATCTTTTTAAAAATTTAAATTTCAGCATTTCACCTGTGATGTGATTGTTTTGATTACATTTGAGTTCCTTTGCATCCTTTTGAACATCATTTTTACTTTTCTAGTCTTCAGATATTGTAGTTACTCTTCTATCTAACTCATTGCCATACTCACCTGTGTTAGATGATAGGTTCAGCACCAAGACTGAGACCCAGACCAACAATGGCTTGACCATTCAGACATTTGTTTCTTCATTTGTTCTTATGAAACAGTCTGGCTGCTGGTGTTCTAAGGCTAGAAGGGTAGCTTTGCTCTATGAGGTTGTCCGGGAATCCAGACTTCAATCCTGTTGCCACAAGGTATTTCCCATGAACATATTGTCCAAATTATTTAGTGTAAGTATCACTTCTACATCCCAGTTGGCACAAAAGTGTACGGAGGGCATACCCTTACCTTTTAAGTCCAGACGCAGAGGTGTGTTTATTACTATTCCAATTCCATGGGCCAGAACTCAGTAGTGTGACTATGCCTAGCTGCTTGGCAGACTGGGAAATGTAGCTTTTATTGTGAGCAGCTAAAATTCAAAGGTTTCATTACAAAGTGAAGAAGTGGAGAATGGATACTGGATAACAAGCCTCTACCACACAGCCTTAATTGCATGTTTCTAGACATTAGTAACCAAAATACTTCCACTTCCTATTGATGAAGTCGTTCTGGATCATTTCTAAGTAATTTCATCTTCAGGGTCAATGTAAATCAGATTTGGGGCTCTCAGTTGTGTTTAGGGAAAAAGGGAAAAGGATGTGGCTATTGTTCATGTTTCAGCAAAAGCTCAGTTTCTAAGGTGCACGAAATCTGGGCATGGTATGGCACTAAGGAATCTCAAGTGGCCACTGGAGCATATCCTGATATTCTGCTATTCTCATCTGCTCAAATCCTGATGAGACTGGGAAACTGTTTTAAATAAGAAGGATCATTGTTTTCAGGGCTCCTCTAAGGATTTCTCCCTCTTCCTCCCCTCCTCTTTTTTTCTCCTCTTTCTCCTTCTTCTTTCCATACTAACAGTTATCACTAGAGATGTGAATTATCCTGCCCTGAAAATCTTTCATAGAAGCTCAACAGCATTTTGATTGAGTTGGCTTAGACATAGTAGATTTAGTAAAATATGAAGACGGCCAGTATGGAATACAAATAAAAGACTTCCCATCTAAGTTCCGGAGATGGTGGCAACAGGGAAATCTTTCCCAAAGAGGAGTCCAGACTACAGCTAAATGCTTTCTAATGAAAACAAGATACTCATTTTTAGAAAGATAGGCCTCCCCCATAGATAAGGGTCAACTTTTTCTAAAAATAAAATGGGGTCAGAGGTCAGAATTCTTTAATAGTTAAAGATTATTTAAAAGAAAACTTTTTTTTAAAAGGATTTATTTATTTATTTTAGAGAGAGAGAGAGCAGGGGGAAGGGGCAGAGGGAGAGGGAGACAGAATCTCAAGCAGACTCCCTGCTGAGCAAAGAGCCTGACTTGGGGCTCCATCTTATGACCTTGAGACTATGACCAGAGACGAAATAGAAGCGGATGCTCAACCAAACTAAACCACCCACGCACTCCTAAAACAAAACTTTCAATTGATTCTGCCTCCTTGACTATCTTATCTGTATTTGATGATGCTGGGGAAAGGAGGTGTTTTCCCAGAAGGAAAACAACCATATTATCGTCAGATATTACTTTAGAAACATCCATATGTACACATATCAGTGTCCAAAATACAAAATAGAGTGTGTTCAATAGAATTAGATCCTGCCTTCTAGGAATTTAAATGTCGACAATGGTATTATTGACTCAAACTAACAAGTAAACATTAAAAAGAGTATCCTACACATTATCAGAATAAATAGCAAAATATTTATAGTTTGCATAAGTTCAGTGACCAACTTTGAGTCTTTGTGGTCTGGAAATAAGCCATCCTTTTCTGACTCCCACGCTGGAGTCTCTTCACAGAGAATTAGCTAGTATTTTTAAGACTGTGATGTCTTAAAAGCTTTAAAAAATAGCTACATTTGTTTAACCTCAACTCCAAGCTTTCTGAGTATTTTATACTACAGCATGCTGCATTAGACAAGACAATAGGACTAAAGAGAACTTTTTTTCCCCCTGACAAAACTCTTGAAAGGAACCTATAAAAAGTTGAACGAAGCGTATTTGTTGAAAGTTGTTCTCCCAGAAGCCGGGAGAGGGCATGGACCCACATGGTGCCGAGCCTCTCTTCCTTGACTGGTATAGTGACGACACCTCCCTCAGTAACCTGGGTGACTGTTTCCTAGCAACCTCAGAAGCTGGGCCCCTGCAATCCAGAGTGGGAAACTCCACCGGTCACCTGTACTCCGTGTAGAATTCTTACTTTACCTCTTAAGTCTTCCCCTCGAGTTCTGTGGCTGGGCTCCCACACGGAACAACCATATTACATGATGTTATATGAGGGGTCGGCCGGCATTAGGATGGGGAGGTCAAAGAAGAGGGGGATTGGGGAGGGAGTTTTGTTGAGGATGCTGTTGTATAACTACCCAATATAGCTCGGCATTTTCAAATACTGAATACATGAAGGATCACATAGTTTAAAAGGAAAAGAAAAAGAAAGTTGCTCTTGATTTTAGGAAATGCAGCGTCTATTATTTATAAAAGTATGACAAACTTGTGCTCATGTTTCTAATATGAAAATAAATACAAGGCAAATATCTTTATTTATAAGAAGGAAAATATCCTTATAATCATGCTGATTAAATTTATAAATCAAGCTGATTAAATAAGCTATATAACCATACTTTTATTTAGTGGAAATGAAACAAAAGACAGTATTCTGAAAGAAAAGGAATAGAAACACACACACTCACTCACTCACAATCTTGGTAATGTTCATAATACATTTTCAATGAATCAGTTTTGGAGCTTTGGTTCTTTGACTTACATGAAGGATTTTTTTTTTTTTTTAAGATTTTATTTATTTATTTGACAGAGAGAGAGACAGCCAGTGAAAGAGGGAACAAAAGCAGGGGGAGTGGAGAGGAAGAAGCAGGCTCATAGCTGAGGAGCTGATGTGAGGCTCGATCCCAGAATGCTGGGATCACACCCTGAGCCAAAGGGAGACGCTTAACGACTGAGCCACCCAGGTGCCCTAAGGATTCTTAACTTTAGAAATGGAAGCTAAAGTTCTTACATGAAACCAAGAATAATAGAATTAAGAAATATTTGCTGAAACTTTACAAATAATGTGGCTCTGCTACAGATGTCTCTCAATAAAGAGTTCTAGGAAATATATTTTAGAATAAAAGAGACATTCAGATTGCAAGTTTTAAAAAGTAATGTGCTTGCAAAAGATAAGAAGTTTGAAGTGCAATGTAGATGACATTAGTTACATTTTAGATATACTAGTGATTGCTTTGATAATGGTTTTCTTATATGAAAATTATAAGTAATATATTTTTTTCAGTTCCTGTGAAATTATAGTACAGAGTCGATCAATTAAATATTCATTTACTCCTCTCTCTGTGCCAGGGACTATACTATGAAATGACACAATTCCTTCAAGGGACAGAAATGTAATCAAATAATAACAGTACAATATGGGATGGTATAAGCTAGCATAGAAGTATGTGCAGGCTGGGAAAGGAAAGCCCCTTAACTCAGGAACGTGGAATCATGGGAGGCATTGCAGAGGAAACCTTCCCAGAAGTGGTGAAGAATACTAAAGAGGAAAGAGTATTGAGGAGAAATTATTTTCCAATAACTAGGGAAGAAAGGGGCATTCAGGCAGAGGATTCAGTAAGTGGAAGAGCTTGGGACCTTAGCTCTCATGGCAAGTATGAAGAAAAGTGATGAGTGTGGCTGGGGTATAGAAGCTCTATGTTGAGAATTTGGTGATTGATTCCGTTTTGTCCCTGATCTTCCACATCTACATGTATCAACAAGTCCCCTAGTTTATACCAAAAATATCTCTGGAATATGGTTAATATCTCTAATTCTATCTCTACTGCTCCAGCTCAATCCAAGCCACTATCTTCTCCAACCTGGACTGTTACAGTAGCTTCCTTAACAGGTGTTTCTGCTACAACTTGTACTCCCACTAAGAATAATCTTAAAAAAAAAAATCAGATGGAATTACTTTTTTACACTGAATCTGTTAAGTATGGCTGCTGCTTGCACTCTCTCTCTCTCTCAAGTAAATAAATAAAAAGAAGTGTAGGGTTTCATAACAGGGGTAGGGACAGGAGGAGAAGCAGGCTCCCAGCTGATCAGGGAGACTGATGCAGGGCTCCATCCAAGGACCCTGGAATCATGACCTAGTCGAAGGCAGACACTTAAGTGACTGAGCCACCCAGGTGCCCCAATAAATAAATTAAAAAAAAATAATGTATCAATATTGACTTGTAAACTGTGACAACTGTACCATACAAATATAAAATGTCAATAAATAAGGGAATAAGTTTTCACTGGGATCAGAGTATGTGGGAACCCACTATACTATCTTTGTAATTATTCTGTAAATCTAAAAATATTCTAAAACTAAAAGTTTATTTTAAAAAAAGGAGGAGGAAAGAAAGAAGAAAAGTAGGCCATCTGCAGCTGGGGAAGTAGGCAGGGTTAGTTAAGAAGTTCCTCATGTATTACGCTGCAAGGTTGGCACAAAAAAGTTCAAAAATGTTAAAAGATTTTACCCTGCAGCTAGAAGTACAGTGTATGTGACATTTTGAAGTTAGAGAAAACAATAATTAGCCAGTTGGTTTATTTCTTAGAAGGAACAAAACAGCACTAAGAAGGATGTCCATTCCCATTAAACACCTCAGGGTATAAATAGTGCCCCCCATCTTGCAAATAGTGGGATGATTAAGGGGCACCTGGCTGGCTCCGTTGGTGGAACACGAGATTCTTGATCTCAGGGCTGTTTGAGCCCCACGTTGGGTGTAGAGATTACTTACAAATAAAATCCTAAAAAAAAAAAAAGGAGTTGGATGATTGAGGTTATCAATTAGAGTTAATGTGAATACATCCATTTAAAATTCACAAAGTTCTGACACGACACATTGTGTCATTTGATTCTCAAAATATTTCTGAGATAGGGAGGGCAGGTATTATTATTATACCTGAAGTGAGAAGTTGAATGATATTTTCAGTGTCATACAGACAGCGAATTTTGGTTTCCTGGTTCAAAATTCCCTAAATCTTGGGCTATTTCCTTTTCACTGTCTCTGAAGTTGGATCAGAGAGCTGTGACAGTGTGTGGCCCCCGCAGCTGGGGTGGTCAGCATGAGCAGAAAGATAAAGATGAGATTAATGAGGTTCTTAATTAGGCAGCCAGGGTGGCCTTCCCGTGGTCCTTGGAGGGCAGATGGCCAAAGAGAAATTATGGCCTTGAGAGCAAAAGCAGAGCACAGCATGGGCAGACATGATAAGAGTAACTGGGCCCAGAGCAGTGTGAGGAAAATTGTGGAGTGCAGAGAGATAAAGCAGCCATGTCATGAATGTCATCCAAGGGAGTGGACGCCAAACTCCCCAGTGCAACAGTTACTTGCAGAATTTGTTAGCAATGCAGCTTCTCCAGTTCCAGGTTAGGAGTCTTCTGATTCAGCCAATCTGGGATGAGGGGCCATGAAAGACCCCCCCCCCCAACTCCAGGAAGTCTGTGGAGAATGTCCACCAAACAATCCAGAGGATACAAGCTGCAGAAAACTTCTGGAGAGGTTTTTGATGTTAGGATACCAAAGTGTTGGCAAGATAATAACTTCTACTTTTAAGAAACAGAAGAGAGAGTTTAGGCCTCTTTTAGAAAATAATGTAATAATTTTTTTGATGCTGGCCTTGTATACGGTACTGGGGGAAAAGAAGTGAGTCAGAAATTCAGATATGCTTGGTCCTTGTCATCACAGAGCTTACATTCTAAATGGGAGACTGGTATCAAATAATATATAATATTGCATAGTAACTAGTATTATTGTATAATAGTAACTAAGTGTTAAAAAAGATGTGCAGGGTTTCATAACAGGGGACAGGAAACGGGAGCCTGACCCACGTGGAGAGATCAGAGAAGGTTCCCTTGAGAAAATGGCATATAATTTCAGATCTGAAGGATAAGTTGAATTGACAAAGAAAATGGAGAGAGCAGGATAACAAAGGCTTCTCAGTAGAACATAAATTAGCTTCTTTCAAAAAATACTAATTGAGAACCTGCAGTGTGCCAGGTATTCTTCTAAGTTCTGGGATATGGCAGTAAGCAAAGCGGACAAAGCTTCTACTCTTACGGAATTTATATACCAGTTTATGAGACAAAGAGCATTTAAAAATAAATTGATAAACAGGAAGTCATCTGATAATATTGTGGGGCGTATGGGTGGCTTAGTTGGTTAAGCGTCTGACTTTGGATTGGGTTGTGATTTCAGGGTCCTGGGTTCAAGCCCCGAGTCGGGCTCCCCACTCACTGGGGAGTTTGCTTGTCTCTTTCCCTCTCCCTCTGCTCATCCTCTCTTTTGTCTCTCTCACAAATAAATAAAATCTTTAAAAAAATAACAATATTGTAAGATTTCAGTTTTCTCCACGCCAATCCATTGATTCCATGCAAGGCCAATTAAACTCCCAGCAAGATTTTTTGGTAGAATTTGACAAGCCTATTCTAAAATTTATATGGAAACACATAAAAGGAAAGTCTTTTTTTTTTTTTTTAATAATTTTTACACCCAATGTGGGGCTCAAACTCACAACCCCAAGACAAGAGTCACATGCTCAATTGAGCCAGGCAGGTGCCCCTAAAAGGAAAGTTTTAAAGAAGAATAAAGGTGGGGCACCTGGGTGGCTCAGTCGTTAAGCGCCTGCCTTCGTCTCAGGGCATGATCCCAGCGTTCTGGGATCAAGCCCCACATCAGGCTCCTCTGCTGGGAGCCTGCTTCTTCCTCTCCCACTCGCCCTGCTTGTGTTCCCTCTCTCACTGGCTGTCTCTGTCGAATAAATAAATAAAATCTTTAAAAATAAATAAATAAAAAATATTTTTAAAAAACGTACATATGAACTTTGTTTATATCAGAGTTATATATACCATTTGTTGTAAAATATCCTCAAATTCTGAAAGTAACAATTGGTTTGAAACTACCAAGGTGCACTACAATTTCAGAATTTTATTCCCATTTCTGACTTTTTAAATAGCCAAGATTTCTAAATTTATATCTTTAAAATTTTTTGTCCCTTCCTTTCCAAATTCAAATTGTTAGTTATAAATACGCAAACACTTTGAGTGTTAGAAGAGGTGTAGCTCTTATTAAAAGAATGAAGGTGCCCTAGCTGGCGCCCTCTAGGGCCAGGAGGGCTAATGAGCCAATTAGCAGCACCTGGGGCAGCTGGGAGCAGATCACTTCGAAGGCGGCCCCCCCCCCCCCCCCCCCCCCCGCCCTCGGGTCCCGTGCTCGCCCTACCGGAAGTGCCAGAGCCGGCTCAGTGTATGTCCGAGAGGACTAATGAGCATAATTGGGACCACCTGGGTCAGCCAGGGCAGGTCACGTGCCTCCCCTGGGCGTGTCATGTGCTCACCCCACCAGAAGTCCCATAGCGAGAGCCCTCTAGTGTCGATAGAGGGAATGATCCTAATTAGCACCACGTGGGCGGCAGCAGGCAAGTCATGTGGGCGGTAGGGGCGGTCACGTGCCGCCAAGTCACGTGCAGGTCACATGGGCTTGTGAATGAAGAGGCAGGCAACGTTCCAAACACCCTGTCTAGCTGCAGGGGCTAGAGGAACTCATTGTCATCTTGCCCCACCTGCAGCCTCTCTGGGAGACGGCACCAGGGAGGAGACAGAGACCTCCTGGGAGGGCCTTCACCATGCTCTCCTGTCCTCCAGCATCTTTCAGACCACCCAGTCCTGGGCGTGCTGACCACACACCATATGTAGCCTCACTGTGTTTCCCTGAAGTTGGAACCTCCCTCTGGCTTACAAAGCAATGTCAGCTCTGACTGTTGTGTCCTGACCTGGAGCGTAAGTCCTGTGCGGAGCCCCTGACCTCCAGCCTCAGCTGTGAGCTGGCCTTCAAGAAGCAGGAAGAGGCCTGGGAGGTAATGCTGGGCTGACTCCTCCAGGGGCCTCTCTCTCTCTTAGGAGCAGCAGCTCAGGGCCACCCACAGAGGAAGATGTCAGCTTGGACTAATGAGGAGGGGTGTGATCAGAGCCAGGAGCTTGACTGTGCCCACGTGTGTTTGTATGCAAATGTGCCAGTGGTGCATGAGTACGTATGCTTGTATATGTGAGTGTGCACAGGTATGCCCGTGTAGAGGAGTGTGTGTGCGCATGTTTGTGTGTGCGCCTGCGTCAGTGTGCACGGGGGTAGAGGAGTGTAAGTGTGTGCTCATGGGCCTGTGTGGCATGCATGGGTACCTGTGCCCACGTGCGTGGGTATGGTTGTGTGTGTGTGTGTGTGTGTGTGTGAGAGAGAGATCTGGAGGGCCGACGGACCCTGTCTCACCCTCGGCACCCCAGAGCAGGCCCTGCACAGGGATCACATTGTCGGGGGGACCTAGCTCACCCTCGAAGCTGTCAAACTGGACTCCAGTTCCCGCTATGAGGCCCGGCTATGGGTCCAGAAGGCCACCCTGGAGGATGACATGATGGAGGAGCTGCGCTGTGAGGGACAGTGGAGTGAATAGAGCCAGGCTGCATGCTTCCCCTCTCCCCAGAGCCCTCCCGAGGAGAGGCCCTCTGCATCACACTGTCCCCCCTTCACCCTCCTGCCCCCCTCCCTGAGGCGGTCGTGCCCCAATTGACCACCCTCCCCTGGGGATCTGAGATTTTTTTTAATGATTTTTTAAATTATATTATGTTAGTCACCATACAGTACATCCCCGGATTCCGATGCAAAGTTCGGCTTCATTAGTTGCGTATAACACCCAGGGCACCATGCAATACGTGCCCTCCTTACTACCCATCACCAGTCTATCCCATTCCCCCACCCAACTCCCCTCTTAAGTCTTCAGTTTGTTTCTCATAGTCCATAGTCTCTCATGTTTCATTCCCCCTTCTGATTACCCCCCTTTCTTTATGCCTTTCTTCCCCTACCGATCATCCTAGTTCTTATGTTCCATAGATGAGAGAAATCATATGGTAATTGTCTTTCTCTGCTTGACTTATTTCACTTAGCATTATCTCCTCCAGTGCCGTCCATGTTGCAGCAAATGTTGAGAATTCGTTCTTTCTGATAGCTGAGTAATATTCCATTGTATATATGGACCACAGCTTCTTAATCCAGTCATCTGTTGAAGGGCATCTCGGCTCCTTCCATGATTTGGCTATTGTGGACAATGCAGCTATGAACATTGGGGTGCATATGGCCCTTCTCTTTACTACGTCTGTATCTTTGGGGTAAACACCCAGTAGTGCAATGGCTGGGTCATAGGGTAGTTCAATTTTTAACTTTNGTTTTTTAAGGGACCTCCACACTGTTTTCCAGAGTGGCTATACCAACTTGCATTCCCACCTACAATGTAGGAGGGATCCCCTTTCTCCACATCCTCTCCAACAATTGTTGT